>NW_022716829.1:920410-964270 GCF_011630105.1 Anneissia japonica
ATATATATATATATATAGTGAAGATTATTTGCTTTGTTTGTCTGTTATAGATAAATAATATCACTATTCATTTCTCCTGATGATAACATCATTAATAGTCTATTACACAAATAAAGCAAAAGAGAAAAACACACACAATGGCAAATATACAAAGACTGTATTTATATATGTAAAATATTAGAGCTATATTGGAGAGTTTCAAAACATTCAGTAGTACATAGTATAATTAACTTTTTCAAGGAGAGTCACAAAAGGGTAGCGGTGGTTCATTCAGATAGAAGAAACACTCTAAAAGCAGGACGCACAGTGATAACGGAATAATGTCTTTAATGAAAAACCTTGGAGCGCTAATCTCAAGATGTTCAAAAACGCCTCGAGAAATCAATTTTATGCATTCAAATTTAAAAAATGTTCAAACCAAATAAAGGCCAAGGGTAATGCAATATTCTCAAGTCCATCACCCGAAAACGAGAACATCTGAAAAATAGGTTACACCTGTATAATAGATAATATAATTAGTGGCACCCATCTTGCCATCAATTTCCGCCAACTAGTATTTGTAATGATAATATTTACAACATTCTTTACTGAAATTGTAAATTTTGGAGGAAAAAATGTAATCTTTCTTAATCACAGAAAAAAAAGCAAAAGGATCAAATATTGTTGAGTGCAATGAACTGCAAGACAATTCAAGGACCAGTTTTGAAATTTCCTTGACTTGCAATGTAAAACAAATACATGCATATTCATGTCAAAAAATGACAATTCCATGCACATAAAAGTGGGGTTTTTTCCCCCAAATTTCATGACTTTTCCAGGTTTGTCATGACGTGGGATACCATGAGGGAAATCTGTCATTACAGTGATAATCAGACTTCTGACAGAAATAAAAATACTCAGCAACTGTTCTTTATTGTAAGGTATCTTGAGAAGAGCCTTAAGCTAAAAGCACAAGGGACAGATTTACAGATCTTTTTTCCATTCCACTCCCCCTTGTAGGTCTTGCAGGTGAACAAGCTAGTGAATGGTATTAAATAAAAATTGCATTAAGTTAACTAATTATGGTACAGTTTCTTACCATTATCTGGAATAAAACAGGTTTCCCAAACTCCAAAAAGAATGGATGATTCAGAGCCATTGGTGCCATGATGTCAAAGACTTCAAACTCAACCCAAACTTTCTTTTCCACAACTATCAAAGAAATTAATCATGTGAGTTAATGTCTATCCACTCTATTTCTTTCATGTAACGATTATCTATGATTTTCCCATATATGATATGTTACATCACAACATATACCTGTATTGTATGGCCAAATTACAGGTATTCATGACAAAAAAAATCTTTATGTTATGGTCGGATATTTAAGCCTAGAACGTGTTTTAAACTTTAATTGTCTGCTGAATCAGTCAAACATCTTACAGTACATGAAGAGTCTAAATGTGAATTCTAACAATTACTTTAGTGTGATATTCTATCACACTAAATGGCACCAAGTAAAAGATACCAGAACCTTTAAGGTAATAAAAAAAAAATACAGAAATTTTTGGCAAATAATAATACACTATTTCATCACCTTGTTAAGAAAAGGTCATGACATTTTAAGATATGAAATCATTTACTAAAAAAAAAATCAGAGTATTAAAAAATAGCTACCAATTGTGAGTATATTCATAATACATCGAAGACCATTTGAATGAGATAAACATTGTTTTGAAATATACCTATCTTAATCTGAGGGTCCTAATATTAAAGTTTTATCCGGTTCTGCATAATATACATGAAATAGACATTACAATACATAAAAGGAGTAAACCAATTTTTGTTTTGATGTTATAAACGCAAGCTTTCGTCATGCAAGATCAAGATCACTTTAGTAGTCATCAAATAACTTACCTAGGTTACGGACAAGGACTTCAAGTCGCACTGACCCAATTGCCTCGTAAAATATGTGAGTGAGAAATGGTACTACAGACGTGGAATTTGTTCCATTCACACTCCACTGAAATAGTAAATCTGACCGATCTAAGATTTCACCTGAAATGTATAAATGCCCAACAGAATAAATTAACTGTTTAAAGGTTATTCCTATTCACTCAAAAGATTTCAAACACAGGAACGAGTATTTTTAATGATTTTCCATTCTTCATTCAGATTTTCATTGGCTGGAAGTTGATATAAGATATTGAGTAATACATTTAATTTGATTTTTGCTTGTTTCTTTTTTCTTTTACAGATTTCATGACAATTAGTTATTGTTAATTTTAGCATAATACACAATCAACAGGACATGTAAATAAACTATCATTCCAAACCAAGGGTATAGAAAGTTGAAGGTTATACAAATAAAATGTAAAGCAAACTGAAGAGATAAAATTTTAATCTGCTATTGAAATGCTGAATAAAATCCAACATATGAAACTGGCCACTAGTCTTTGAAAGTAGAAATTAAGTTGAACCTACCACCGTATGTCAGTTTAAATTTGCTAATTTGTCCAACGAAGACATCTGAGAGGGGTTTAACAACAATGTCATCGATGTAGGCTTGAACAATCACACACACCTCATCTGCCACTGAAGACACATCATTGAATGCTGTAACAGTCACACGATACACACCTGGCTCCGGAAAATCATAGACAATCTTAAAGAGACCATCATCTTCTACTGTGGCTGTGATGTTCTCTGAGCCCATACCAATATCAATAGAGAATCTGATATGCGACCCTTCTGTTACAATTGCAAATATCTCTGTAAGATTTCCCAAGACGTTTGGTGGAACCTCAATTAGGCTTAACCCGGAAACTCGTTGCTCTACAGTCACAACATTTGGCAAAGTCCTTTGAAGTTGACTAACCAAATTTATCGCAGTAACTGTGATGTTGTACGAGCCAACATCCCAGTAAGTATAGTTTGCAGATGAGCTCTCCTGGTAGCGATTGGCTAATGCAACTGGACTTGGGGCTACATATACATCTGAGCCCCCAAAGTCCCATTTGAATGTAACATTTGTGCCATTATTCACAGACGCCACTACATGTACTGTGCTCCCCAAAGAAATGAAGGCCGGGCTAGTTGAATAGATTGACAGTCCATCCACTGGCGCTTGAACGAAGAAATACTTTTTGATGTAGTCAAAACTGACAAGGTTTGAAATATTAACAGCCAGAGCATACCTGCCAACTTCAGTGAACATTTGGCAGAAAACAGGTTCTCTTGTTTTCTCTATCAAAATACTAGAATTGTCTAAAAACAATTCCCATCTGAAAGTCGTTTTTGCCCAGTCTGAAGACATATTATGAATTAATGGTGATAATTTTAAATTAAAGTTATTCACAGGTCCAATAGCATATGATGAGTTTACTCTAAGTTGTGAATCGGATATCACATTCTGAATAATAATCGGTTCTTCCAAATTCTCTTCCAATGTCACATTAATACTAAATACCTTAGATTTCACATAATATACACCAGAATTTTCATAACTATGTTGGAATGAAAGGAACAGTGTACAGCTCTCTCCATAATCTGCCATTAAATGAAGATGATTTGAATCCAAGGATTTCCCTCCTATAAACGTGTCATTCTCATCCTTCAGACTCAAGTTGAACGCTTTTCTGTCGCCAAAATCAAACTCAAGGTAAGTGTTCTGTCGTGACGTAGTGAACAACGTTAACATAAATCTGACTGCTGTATTTGGCTTGGTGTAGTATGGTTCAAAGTCATCATCAACTACCAGGCTTAGATTACCCATCTCTCTTTTTACCACCACCTTTTGGTAATAACAAAACTAAGTGTAAGAATGCATGAAAATTGCAGATTCCAACTGAAAGACTAAATAATATGCATGAAAGAAGATGGATCCCTACTGATATTTTGCCAGAACATCAAAGCAACTGTAGGGCTTAGTAAGTAATAATTCCAGTAATTGAGCAATTTAAATAAATGTTTGGTTTTATTATCACAGTAGAACCTCATTCTTTAATTTAACCCAACTTGATTTTACAAATCCCTGGATCTATGTATGCCCTCTGGTCCCATACCGAATGTAAAATCAAGGTTCTACTATACCATGCAAAAATTAGGAAAAAATTTTATAAAGCAAAAAAATAAGTAAAATATAATATATTTTAAAGCTGATACCTTTCCTGTCAGTGTCATACATATTAATTTGTAACAACTGGAAATTTGAAAGGTCACCTTAAAAAAAGGGGGATTCTTTCAAACCCTGTGAATCCCCTTGCTACAGGCTTGTTTACATCTCATAAAAAAGTTTTTATGACTTGTGCATATAGTGACTACATCCCTGAAGTCTCATGATAATTTAGTATATTGGTTTGACTCAACATTCTATAAACTTGTGTTCTACTGTATAATGGTGGACACTCGCTGCATCGTGCGACAGTCGTACAATCGAACTCCGCTCCCAGTGAGCGAGAGATGACGCAACGCCGTCGGCTGATTGTCGGTAGCAGTCTGAAGGGATCGTCATTAAAAACGATCCGTTGCGCGCATTGTTGCGTTCTTCATAGAATCGCGTCGGCTGAAGACCGTCGTGGACAGTGAGTGCCCAGCTTAAGGTGTTTTTGAAGGTGAGAGTTCTTACCACATAGAGTTCCTTTGAGAGACTACCCAAAGAATTTGAAACATTCACTGACACCTTCTGGATTCCTTCTGTAGTAAAGGTATGATTCTGTAAAACCAAAAGTAAATTATTTATATTTATTTATTTATTTGAACAAACACTTTTGTTACAGTGGCACTCATCTATTAATGGTTAGTTCAGAGAAAACAACAAATATTACTAACTGAAAGTTACAATTAAATTAATACCAAATAGCATATGCACAATTCTTTCTATAAGATTTGAAAGAAACTTCTTTCCATAACTTGGAATCACATCATAAAAAAACAATATAATTATAGTTTTTCTGTAAAAAAAAAAAAAGATGGAAAAGATATGTAAATTCCTTTTATATTTAATTGAAAAATATTAAGGAATGGCAAGAAGCAAGAGAGAACTGCATCATAATTAAATAAAATTAATTTATCAACAATAAAAACATATTGTTGAGAAAGTAGTAAAAATTGACCTAAGCCAATATTGAGGCCATAAACCTAAAAAAAAAAAAAAAAACACCCAGAGATAAATAATGCCATATGTTTCAGCCTTATACCAGATACCACCATTAAATGACAGACAGATGGTAAGATGATGATAAGAATCAACAACAAATGTATGTCACATTCTACTTTACTCTATGAAGAAGTGGTTAATGCAATGTAGTTCACATAATGTTACCTTCAAGATAAAAAATGTATTTGAAAGAACTAGGTCAGAAAAAAAAACAATTAAGAAGACCGACTGTCCCGTTTACTATGAACTTGTATTGATCAATCCCCTTGCTCCTTCAAAGGATTTGCCAATGACCATCTCTTGGTAGGAATTTCTCACTGCCAAAGCATTTCATGACTAATTGTCTAGTACTAGTCCCGAGGCTGAGCCCAGAGTCTCAACGATAATACCATCCTAACTACATGGTTTTTGTTCGTAATGAGATTATAAGATATTGGAAAAGCAAGAGGAATTCCATGTCTGTTTGTAAACCAGTTTACCACATGAACCTGATGGACTAGACAAATGATTTCACTTCACATTATTGTGTTCCTTTATCCTTATTAAACTCCGAGTCAAGTTAGCAAACTGTGGCTGGGAGGAATAACCAAACTGCTTCCAGTGGCGTATCGGAGGGTGGGGATGCACACACCCCCATAACACACCCCCATAAACAAACTCGCACCCCCCAGTCACTCACCATTGAAAATGTATAAAGCAAAAATATAACAGGCTCAAGTAGATAAAAATCACTTTATTTTGCAAGCTAGCACCCACTCACTTAAATCATCAGCCCTCCCACTTCAAAACTCCTAGATAAGCCAAATGGCTGCTACCCATGAGCAGAAAAGCTATGAAGTGGTATTGTCCGTAAAGAAATTATCAACAACATTCAAATTCACCCTATGGTTGTGCATTATACCTTACAGTAGTCATTTTCGCGAAGCAGATAATATTTAGGTATGATCTTGGTAAAACCTACTGTATACTTAAATGAATTTAGCAAAGGTAACTTTTCCCTTTATCTTCGTCAAAATAAACATTGGAATTAAATCAAAAACCTCAGAATCGTAAGGAAACTGGCCGGGATGGTCATGTTCCATGCAGTTGAAAGTTGTTAAAGTGATTATTGCGCCAACTAC
Source organism: Anneissia japonica (assembly GCF_011630105.1). NCBI lineage: Eukaryota > Metazoa > Echinodermata > Crinoidea > Comatulida > Comatulidae > Anneissia > Anneissia japonica. Next base: position 926,669 of record NW_022716829.1, read on the forward strand.
AAGATCCCATTTTTTGGCACACACTCAACACTTCATGCTGAGAACTCTAAAGATTTCCAAACATTGGCAACAAATCAACAAAATGTGGAATTACTGTATAATCATTTTATTATCAATTTAATTTCCGTTTTAAAGAAAAATATTATACAATATAATTTTGACTTGGTCAGGTGCTACTACAAGTTTACGAATCGCTATGTCATTATTTCTATAAAGAGTACAAAATAAAATGTTGATTTGTGTCATTTTATCTGACTTTCAACTAAAGTACCCCCCCCCCCCTTTAAAGTCTATCTGTGTTTTTATATTTTAGTAAGTAATTACACTTTAATTGAAAATTATAAATAGTACTACTACAAGATTTGTATTATCAGGGAGAAAAAAATTTGTGCCTAATTGGAAGTTAAGTTTTTACAAAAAGACAGAATGCAACTTGATGAGAATATATATTTCCATTCACCATGACAACTACTTTACTACTTTACTTAAAATCCAGAAATTATGTTGACCAAAACAATAATAAAAAGTGATGTTTACATACAAGGTCCTATAAACTACTTACATCCAGTGAGAAAGACCTACTTTTATAAATTATCCTTTTAACTTAATAGATCAAATGGTATTTTTGAAGTACAAGTATTTATTTGAAAATTGTCTTGATTATCAGTTATAAAGATAGACTGTATGCAGTATAGAGTCATGCACTGTTAATAGAATAGAGTATGTGTTTATGTAGTAGTAGTTTTTTTTTTTTTTTAATACAGACCTGAATGAAATATTGGCGCATAGGTAAAATAACAACTTATTACGTTGGTAAACACTGCAGGCAATAAAGATTGACACTTTTCCTCCTGATATTAGACCTCACAACAACTTTAAGTGATTGTTATTGTTGGTTCTCACTCGAGCTTATTAGTACAGTGGTGTTCATTATCATGCAGGCCATAAGACAAGACCTTCCTACTGTACTAGTCTTAAACAGTAGGATAGATAACTGTTACCTTATTAAATTTTAATAGCACTCAGCAGACATTAATGATTAGAAGAAAAGATAGCTTCAGAGTTTAGTACATTGAACCCCTGACTGAACCACAGAGGTACACAACAGTACTAGGCTTGAAGAATGACTGGTGGTGTAGTTGGCCATTAGCCATGCCACTGAGTATCTATCCTGGTCTGTCTCCTACTCCAGTGCCAAGAATGAGATAAATGCTACCTTTGTATAATGGTATTTAGTGGTCAGCTACATAAAATGACGCCATCCTCTTCTTTGGGTTCATGTTCCTTACTTCCAGAAAATCAATTTATATTTCTGCACATATTTCCTTTGCATGAACATTAGGCCAAAAAAAAAAAAAACCACGTTTTGGGATAATCCAAAAAATGAGTAGGTCGGTAGGAAATTTTTTTCCCCAACGACCTAAAAAGTAGAAAATACACAAATAATACAACAATTTTGGATTTGCATCATGTACCATCCAGCAAAATAGGCTATGCCTTGGTCCCCTAGCCTGACCAAGGCTATTCCAGCCTTATTTGCTTAAAAAAAAAAAATATTGTTTGTTGTAGTAAAAAAAAAAAACCTAAAATGCCGAGCCTGAAATTCATAAAATTTGGGTTGGTCGGGTGTGTCGGCCTTACTTAGGATCTTTTTTAGACTTTGTCAAAAATGTTAATAAAAACAACTTTCTAATTAAAGTTGCATAACTTATTATCCTATAATTTCACAAGTTTAGGCCCAATAAAAAAAATTATTAGTTTATCACACATGCGCGCATGCCTTCTATGGTACTGGAAAAAAAAAAATGTTGAAAAAGATTTTTTTGGAAATTTTAAAAAAAATTTTTATTTATTTATTTATTTTATTTATTTTATTAAATAGTTAGTAGATATTGTTTGCATTATCTAAATCATGTTTTACTTTGAATATCAATGCACCAGCAAACAACCCAAGGTGATATTTGGCTTTACCAAAATAAAATAAAAAATTAAAAAAAAAGCCTCCCTCCCTCATCACTTTTCCTGTCCAGATATGGTGATAAACTAATAATATTTTTTATAGGGCCTTATGACAGTCTGTGATAAAATCTAGGAATTCTCAAAAACTTTTGCAGAAAAATATGTCAAAAATATCAGTTGATACATTAAAATTTCATATTACAATTAGACAAGCAACCAACTTTATAGAAATTCACATGCTATTTCTGGCTAAAAGGTAACACATAGGCCTTGCCTACTACCACCACAAAAAAACATAATTGTGCACTTAAAAGTAACACATAAATTATCACTTTTACCAAGTTAAAAATATTAAAAAAAATAGATTGATTTATAAACATTTACCACAAAAATCCTTGAATTTGCTCCAAGTCTAGATACCGCCTTAGAACCTCAAAGTCTAGAGCTAATTTTTACTTCATTCCAAAATGTGGGAGTTAAATAACTCACAGGTTAGACAACAGAACAAATATCTTTATACTGTGATTTAATTGTTGTATTATAAATAGCTTTTTTGAATATTTAGAGCTATTGTGTTCCCCTATAGTACCAAAATTCAAAATTTAAATTTTATTCTAATTCTACTTTTGATGTCTTTGTACATTATCTAAAAAAATTGCTTCTTGTTCTAATTTTCAGTTAAAAGGTAACAAGCTTTTGAAATACAATTAAACAATTTAATTTTTTAATTTTTATTATATGAGGCCTGTAATCTTAAAACCAGCACACTGTCGCTAAATGTTAAACTGAGAAGTTTGCAAAAGAATGTGGCAGTGTTGTATACTTTGGTACAAAATGCTGTATTTTAATCATAACTTTGGCAATACAGTAGTAAGTTATTTAGTAAATGACCTATCATTTTAAAGCTATATGGAGATAAATATATTAAAAGACATTTTTGTCAATGATGCTGATGTTGCATGGCAAGCCTCATATTTATAACTTTAATAATTATTTCTCAACTAGGTCAATAATTTTTTGCCTAAAACCAAAGTATTTACCTAAATGTGGAGTTTCTGAGAAGCTGTCAAGACATATTACAGAAATTTCATTAAACCCATTCAAGTCGATCAATCAAAAATTGACCTGTTATCATTAAATATCAATTAATTTAATAGAACAGCTTGATTCATCAACTTCATTCAAATTCCAAAGTTATTTTCAGCAAATTTGCACAACCTTAATAATAGTATAAATTACAGGCACCCCACTGATATAAAACGTCTCACAATTTATACCTCTTAAGAATCTGCGTCATTGCCCGCTAAAATTGGAAAAGCCGAAATGATGAAGCAATTAACATGTTTTCTTTAAATTAAAAAATGAAGGACGAGATTACAAAGTGCAATACAAATTCTACGCTCAGAGCTCAGGTAGAGATCTTTAATTGAGGTTTAAACTCAAACTTAAAAGCTATTATTATATGCAACCACAACAAATTGGATGATCCACCAATCAAGCATGTAAAGACTCCAAGAAACACATAGTACTGTATGTTGGAAAACCTGTATGCTGTGCAAAACCTTAAAACAAATTCAATTTAAACAGACTACCTTTTTATAGAATACAATTATGCAAGTTATTAATGACATCTAATTAAGACTGCCTTCAAACCAATTCAAGTTTTAAATGATTTAGGCCTACATACTTTTTAATATTGCTAACAGATTTATGACTTAAATGCAAAGAATATAGGAACTTGATATCATTTTTCTCTACAACTTTATCATATCACTACAGTAGAAAAGTTGTTTCTCAATACGAAAATATATTATATAGTGGCCAAAAATTTTACATTAAGACCAAAAGTTTAATTTAGATATTCTCAAATATCATGGTTATTATTCATTGCATATTATAATATTGTGAGAAAGAAAGTGTCCTAATAGAAAAATTCAAAGATGTACAGTATACCACTTGGCCTTATAGCTTATAGTAGTTGGTAAAGTATCCAATGGGAGAAATTACGTTTTCTCAAAAGAATTTACTATCATCATTCAATATGGATAACATTAGAATTTAATAATTTCATAATCATATAAAATAAGATTCACTGTTTTCATTAACACTTTTTCAATAATTTATGAAAGGCACTATACATTTGAAAATATTTTCTTGTCCTAATTTTTAACTGAAAGAAAATAACTTGCTTAAACAGGCCCACATTTAAACAATTTAAAAATATTGAATTTTATCACGTTTATTTGCCCAACACAGATAAGAATATATCATTTATGAGTAATGACAAATATTTCTATAGACAGAGAGAAAAATTATTAGACATAATAAATGCATAGAAACCATATTAATTGACAAATATGTTGACCATAACTATCAACCCATATCATTTCCTATCTCAATATAAACCTGGTATGGGAGTGTGAGGACAAGGTAAAGGATTTCGGCAGGTGTACAGCTCCACATGACTACAAGCTACAACTGTTACCTGTTCATAGATCAAAGCAATGCAGGTTAGAATATGCATAGGTACAAGCCTGTTGGAGACTGAGTGACAACTAAAATGCATTCCTTATATCTCACCTTTATATGTTGTTGCATGCATGTAATTCTTGAACATCCCGACTCTGCTAAATATGGTGACACCGTGTACGACAAACCATCCTCAAACTCCCACACAAAAGTTAAGTTAGTTCCCATAGCGACAGATGCCTGCAACATCACTTCTTCCTCTAAGAATACAGCCACAGATGGTAGATTTACAGGAACAGTATCCTCCGTCGGGATACAGGATGGAACAGAATCGAGGTCTGTTCTTAAAAGTACCTGTAAATTGTGGGGGGCTGGTGGAACCACTGTTAAACTGGTAGTTCCTAGGATTCCAGAAATTGGATTTTCCACTTCAACATCTGAGGGTAAAAAAAGAAATAGTCATCATTACAAGAATATTCAAATTAATTGTTTATAGCAAGCAATGATTATTTCACCACCAAAATTATTTTTTTGCTTTATTTTTTTGCTTTATACAACAGATGTCACAGATTTCCAACCTATATACTTTTTAATCCAGATCTTATATATTAAGTATATAAACAAAAAGTTTCAAACTAAATTACATTATACTATTTAAGATATGCTTCCACATTGAATATGAACTCAACAGAGAACATTACATAAAATGTGTTCGTTAGTACTGTATGGCAAAAGTAACTATATTTTTTAACTAAAGCCTACTTACTACCATTATATATACAGTACTTTGTACTAAATTTTCCATATATTTGCATAAAATATTATTCCAAATTCTAAACGTGAACTAAGTCAATGTCAAGCAGGTCCATTTACAAAAAAAAAATAAATACATGGGATGAGGTAACAATTGTAGAAATTTGTAATGTAGGTGTGTGTCTATATTTAAAATACAAATATACACTTAACTGTCTTCACATGGCTGTTAAATAATGTTTAGTTATTTAGAAAACAACATTCTTGAAAAGCATTGAAAAACTAATAATATAATAATAATTGTGAACTTGGATTATATAGCGCATAATGTAAATACATCTATGCACTTTTACAAGCAAAAGATAATTCAACAAACAACCTCACCTAATTACAAAAATGATATGATGAACTATAATAAATACCAATTTGATTTATTTTGAGTTAGGCAATACTTTTTTATACCTTGTTTAGCGAACCTACCGCCCGCCAATAATGGTGATTTCAAATAAAATTAAAATTTTTTTTTTGGACAATTAGTGCATTGCAGCCACAAAAGAATTGAAAATTTCAGACAAAAAAATTAGAGTGTCTTTATTTTTATTACATCTGCCGCTGCCTTGAAATATCTAAAAATAAAATATGTATATTTGTTCTTAACTATTAAAGCATTTAACCATCCCATTACTACACTGTTTACATTCACCAATAAAATTTAATATTTATTTTTTCCCCATCAAATCTAATTACTAAATGAAAAACCAATATTTATTTATATTTTTTTACTCTAATAATATATTTAAAAAATAGGTTCGCGAAACAAGTTAAAAAAAAAAAAGTCTCGCCTACTGAATAATTTTAAAAAACACAATTACTTAAAGTTTCTTCAATCTATTTAATTAATTAATTTTTATATTTATTTGCTTTCTTTCCTTATTAACTACTTACCTTTTGTTTCCTTTTTTTATGCATTTTCTTTTCTTTCCATCTCCTTTTCTTTCTTTCTTTTCAGTCCTATTTTCTGTCTATCTTTCCTTTACTTTCCTATCATTTTTTCTTTACCTTTTCTTTCTTTCTTTTTCCTTCTTTTATCTCACTTCTTTCATGTACTTTTTTTCCAAATCTCTATATAATTAGTATAAATTTACAATACGTCCCCACTAAATTTTTTAACAAGCGTTTTAGAAAAATGATTCAACATTTGGGCAATTATGTAACATATTTTATTTTCATCAAGAGTCTACTTTTATATTGTTTTGTTTGTATGTTTCTACTTTTATGAATGCACTGCAAGAGCGTGTGTAGCTGTTTTAAAAGCATTGTTTCAAATAAAGTTTGTTATTATAACAATAACAATAACAATAATAATATTAAAGACTTTTAAAGCGCACATCTCCAAGGGGCTCAAGGTACATTAATAACAGTCACTTCCCTGGATTATGATTAATTTCCCAAACAATCAAAAACATTTTCATTTTGCTAATGATAAATTATCATGGTTACATATACAGATTCTAAAACACATTAATAATAACCCCTGACAAATATATATTCAAGGACGTTAATAACAAGGTTTCATTATGAATAAAAGTTTTCCGATTCTCTTCTGCATAAACTATTAATTGTTGGACTGACATTTCTCTGGTTTTGTGGTTTTGTATTTCATATCCTTTCAATGTTTAACCAAAACTAATAACTTCCAGAATATTGAACTATGTTTTCTACTTAACACTTCTTACCGCAACCATAGAATTCTTTCAACTTATAGTACGTAAAATAACCACAGAGTCCACTGTGCCAAATAAATCAACATCACTTCCAATAAAGAAACTGCGTTGGCAAATGAGTTGTGAAGTGATATTTTCTTTTTCTTTTTTTGAGAAACAAAATTAACTGACTCTATAGAAGTATTGGGAAATTCAACAACTGATGCCACATGTAGAGGTTGGTGACAGAGTCAATTAGGATTATAAGAACCGATTAGATGAGTCTTATTTTTAAAATTTAAATATAAAAGAAGCTGAGGAAATTTTAATCCTATTCAATTTTCTTATAATGTAAATGCCAACAATCTGAGGAAAACATTTCAGTGGGTATCTGGTTATTTTTGGCAAAATAATAAAGTTTATCTTGTGTTTTAATATGAAACAAAGTTTGTCCCAATGTTTCAGTTTGTTAATGTTACTTTTAATATTTTGTATTCATAATAGCTATTGAATGTTTAATTTTAATACCTGTTTTGAAGATTTCACTACAAAAATTATATATTTAACATATATCTTAGTCTCAATATCAAGGGAATTTAATTTGCAATCTATCTAAACACTGACATTTTTTTAAATTACATTTACTAAAATTTTATAAAAGTAGTATCCTACATAATACTACCTAGTTAGAAAAATACTTAATATCACTGAATTATAAAATCCATTAAATCTACATTCAAAGATATGTAAAAATCACTTACATGAGGAAGGAAATATCCTGAAAAGTTCCAAATAAAGAATGAGAATAGACAGCTTAAACTTTAGGTTACAAATCATTGTAGTTGATCATTTGAGGCACAATTGGGTGTGCATTAAATTAAGCTCAGCTTCAAACTAACTTTATCTTTCAAATAGATCCAACTTATGTAGAGGTGCTGATAGGTTTAGTAATGTTTGGTAATTAAAGCACACCAATAGAAAAGGGACAAATGTTTGGTGGTCGGATTTCACTAGCCTACCTCTATTGTTTCTAATTGATAGGTAGTCGAAGTCACTCATTGGCTAAGAAAGTAAGTTGAGAAAATTGGGATGGTACAGGTATGAATAGCAGCAACGGAACAAGTAAATTGATTGTGCTACAATAGGTTGCTTCACCTGGTCTATTTAATGCCACTGGCCAGGATACACCTGACTTTCTAGCACAGAACTACGAGACGAGACGAGACGTAAGACCTACCCAGGGCAGCTGCAGGGATTCAGGTGCAAGGCCTGGCTAGCCAATTCTCTAGTTCATTGACAACGTGACTATCTGTGTAGCATTTAAAACCTGAATCACAGTGTTGTGTCTGTGCATGACATATTGGATCCTCGTCAAATTCGCCGAGACAATATTCAGAGCACGATTTCTATTTCTCGACATTATTCTTGCACAGAAACCTAATTAAAGGGGTGCCACATGAACTAATCACCTAATTTCTTCCATTTCTCTGCCAAATCAGATGCATAATTATTTACAATATCCATATGGGGTTGTAATTAAACGCAACGATGATACACTATAAAGTCACGAATGCTAACGACAGGATACGAAGTTGTGTGAACACCGCAGCTGGATACCTTTATTCTCTTAAAAAGAATGTCATTTTCACCATGATCTTTGCGTCAAAACACAATTCAAGAAGTCAATAAACAGTAGTAAAGAAAATTATATTGCTCTGGGGCCTGTTCTCTATTTAAGTGCAAATGTTTCATTTTTAGAACTTTCACAATACTGTACTTCCCACTTCATTCTTCCATCAAATGACACATTTGCATCTTATTATCAAGAAAATCATCATCAATTTCTTAATTACACTAATTTATTTCAAGTACATTATTATATATATTTGTATTATACTGTCCCTAGTTTTTTATATATTAGATTTTGATATGTTTTTAACTTAAATTATATCTTAAAAATTTGAACCAAATTCAATACCATATATCTATTTATGTTCATTAATTTCCTGTCTTATTCTTTGATAAATGAAATTGCATAGCAGCTTTTTCAAATTAGTTAATTCTTTATGGAAATTTTAATATAACATGAATGTTTTAATAGCTTGAGTAGATAAAAGAAGTTGTTAATAAGTCTTGCTTCTTTCTAAAGATCATGGTTATAAAAATGAATCCAGAAAAACTACCATCAAACTTATTAAATTATTTTTGCGTTGCATTGGAACATTACATTGCAAAAAAAATATTAACCCTAACAATAGTTAAGAATGATTATTTTTTTTATGGAAATTGATAGGTTGAGGACCATGAGTCAAAGCATATCTGATTGACAGCTGTGAATGCCGTAAGGTGATGAAAATTGCTGTTTAATGACAAAAGTGACAACCCTGACTTTGAGAGCTTATAATCAGATAGCATTACCAATGTTACCTACATAAGTATTTTATCGCCCTGAGACACTCTTAAGTCAGGGGACAGGGAATAGAAATCAGAACTGACAGGTACAAGAGAAATCCAATATTGCAGACAATTCTCAAAACATGACACACAATAGTAATTTCTATTTATGTTTATAATCTTATCTTTAAAACATTCAATCATTTTATTTCAGTTTGAAAAGAAACACAGCAGGTATTTTGATTAGTTATGTATATTTGTAATTCGAGTGTCACACAACCAAATAATTTCATAAAGAACGAAATGTTTTAGAGAATATATTAATGTGACAAATAATGTTGTGTAACTAAATATACACTGTCTACAGTGATGAAAATTAATATTTGGATTGACCATTTATATCTCTTCAAAAAAATTCCACTTAACATCAAAATTATTTACTGCTTGTTGCTGTAGTTGTAAAGCATGTTGAGGCTTTATTATTATTACCTTTCTTATACTGTATTTCAAAAAGTTTTTTTTTACTAATAATTTATTATCAAAAATTTACTTCATAATTATACTACAGGTTTCCCTCTAATTAAAGACCCTCCAAAGAAAGACAACGTTAACTTAAAGACCACTTTACCAGTTCTTAGTAAAACTTTAAAAGTAGGGTAAAAACCATAATAATGGCCCATTACTGTATAACACAGAACATTCACTTAAGCCTCCGCCTCTTGGATATTGTTGCTAAAATCCAGCAAAATTACAGCGTAAGGCCAAATAAAAGAATATACTTGTTAAGCGTCACCCCCTCAAAGATTTTCAGGGGCGGGGGTGCGTTTTTTGTTTTTTTTGTTTTTTTCTTTTTGCTCCATGATTTATCTCTGCACGGTATTCAGTTTCAGCTTATGTCACTGTTTTGGCTTGTACATAAAAGAATGTCTACAATTGAGTCAGTACATCTTTTTTAAACATTGAGAAACACATTTAGAATCATTTATATACGCAGCACATGAATTGCCACAGCAAAGAATTGCAATTTTTTGCCAGCCTAGGCCAGGATTTCTTAGCTTCAATAACTGTATGAATGGGTGGCAAACTGGCCATAACAAAAACTAAATTTTATGTACGTCGTCAAACCAAGGTACATAATAGATTTGTTTGTACAATATTTCTTTTTGGCAAGGCCTAGCCTACGTACGATTGTGTGTGTGAATTGTCTTGACTTTCTCGACTGGGGGGGGGGGGCCTAGGTAGTGCTAGCCGCATAGCGTAGGCCTAGTCATTTGGTACTGTAGCTAGGCCCAACCTGGCCTGAATAATCGGCCAATTGAAGCCACATAGCTGCTTAGATCGTAACACAAACCTTATTTGACTTCATTGTGGAGTATTATTATCATTTTCAAAAAATTGTTTATTATCTAAAAAACAACCAAATTAAACATGTACTAGGCCTAGGTAGGCCTATATACTACTACCGATGTCTGTGACAGTACATGTGTTGATGTTGGTGGCGCACTTCACAGCTTGTTCCCTGCACTCAAGATGAATAAAAACGATCATTTTCCGTCAATAATATCAGCATTTTTTAGTTAATTTTTGTCATTCTTTTTCCAAAGGAAAAAAAAAAGGGGTGGCTAGAAAATCAGTGGTAGGCGGTGACGCTTAACAAGTATATTTTTTTATTTGGCCTAAAATTAAACATACACACTTGTGGGACAAGTGTGTTTATGGGATGCACATGTTCCTGGCTATGTTCTGATTGGTCAATTGTTAAGTTTGACACTTAGGAAAGGTCGACGAGACTAGAGATTGAACTTTGAGAATACCTTTTACCAAAACGTCAAACTGACTAAGTAGTAAATGTAGCAAATGTGGGAATTCTTGATGAGCGCTGCTTCACAGCTGTGAGTTAGGTGTAGATTACGAACACTTCCATTTGTGAATTGTTCAATATTGGCTTGCTATTTGAACCTAATGCTATGATTTGACAATATTATCTAAATAAATCCAATAAATTTTTGTGTTTCAATTACATTATCAGTTTCCGAAAATGATAGGTGGTGGCCAGCAGCTTGTCAAAAGTAGTCGGAAATGATGAGTGAGGGCTGATACTGACCACCGCTGACCAGCATGCTGAGAACTCTGATAATGTGTCTATGGATGTCATATTTGTTGTTATCAATCAATTGTTAAATCTCAAGTGATGCTGATTTACTGAACTTGTAAATTTCCTTAGCATTGCAAAAATATTGGTGTCAGTTATTTTTACTCATAACACCTAGCAATAACTTAAGTAAATAACAAGTATGATACTGTGTAGCAAATTAGTAATCTAATCTTTTTAATTTGTTCCAACTATGGAACACTGCTGGTCAGAAGTTAAAATAGATCGTCACAGTTAGATTTTACAGGAGTGACTAACTAAAATAAATGCCATTGCAGAAGTTACACTTCCCCATTGCACAGTAAAACATAAGATCTATACTACAGCAGATGAACTTTAACATACAACTACACCATCGGATAAAGGTATAACAATTATGCACTAGGTTAGAAATGACAGCGAGGGAGAAAGGAAATTATATTGGAGGTCGAAAATTATGTCATTATTGGCTGATAAAAACCAACAAAAAAACCTTTCCAAAGTGGAGTACATCTGACATTTCAGAGATGTTTTGTGAGTGAGCAATAAATAAATAAATCAATAAATTTTCAATTTATCCAGGTATGTGATAAATGACAATAAAAAGAGATCATAGGCCAAAATAAACAAACTGTTGCTCAGCTCTTTATTTTTCCTTTCGCACCAAAACCACGACAGTCGAGTGCCCGCCAAATAGGTCACGTGAATAAAACTCACTGATGTTGACCTCAGGTCAGATCAACATAAACATTATCAGTACGTAGTTACCAAAAGGAACTGTGATAATAAATAATACCCATCAAAAAAGAAAAAGTCTGCGAGAGTTGCTTCACTGTACTTGTAGTGTGTGTACTGTAACTAAAATCACTATCCTCCTCATGGGGAAATTCCAAATAAAACAAAAAATTTTGGGGTCATAAAAAAATTGCAAGGCAAACACAGGCAGCATAATGAATGATTGGGCTATTAACTGTTTGCGTTGATTAGGAAATGTCTTACCTATAATCCATACTCCCTCTTGCTCAAACCTATGGGTGAGGGCGACCACTAAAGTCGTCGAGTTCATCACATGTTCCGACTCCTTCTTGATAACACTACCATTCACACGCCATGTAACTTCAACAACGTGAAGACTTGTGTTGAGTTCTGGAAGACCTGAAGAATTTTTTTCATGTTTTATTATAATTATTAAGTTTTGTCGCACCACGTACCACATATTTTATGCAATTTCACACACAGCATTACAATAAAAGTATCAATGTAGAGATATGAAAGTTAAACATTTCTCTAATAAATAACATGAAAAAGGTCATAAATATTTTAGGCTTATGACCGGTCTGTAAGTGTAATATTAAATAAATTAAATAAGATATGAATATGAATATGTAATAACAAAACATGAATAAGAATGAATAAGATAAAATAAAGAATTAAAAAAAAGAAAAATAAACAATTAAAATAAATAAATAATTAAATATCAATCTTAATTAAATAAACATAAATTTCTCTAATTGTAACTAGAATGTAACTGTCAGAGGCATGTCTTAATCTAAGTATGCTGTGCATCACCACGAATCACAAGAAAACTCAGAATGTTTCTATTTTCAAGAAGTTTTTTTAATGATGATTAATATACTGTAGGGACACAAAAGAAAAAAGCTATAACACAAGTTACATGCTAAATTTAATTTAATTTAAAATCAATTGATACGCAGACAAGGAAGACAAACAAAAGACTGCAGTGAAGGGAAGCATACGCACAAATAGTACATGAGACGCATGCTAACCTTGCATGCATGCGCTTTCACAGAGAAATGGTATAGCAGAAGCTACTTGCTAAAATTAACAACAGCAACAACAACAACAACAATAATAATAGCAATAATAATAATAAAATAATAATAAATAATATAATAATAATTTGCAATTTGTATAGGGCCTCCTGTTGAAAAAAACTTGAGGCGCTTGACAACAACGAAAGGACACAGACAAGAAGTTAAACCATGAACCTAGACTCACAGAACACATAAAGCCTAGCTGAAACAAAAACAACATCGCACCTTTTATTGGCAATATATGACTCACACTCACAGGTGCTCTAATGATGGTGGTGTCTAGCTAAACAATAAACAAAACAGTGGTAAAAAGTGGCTTTAAAAAATTCAGCAAAACTTTCAGTGAAAAGGCGAGATTTGAGTTGTATTTTAAAGAGTCTGTATTCTTGATTTAATCTGGAAGTGCACTCAAGGTAGGTGCAGTGGAAGTGAATGCCAATGAGCTATATGTTGTGCCTTTCATAAATTTTAGAAGGTTTTTAGAAGCAGAACGATGGGGGCGTGTTTGCGGGTATAGAGTGAGCATTTCGGTGATGTATTCTAGAGTGAGATTGTTCACTGCCTTGTACATTAACAGCAATGCTTTATGAATAATTCTCTCGTCAATAGGGAGCTAATAAACATTATATAGTATGGGTGTAATATGGATATGTTGCTTTGAATAGGGTAACCAGGCAAGCAGCAGAATTTTGAATGCTGTAGCTTAGCAACTTGTCTTGGGGTCGTTCAGAGTTGTAGTAGTCAAGTCTTGAGTAGTGGGTTTTTACGAAAGACAGCGCGAGAAGAGCGACATACAGCATTGATATTGGACTTCACTTGTAGTGTAGAGTCAAATATTACACCAAGTTTGCGAACCTCTGTTTTCGGTTCAACCAGAAACTGGTATGGTGGTTGTGACCTGGCTTCAGCTGCTTGATAACATGAAGAAAAACGAATTAATTCATGATTAGCAAATACTTTATACCTGCAAGTGTAATCAGTATGTCATAGTACCGGTTGTCCTAAGGCAAGAATAACTGATTTAGGAATTATGTTAGCTATGAAAGTCTTTATTTTTTTAAATTTTTTTTTTGGGTCATGCTCATTTAATGTTGGTTCCGTGCTAAAAGCTTTTATGTCATGTTTATGATTATTGCGGTTAGCTCTTCAGAAAAAAATACAAAACCAAAAGTTAAAGAATACATGGAGATGGGACCCTGGACAAAAAGTATAGCTTCCAGGTGGGGAAAACAGACTCCGGGGAAGATAATAAATTAAAACACTTTGTTTATTTCCATTTGGTTCAGGAGGAGCAATCACTTCCCCCAAAAGATTTGCAAACAATGAAGGAAGATGAAATATGGTGACATGGGATGGACTCTCTGGGACTTAAAACAGCTGCTTAAAACAAATTCATACCATCGGCTGAGATAAATACCATTAAAAACGCCTTGCTATGCTAATATGACTGAAAGTCTATTTAATGGGTAATAACTCAAGGTTATGATAGATAAGACAGGAGCACTTTGAACTAAGACTGAGTAATAGTTGGGGTGGGTATTGAGTGTGCCACATGACCACCACTTAATTAAATTAATATTTTATGGTTTGAGTTAAGGGTTTGAGATTGGGATTTGATATTTCTATATATCTTTAGTATACATTCCAAAATTTGACCAATTGATCATTCTTTAGTAAACTTCTAAAACAATAATTTATTCTGATGACTAGTTTATATAGGACCTACTCAGTGGCAGGGAGGAAAGGTTATTATCCGTGCTGGACAAGCATGGTCACCGTTGTTGAAGCCACTTAGGATCAACCAACTAGAAAAATTACCATAACTTGCTGACCTAAGCAAAGTTGTTGTGATTCCAGTCCAATAATAATAATAATTGGTTTTATTTTACTTTAGCATAAAAAAAAAACAAACTTTCTGGACCCCAAGGAAGAATTATGTCTCCACATTGATATGATTGGGGTATCCCGAAAAAATAAAGCTTTCTTAACTAACCCTAACAATGAACGTAAACAAAATTATTGGTGCTTTTAATTTGATTGGTTATAAAGGTACAATGCATCAATTGCCTTATTGGGTTAAGTAGACCATGATATTTACAAAAATTAAAACAGATTTTGTAATAATGCTTTTACTTTTCAAGGAAGAATGAATCACCTACTCCCAACTGATTCGCAAACTATGTAAGCAGATGAAATATGATGACACGTAAAGGACTCTCTAGACTTAAACAGCTGTTTTAAGCAAATTCACACAAGTTAAAAAAAAAAGAAGAAATATTTGTATTTTTGCATATTTCAAAACTGTAGGCCTGATGCCTGTGCTGGTAATAATTAAATTTGATATTGTAGATAATAACTCAGGGTTATGATTACCATGACAATAACAATTTCAACACAATAATAAAAGCACAGGAAATGGGTAGGTGGGATGGATTTTGAGTATCCCCCATGATTTGATTCCTACAAAAATTAAAGTTTGGAATTTGCTTTCTGTTTATGGCTTTCTATTTTGGGATAAAATTCTTTGATTTTATGAGAATTAGTCAAATGTAAACTAAAACCTCTCCTAAAAAAATATAAAATAAATTACTTTGTAATCAAATGACTTTTGATGATGTTTGGCATTCCATTAAAATGAAAATAATAAATGAAAATCTCAAGTTCCGGACCAGAAGGTTTAGTATTAAACCACCCATCTACCGGTTCACCTGAAAGGGTCATCGAAACCTACTGTCAAGCACCAAGAACCTATGGTAGAAGAAACGATTACCATTAAACCATAAAACGTTTAGTTCTACTGGGCTTTACTCCGTAATACCTCCAGGAGCCTGACTAATTCAAATATTGAGGTATTCTATGGTTCAGGTATAAAGAGACCGAATTGAAACATATGTTACCAATTACAGATCTGTTATATAAATTGCTGAAAGGTCAATCTATAATGTAAATAAATTGTTCACTTTAAATATGTCTGAATCAATTATAATCTTATTATTTTTTAAGACCTGTATAGATAATTTAAGAAAAATACATTAGATTTCCGGTTCTATCTACTCATACAAAAAATCTATTAATAATTTATTTAAGAATTGATTTGAAATTGGTTCATTTAGAAACTGGAAGTTATTAAAAAAAACTACAGATACCATAATAAAAATGTACGTATAATACTAGCTATACCTTTAAATGGTCTGTATATTTGCAATGAAATAATTTTTGTTCATTTTGTATGTGACTTGCCACAAGTGTAGATCATAGGCTAGCCAGTGAGCCGCCTGGCCGTCTTTTGGATGGCCTACAGTTATTTAAGACGGCCACTTTCCCGTGATGGCTTGGACGGCTTGTCCTAATTAGCTTGGCCTAGCCTAATTGGTCCTGGTCTACCTTTAGCAAATTCTTTATATTCTTCAAATCTATCAAATGTTACATTAAACTAAATAAATGTTACATTAAACTAAATAAATTAAACTAAATAAATAAAAACAACACTTATTGATTGAATGTACGCTGTTTTCGTACCAATATTTGGTGGGGATTCCCAAAGATGGGCGTGGCCTGCCTATCGGCTCAGTGCCATGCTCACTGGCTTTCATTTTGGACGGCCTATTTCGTTTTTCTGGCTAAGCCCCTGGTGAGGATGCGGTTTGGTGAAATACTATCGGTTTGGTTACCCCGCCTAGTGATCGGCGTTTCAATACCTTGCTATTCATTTTGATTGTGTCCTTAAGCAAAGTACTTTATCTGCATTTGCCTCTCTCCACCCAGGAATATAGATAGGCCTACCTAGTAGGGTTTTTGCTCCAGCTCCTACATCCATATGCAAGCAACACTGAAGCATGTGGACCCAATGACAAGGGATAAAAAGCACTTTTTTATTAAAAGGAAATATGCTTTACAAATGCTACATAATTTATGTGATACTATTTATAAGGTTTCATTTACTCTTTATAATATACCATTCTTTGAATATTATTTTGTGTGTGGTAAAACTTAATAAAGAAAAGAAAGAACTTTTTAAAAAAGTTGATATACAGTAAGTTTCTGTAAAACACTAAAGAAGTTTAACGCTAATTGAATGTCATTTTGTGTGTTAAATCTACGTGCGAGTAAATACGCAATCGGTAGCTATTCACCTAACTATGAGGGTTTTATTGCATCAGCTTGGCACTTTTATCTGGTGCCCTAATGGCAAGTTCACCAATATTCACACAATCCATAGGTAATAGATACCGGTATAATCCAACAATATGTGGTCTGGTGGGGTCACTCCTAGCTAACAATCCCAAGTTAGTTATGAAAAGACACCTGTGTATATAAGACACAAGTTCAAGGTAGAGGAAATTAGTGATAATGAACCATCTTGATGAGTTGTACATTGTGTACATTGCTAACATATTATCCATAATTTTATCATCATCCTAACAAAATTCCTTGCACGGATCAGGAGAGTTGAAGATATTTACACTGTGGTATACTACTAGAGTACCCCAATTAACATGATACTCGGTCAAAACATGTTTCTGTAAGCTATGAGTTTAACAATCTCTCTGCTATATAAACTTAATTACAAATACCGGTATCTACCTATATTTAGTCGTTTTAAATTAATTAAATTTTTAATTAATTTTCTCTTTAAAAAAATCTAAATATTAATTTTCAATTTGTGTTTCTTTTCATTTGAACCAATATCACATTCTCCCTTTCCTTTGATTTTAAAACTCCTTCCTGTTCTGTTCTCAAGTTTAATAAGCATTCACAAATGAGGGCAGTGTTTATGAGTAGTGTTGATTATTGGTAGAGACTTTTTCACACATCCTCAACTGAGGTGAATTAGTGTTGATTAGGCCTTGTTTCACAAACATATATTTTTTAAGGTCAGCAGAAGAAGGGCAGAAAAAAAATTTTATTTTCTTATTTAGCAAATAGTTTCACCAAAAACATCCAGATGGAGGAGAAAATAAAAATAAAATGTTATTGGTGAATGTAAACAGCTGTATAGTAATAATGGGTGGGATGGTTAAATCCTTTAAATTTATGTTATTAGTAAGAAATATACATTTTTTTTTAAAGATTTCAAGGTAGCGGCGGGTGTAATAAAAAATATATACTTTGTGGCGGTGGGTGCAATAATTTGCCAAAAATTCAATTTTATTTTTATTTGAAATCATCATTATTGGTGGGTGGCAGGTTCACTTAACAAGGTATAAAAATGTCTTGCCTTATTGGTAGACTTTTTCACACAGCCTCAAGCGAGGTGAATATATTAATATTCATGAGTACACACTAACTCAGAAAGGTTGGGTAATTTCTAGCAGGTGTGGATAAATTTTCCCAGGGGTAGGGAATCCCAGCAGGAATTGGGAATTTTTGTTTTGACTGCAATTTGGGAGTAATTTTTCAAGAATCAATGCTACTAAACATTCCAATTTCCATTTAATTTGTTTTCAGTGAATGGTTTACACAACAAACTTATTCAAACAAGAAGGGAATTTCTTATACAGTTTTCAGCATCAAAAACATCCTCGATGCAGATTTGATTAGTAACCTACAAACTATAGAGGGAGCCATTACAAAAAACAAATCATACATATTCCATGATCTCATTGAAAAAAGTAAACAAGTTCCATCTTTTCACTGCAACACAATTTTATTCAATTCTATTGAGAAAAGCCACCAACAATATTAATAAACAGTGGTTTTAACAGATGGAAAATGTCTAGGGCTACATTTTGAGACAAGCTAAATTTCATAGATATGATGGCCCAAAAGTTGGTATTTAGTCAAGTACTACATGTCCAGATTGATTGAGCAGAAGAGCTTAGCTTAAGCCCACCTGCACAGGTGTGACAGCTATATGGAAGGACAGAGGAAATCTTAAATTATCTACAACCCAGTAAACTTGAATACATTTATATTATTTCTCATTCATTTTATTTAAAACAATCAAACAATTTATCTGGATTTATCACAAAATAGACACTATGGAAATGAAAGCCTCGATTATGCAGTATATACCATAATTTATCTGCATCTTTAATTATACTTTTAAAAATATATTTTTTGGGTTTAAGCTCACAACTGAGGTTAGAAGTTTCCTTAAGCCGCTTCATAAAAAAATTTTATAAACATCAATTTAAATATCAGATAGTATATTCTATGATATTAAGTATTATTTAAATTTATTATTTTATATTAATTGTAATATTAATACTTTATGTGAATCTCCATTTCTGATGAATAAACATTTAATTACATGAATATTCATTACTATTATTGAACCTATACTTATGCTTATATTATTAAAATTAATTTAAAACAAACAATAATAAAGAAAACCATAAATAATCAGATAAATCAATAGCATCAGACATTTATCTCCAATAGGCTAAAAAAAATGAAAACATCAGATAAAATATCAGAAGGCGAAGAACAAATCTCAGTAGAAAAAACTTTAACATTCATACCCCATGCACTTTTAAATTCACAAAATAAATACAAAACGATTACATAATTTACTCAATTATTTACCCGCACAGTTATCAACCACGCTGATCACATTCCCTGAACACTTTTTAGCATGTCTAGACAAACTACAGACTAATAACAATGTTCTCAATATTTCACTTCAAATTCTAATCTAATTTTAATAGTTTTGGGGTTGATTACACAGAAATTCTAATTTATTATTCTATTACATAAAGCATGCTTAGTTTTCTTTAATAATTTGATTGGAAAAATTTGAAACCACAAATATATCAAATGAGGTAAAATGAGATTTTGGCAAAACATTTAACAATCATACAATGACTCAGTTGTTTACAATTCCTAAATTGAAAACTTCCCACCTGTTTTGATTAAATGTAAATTATCATTCATACAGTGATACAACCAATCAGTGCCACTACCCACGGGCAAGGACACGCTTTGGTAATTACAGTAATTTAGCCTGTAAATCCTTAGATTGGTCAAATAATGATTGGTGGTCTGGTTAAAAATTCTGTAGATTAGTTACAGTATGGTTGCAGTGGGTCTCTCTCAAGTATCAAAACCATTATTGACTGGAGTGCTTAAGACATTTAAAACAGATATTCAATGGTCATAAAGGGGATGAACATGGATTTATGAGCATAACACATGATTCACATGCAGAAAAATTAGGCAAAATGTAAGGAATTGCCACATAGATATAAGTGTGCCAATGCCTCTTAGTAAAACCTTTGTAACACCCATTTAACATCTTGGTAAACCTTTATACAGAAGTCAACAAAATCTGTATACTGTAATTAAAAGTACAAATTTTACCATATAAAAAGTAAAATAGAAAATATCTGTTGAGATTTTAGATGCTGTTGATCAGAAACGTTGGCCACAGGTTATAACTTGCTTTGATTACATGGTGAGTATCTTCCTAAAATACTGATTTCGACCATATTTCAATATGACCTCACTATTAAATGTTACTCATTTGCCGTAAGACACCATACTCGCAAAAGGTTAATGGCATAAAACAGTGCTTAAACATCAATTCTGAAACAAATCTCATGTATTTTCAATTTTCAAATTCCTTGATAATATTGAAAATAGAAGCTAAAATTCCTATAAATTTTATGAATGTAGAAGTTTACTGGTTGGTTTTATCAAGAAAACATCCTATCCAGACTATCACATTTTATTTGACAAAAAAAACTGTTGTATGCCCTTATATAGTCAAGATGTGCCTATATATGGTCATGATGTGATGTCATCATGACCATATTTAGGCATATATAACTTGTTTCGGCAAAAATACCACCCAAGCTGCCAAACATCCTGGGTTCTATGAGCGGGACGTATTTAGCGTTGGATAACCCGGGTGCATTCCGGAGTTGCCAGGGCAAACAGCACCAAATTTGATTCTGGAATTAAGCCTACCTGGCGCCTACCGTAGCTGTGGTCAGATAGGCCTAAACACTTTTAAAAATTAAACCCATTGCGCTCCAGTATAGACTTGATATCAAAACTGCTGATTTAATTCGCATAATTTATAAACAATCTGTAGATACATTGCTTCAACATTGACAATAATTGGAACTCGAGCGGTACTTGAACCCGAGGTCGTTGCCCATGTAAAATGGGAGCGACTTGGGATCAACCTGGACTTTTTCGTTTGATGTAAATGGGAAATGAACCCAGGATCACTCCGGAATTAACACAGGTTTATTCTGCCCTTGGCAGTGTAAAAGGGGTACAAGTATCTGGAGTGTAATAAATATGATTATGTGCTACATCTACATCCAATTAAAGAAAAACTGAGGATCTTTACATGTACTAAATGAAGTACATGAAATAATGCGAGTTTGAAAAAAAAAAATGTAATGTAGGAAATAAATGAAAATAGCACATGTACTGCCCTCCAAATGCACCCTTATGGAAATTGGGTCGACACTATTTTTCAAGGGGTGATCCCACATATAAGTGAAAAATTGATAGTCAATATAGAAAATTAGGCAAATTTATTTTCCATGCAATAGAACAAATCTCTCACCAGTAGAACTGTCTAAAATGTCAGCAAACACGACTGATCCTTGAATGTAAACTTCTGTTCCCTCCTGAATTAAAGTCTGCTCACTGCTGACCTCGATATCACGAATGTACGGCCCATCTACTGAGTACACGCTTAAACTGGAGTTGCTTCCACAGAGTTGACTATAATCTATCAAGCACCTGTAACAATATAAAATGAGGTAAATATAATATGGTGAAAACAATCCATCTGGTTTCCTAATAAGGCAAATATAGTAAACGAGTTGTGGGATTCTCGGTTCTTTTTTATTTAGGTCTGCATAATAACTTACCAACCGGTGTCTGTGTTGGGTACAGAGCTACGGTTAGAAAGATAGGTATAGTAGTCAACCTTCTAATCTTGTACCCGGTTCACACGAGAAAAAATGTTACACGCTTACCCGGATTGGACAAATTTTAGCATGCGTCATCTGCTACATTCGTGCTCGTATGAATGCCTATCTGTATAAGATTAGCCAGCATCCCATGTTATACCCATGTAAGAAAACAGATATCGAAGAAGACCTTCTATTCTATTCTATTCTTCTGCTATATTTACCAAGAACCTCTGCTTTGCATGCTGGAGTACTTTTGGTTTACATAAACTATATTGTATTTCATTGTTACTTTTACACTGTGAGGATCAGATACTTTGTCCCTGCCCACTCAATCGTTTTAATAATGTGAAATGTACCAGTTGTATACTTAAAACTTGCCTTGTTGAACAGGAAGCACCATCAATTGATGAGATACCATCAACACTATTGCTACATTTACACTCTATACCATTACTTAATGCAGCAAATGTAAATCTGAAAGATGAATCACAAATCACCAATATTATCAGTAATAAAATACTGTCTCAAACTAAATTAATACTCAATTCATTGCACCAGCCACTTGAGTTAACAATTTGCCATAATACCGGTATACCAATATGCCCTGGGGCTATTATTATTGATAAAAGGTTTTTTGAAGGGGGTTTATTCAAGGGAGGCTTTTTTTTTTTTTTTTTTTTTTGGTGTAAAATGGATTTGTATGTACTCAAACACCCCTTAATTTCACATTAATAGAATGTGTTGAGAATAATGTTGCTTCCATTAGATTTGATTAGTCATTTGGGGTTGGGGCGTTCATTGGAGGCATTTATTCTAAGTGGGGCATTTATAAATACAGTAATTATAAAAGTATATAATAAAATTAAACTTTTGAAAGTTATTTTAAGACTGTTCCTGTGTAAGAATTTTTCATTACCTTTTTTTGACTTCTCATAAATAAAGGGATAGTTTGAAGGTGTAGCAGCCAATTAAAGAGTGAAAACCCAGCATAATTATATTTTCAACAAGTTAAAAAGGGTGAGAAAAAAAATCATGAAGCTCAACAAGCATTACTCTTTCTAGAAATCTCTAGAATCAGAATCTAATATAACAGAATGTAAAACTATGATGAGAAATCTTGAATTGAATTGTTTAGTTACCCTTCAAAATAGCACAAATTTGAACAAGCTACTCCAGATGAGAGTGATGTTGTGTTGCCATAGAGAGTAAAATTGGATGATTCATTTTCAGTGTAACAGCCCATATACCACAAACCTGCAAGATAAAAATTTAAAAGATTTTTAAAGTTAAAACACAAGCAACTCCTCCCACGACTGGGAGCTTAGCTCAGTTGGCTGAGCTGGAGATAGTAGCTTGTGTGTGTACTGAACCGTGGCAATCTCTTGGTCCCGATTCAATTCCCATTGCTGCTCTCCTTGTACGATAGTGTACCGTCTCTCAGGTGAGACGTTTAAGCCATGTGCAATATGGCCCATGTGCAATTCACCAACAGAAGGACCCCACTAGTTTTTGGGTTTTTGATTTATCCTTGGTGTAATTCATACCAAAAATACTCTATATATCCTAGTTACTTCATGAGTCTTAGAACTTATGTGCACTATAGACAGCAGCTTCGCTGTCAGTAAAAAATAACAGAAAACAAAGATATTTAAAACTTAAGAGCCTCTGTCAAAGGTAAAGTGGGTAGATGATCAAGATGGTTAATAAATCAAATATAATATCTTTGATTATTAATCACATTAGATGTTGGCAAGTAACGTGGTAAAGACTTCTCATTGCGTGTGGTAAATCAGCCAGTTCGTTCTGTAGCTACCACCTTCTAAATAACAGGTCCTCAATATTTATCAAAGGAGGTAATAAATGTAGCATTCTCAAATTTATTCTATAACAATAATCAAAGCAATCAAAAACTTTTCCTAATCTAATTTACCTACTACAATGAGCATTTTCTTGTCCTTAGTTTTAGAAAAGCGCTAAACTTAAATAGAGATCAAAGTAAAATTACTTTTCAATCTGGCTTAGGAAATCACATCACTCCACTAACACAACAGCTGACTACATTTTATATTCCTTCTCCACTCTTCTCACCTGGGTGCATCATATTCAGAGCCCATGTGAGGTAGGCATATGTACGAAATGCAGATTATGGGAAGTTTATCAAAATGGGCCCTATGGGCATTATCTGGGTTTCATATTACAAGTTATCAAAGCATTATGATTTCCCCAGGGTTTTTGTTATTAAAACACTAGAGCATGTACAGTAGTACACAACTGACAGTAGAGTAACTTTGAAGTCGATAATGAGTACATTTTTTTTTTTTTTTTTTTTTGCCATGCCGTTGAAGCTCCAGCAGTATAGATCATTGCTGTTAGACTTAGACCCAGGACTGGCTCAGGGCCTATTACAAGCTCAAGAAACCCTGTTTTTTGTATAGCACACATTAATTTCACAAGTTTATATTCTAAAATCATAACACTGTATAGCAGTATCATTCTTTCTGTGAACGTCATCCTCACCAACCACGTGCGTTTTGTGTCGATGTTTGTGAAGCTACTCACATGACCCTGAGGATCGAAAAAAATAATCGTTTGTTATTGTTATGAGCGAAGCTGGTTCTAAAAAGCGTCAAAAATTGTTTTTGAATGAATACAATATGAAAATAATTATTATTGCCAAATAGATAGATCTCGATGCTACTTATTCACAATCTGTGTCCAAACATTGACAGCAACCTTCAGTCTTACAGGCCTATACATTTTACAATATACCGGTATGGACTTTCGAAATCGCGAGTCTTGTTTTGCACAGGGTAAAATTCGAGCTGCGCTAATTATGGGCCTTGGTTATTATAATAATTATCGTCGCCATAATCATAAAGCAGAATGCTACGCTTAAAAAATCGAAAAATTATAAGGACAATATTTGAAATTAGGTTCATGTTTCACGCGAATTCCATGTGTTTATGCTAGGTTGTGATTTACCGTTCCACCATCATGTAATGTGATCGCCTCGAACTTCATGTCCTGCAATTCATCGACCCGGCCCAAAGGAGAAGTGTGAATGTTCGTAAGGAGGCCCTGGGCCAACTTAAAATACTAACTGTAAACGGAAAATTTGTTTGAGTTGGCCCTGAGTCGGCCGTATTTAAGCCGGCCCTAGGCCAGCCTAATACAGTAAGTGTGATTGGGCTCTAATACTATATGTTCATAGTATTATTTAACAAGATTTAAATAACTTGCTCTTTTTTTAGCTTAATGCTTAATGAGATACTGAGATACTGTCCATTACATTTTTTTGGTAAAATGTAGATGCAAGAGCTTAAAAATCACTTCACATCACCATTGCACGCCTGTATTGCCCTATAACAGGATTGACCCGTTGTAATTTCATAATTTCAACTCAAATTGTACTTGTAAATACAAAAGTTTACTATAAATCTCACAGTAGCATAGACAATTCTAGAGAAAATGTTTGAAGTTCATATAGTTTTTATAGAAGGTATCTTCTGGCTAAATCAGACAAGCTGAGTTTAAAAGAGTACAGTATGAGAAGACAACATTGTACCACCTGTAGAAATGAGTTCATCATCAGTAAAAATCTCCAAATATAGTCAAATTGTACAAATATATGTTCAAAAAATCAACACATGCCTGGCTCCAAAGAGTAGGCCGTTGGCCTTATACTGTACAGTACATTAGGTGACACCATGCATTCTGATTAATAGTGCAGTCTTAAAACAGCAAATTACGATCGGAAAACAGGGGGTCGTCACAACATATAAAAATGTTTGATTTTTAAATCATGTTCGTCTTATGTGCGCCTGTAACACGAATTTACTAACTACTGAAACGAAGCTATTTCCTGTTGCAATTTTAAAATGCCAGAGAATCTTAAAGATATTGATGAACCTTTAAAAGTCTATAAAATTTGGAAGATTTGCCCTACATTTGGCTCTGTTTTTAGCCAGCTAGATGCAGTATCAAGACCACAAAAAGCTGCAAAAAGAAGGGATACCGACGATGAAACAATGGGTCTTTAATGTAAGCCCGACATACAAAAATCGTCCAAAAATCTTCTCAAACTTGGGGGTCGTCTTATACATGGAACGCCCTATACCCAAATATATACGGTATTAAAAATTGAAAAACTGTACAATACAATACATTTAATTGATCATTTCTATTGGAGGTCATTTTATGACACCATTTTCATGTTATCCATCTAAGACTCAGTAACTATAAAAAATTGGAAAAATAAAGACATGGCCTCAAGACTTGCCTGAGGAGAGGAAACTTCCTGACAGGGGGTATGACAAATTTTTGCTGAGGCCATCAGGGTCCAGGAGTGAAGCCTGGGAATGGATCCTGCAGAAAAATTTCTCTGGAACGTAGCGATTTTAACCCAAAAATGGTCTGGTTTGAGTTTGACCCTCCCCACTGATGATGTTACTTGTAACGTGTTGCTAGGAAACTGTACAAAAATTTGACATTCTATTAAGCAGGACTAGTACAGTTGTACTATAGTACTTTGGGTATTCTCTGCTCTAAAATTATGTATTAAAATTAATAAAAATATAAAACTACAAATGATCTATAATGCAATTCACACATAGGAGACTTCCAAAGTCATAGCGAAAGTTAAATTCCTTTAAGTATACCAAAATACAAACTTAAATAAAATAAACAAAAGTCAAATGTAGGCCACATGAAACAAGCAAGATGATATGATTTCTGTCTGGAAAACAAATTGCAGATATCATTGATAATTAGAATGTTCTGTTCGGTTAAAAAATGAACAGGCCACATTCTACAATTTGCTGGGTCAGGTACGGTACAGCATGAATGATATAAAAACCGCAACAACTAAGGTGACAAATTGCTTTGATAACATTTTAATAGGTATCCCACAATCCTCAGTATGGTGTGATTGCACTTTTGTCACAGAAGATAGATATTTTTAGCCATTTTAAGTGGTGAAAATTAAACCTGTAAAGCAAATACAGTAGTGAAGATTTAAGAATAGATGCTGACATACGAACACAGCCGTCGTTATTACTATTGAATAAGTGATATCTCTCAGTTGTGGTGAGGTTAGCAAAAATATATACCGGTTCATTGTACTTTATTCACAGTCACTTTAGAAAATTCAATCCACTTTCAAATCAATTTACTTATTTTAATACTTGTGCCATCTAATTCAAAATAATAAGCACTTAAAAAATTATTCCACTTTATCTGAATTGCAAACCCCGCAAAACTGTGATAATGATTGAATCACATAGTATAGGAATCAATTTGGTATCTCTAAAAAAAAATCATAATTTTATGTTCGTGACAACCTTTTTTTGGGGTAAAATCTTGATTTTTTGTTAAAAATACAGTACCTAAAAATACACAGCAAACCTCCAAAAACAGTACAGTAAAAAACAGTAAAAAAAATCATAATGTTACATTCATAACAACCTACTTTTGGGGTAAAAATGCCATTTTTTGTATAAAAACATTTCAATTTTTTAATTTAAACCAGAGCCTTGCAGGCGTCAACGTTCCTATGCATGATATACGACTTTTAGAAGTATATATACGTGTGTATATATATATATATATATATGTATGTATATATATACATATATGTATATATATACGTATATATATACACATATACGTATATATATATATATTCATATATATATATTTATACATATATATATATTTATTTACATACATATATATTGATATATATATACATATATGTATATATATACATATATATGTATATATATATATATATATGTTTATGTGTGTGTATATATACTTATATATAAGTGTACATTATAAGTATATAAGAATATAAGTGTATATATATAGGCCTATATAAGTATATATGTAAGTATGTGTATATATATATACGTATGTATATATAAATATATATACGTATATATAAGTATGTATATGTATATATATATATAAGTATGTATATATATATAATATATATGTATATATATTATAATGCATATATGTATGTATATATATATATATTTAGGCCTATATAAGTACATAAGTATGTGTATATATGTATATATATATAAGTATGTATATATGTATATATATATGTATATATATGTGTATGTATATATATATGTATATATATAAGTATGTATATATATATATATATAAGTATGTATATGTGTGTATATATATGTGTATATTTGTAGATATATAAGTATGTAGATATATAAGTATGTATATATATAAGTATGTATATTATGTATATATATATACGTATATATGTCTATATATTATGTATATATATATACGTATATATGTCGTGTATATATGTATATGTGTGTATATATACATAAGTATGTATATATGTCGTGTATATATGTATATGTGTATATATATATATATATAATATATATAAATACACATACATATATACATTATAACATATATACATACTTATATATATACATATATAAGTATATATATGTATTTATAAAAGTATGTATATATGTTATAATGTATATATATATGTATATATATATACACATACATATACACACACACACACACATATATATATACATACATACATTATAACATACATACTTATATGTACGGTTGGGTCAAATTTGTGTGGTGGTTAAAAAATACAGGGGGAGTCTTTATGGCCCAAAATAGTGATTTCAGACTACATTGGTAATGTAATTCGACAGGCAAATTACAGTTACATTTTTAGCAAATTTCTTTGAAAAAATATCGTAGGCATAGGGCCTAGCTACGTATACAGTATTTTCATTTTACAGTACGTAGTTTGGAACGATATCGGAAATGGGGGTACTGGCAGTGGCCTGCTATTAGGACTACAATTTATTTGAAAATATCTTGGGTCCGATCGTCCACACCAGTTGGGCCCAATCGTCTATCACCCGGAGTTTTCATTACGATTATCAAGAACGTACACGATCTATGCCCTGGGCTAGGCTTAGCTTGCTGTCGTCACTCTGCTACGTATACTACACTACAACCGCATAACAAAGAAAGCGACCCACGTGGTGCATTCTTAAATATTACATACATTATTTAATTGTATTAGACGATAAAACGATATCATTGATTGAACGATCTAACTAGGCCTACCCTTGCATCGCAGTAATACTGAACTAGGCCTAGCTTAGGCCTCATGTTTTTGTGGAAAGCTAGATAGTCGTTATGTACCTGACAGTCGGCTGCCTTTATATTTTCACCTGTTTTCAGTTTGCATTCAAAGGGTACATTGCTGCACAGCCAACTGTCGGGGAAATAGTACCTTCATATGACTACCCATACGTATACAACAGAAAAAAACGTCGCATGGACTAAGTGAAAAATGGAGATCTAAATGAAGAAACGATGTATTTCAGCAAGTATTAAAACATTTTAGTTTTATTTTAGGCCTTCTTCAAAATACCTATGCCTACAGCAGATGAATTTTTTTGCCGTAAAACCAAAATAGTTTCATCCATGCCGACTTTCCGGTCGGTTAGCCTGACTGAACTCTGCAGAAACTTCACATCGATCTTCGCATCGCGATGTAAAACAAAATGTCGGAAAACTTTTCTTTGACGCATGCGCATTTGCATAAATGTCTACACACACACATACACACTACACACAATAAAAAACAAAGGAAATAGCAAGAGTGGTTACAATAGTTCCTATTGCATTACATGCATAGGAACTAAAAATGGCCTTTTTACCCCAAATATAGGTTGTGAGGAACATGAAATTATATTTTCATTTACTAAGATACCAAGTTGAGTCCTATTCTACATGATTCGATCACTATCACAGGGTTTGGATGGGGTTTGCACTGTGTTTTTGGAGGTTTGCGGGGTTTAGCGAATGTTTTTATACAAAAAATGGCATTTTTACCCAAAAAGCAGGTTGTTACGAATGGAACATTATATTTTTTTTTTTACTGAGATACCAAGTGAGCCCTATACTACATGATTTATTCACTATCACAGGGTTTGGATGGGGTTTGTACTGTGTTTTTGGGGGTTTGTGGGGTTTAGCAATTTTTTATACAAAAAATGGCATTTTTACCCCCAAAAATAGGTTGTGACAAACATAAAATTAAGATTTTCTTTATTGAGATACCAAATTGAGTCCTGCACTATGTGATTCAATCATTATCACAGGGTTTGGATGAGGTTTGCGGTGTTGTATTTTGGAGGTTTGCGGGGTATGAGGGGTTTAGCAATACTTTATCTGATATACATACTATTCTGTACTACTTTAACTATAGTTTCAGTACACTAAATTTAACATTTTCTTTCTAAAGCTTGGTCTACACTATCAAATTTCATTGAAAAAAAGCGTCACATGAAATTTTATGGAACATAGAAGTTAAACACGCTCAACTTTTTTTTATACAATTTGATGATATGTGATATGACATCATCGTACCCATACATGGCACATCACATATTTTTGTCACATAAAATTTGATAGTGTAGACAAAGCTTTGTAAACAATGAATTCCATTCATGCCCATAATCAGAATCAGCTAATCACAAGGGGAGCTTTATGAAAGAGAAAAAAAAACAATGCAGGCTCCAGAAGAAAAAAAAATGTCTGATTTTTCTAAGACACAAAACCATATTTGACTTGGGAGCGGTTTAAATGAAATGAGATTTTTGAACATTTAAAAACTGGGAGGAAAAAGGGGCGTAACCAGCCCTTTCCCCCCCCCCCAGTTTTTAAATATTCAGAAATCTTTAACTCATTATAAACGCTCCCAAGTTTCGTCAAATATGTTTTTTGTACCTTAGAAAACTCAGTTGTATAACGTATCAACATTTGTTTTTTTCCTCCGAAGCCTGGCTTTAATATCAGAAGCCAATTAAAAATGTTAAAATATTTTCCCTCAAGAATAGAAAATTAAAATTACTTTGCATAAACCAAACAAAATATAATTGACATTACAATATCAAAGTTTTTTAATAGAGTGTGTTTGCCTAGGACTTACAGTAACAAGATTACGACACTTGTATCAGAGTATATTAGGCTGATATCTAATCTAATGTAAATCGTATAGTACAGACAAACAATGTGTTTTATGTACATATTTAATCACTGTACAATCATTCAGTAAAACAGAAGTATAACACTTGACAGATCTACAAACTTCACTATGGTATACGGCCATAAGATTCTTCTATTCACAAGGTAAACTTCTTCAAAATAAGAAGACTAAATAATATATCAATCTTTTGAATATAAATATACAGGAAAATAGAATTACTACATACTGTACAGCATAAAGAAATTAAATAAAGTATCAATTTATTTGCATAGTACACATTAACTTGTATACATTACTTATAAGGATCAAGCAAACAGAAATGTCCATGTAACTGCGATGATGATGTCAATAATTACAAAAATTATATAAGGATATGTACAGTAGGCCGCCGCCTGTTTTACTTGGAAATTGATACTCTTCACAGGTGTATACCTTAAATAACATAATCAACTCTCTATGAAATTCCAAGCATTATCATCAAAGGGAAGAGAAGTCTTTGCAAAGTCAAGGCCAAGCCAAGGTTACTCCACAGCCTAGATCTATGTACATTTCAGCCTGCCTCAAACTTACAGGGGACTAAGCAAATGTGATGGACAAAGTTCCGCACAATTGGCCAACTGAGACAACAGCAGGGAATTTTTTAATTGATTTTTCAATATCAGGACATACCTTTCATTTTTTCCATACCTCAATTTTTCTCATGATATTTTATCTTTCATTTGATAACATAATGATCCTCGCTCCCTGTCCGTATTAATAAATTGTCATGTGTCTAATGTTTCCATCGGGAGGGGTTAAGCTTTAAAAGTAAACACAACGAGGTTCTGCAGTTGTAACATTAACACCTGAAGTAGTAAACCGTTTAACACTGCTAAAGAGTGTAAATTATATATCGTTAATTTTAAGGATAAAATCTATCTATCTTTGTACCTCACTGGAACTTGCCATCGAAAAACTCTTTTTTTAAAAGTTATTAATACTAATTATTATTTACATAATTTGTTTATGTGTTTTTTTTGCACTTATATTTTAACCTTTTTGGTCTATGTATGCTTTATGGTGCCAAAAAAGACATTTTTATAACTGAGTTGGTTAACCAAGACGAAAGAAGAAATAAATAACAATTTTAAAAATTGTTATTCACTGAAAAACTGCTTTCATGGAAGAATCAGATTGTTTTAAAAACACCAAAGGATGACATTATTTTTTTTTAAATATCACTGGGAATGGCTGGTTGGAGGTAGTACATTTATCTTATATTCTTTAAGTTATGTTACGAAAATCAAATTGTTTAGCTCGCCAGTAAATACAGAAATTACTCGGGTTAAATATTTACTATTTATTCTTTCTTCACCTTTAATGAAATACTTTTCGTTGTTTAATTGATATTAACTAATACTATCTCTCCTGAATATTTTTGTCTACTTTGTCAAATCCTTTTCCTTATGAACAACTAATTACCTTTTAATTAAGTTTACAGTAGTTCACTAATATATGTTTCTAAAACCTCACTTCCTCCAGGGCCGGCGGAACGTTTTTCAAAGTGGGGGGACCCCACTTATAAGCAGGCGCGTAACAGGGGTCTTGGGTGGGGGGGGGAGGGTGGCAAAGGTAATAATTTTCCCGGTTAGTAATTTATGACTTGGTGTGATACCCCCCACCTACCCCATATAGAAAACAATATGACATAGGGCTTATTTTATTATTAATATAGGCCACACACGCGTGTTTGAAACTAAATATAAGCATTTTCATCGTGGTTTTATTTATAATCATAGGCCTATTCTTTCACCATCATAACACATTGAGGCCCTTCTTTTAGGTAAAACGATCTATCTTAAATTTTCTTTCTCAAGTTTGGGACTATTATGTTTTTAAATAACTTGGAAGGCAAAGGAGGGCAAGCACAAGCTTTAACCCTAACAAATGCGCGTGTAGCGCGCGAACAAATTTTGTTTTTTTAATTCTAATTTCGTCGGAATTGATCAAAACTCCCTAAAATGCAATTTTTAGAGGAAATTGGCCTACCTCAACAAGAAATAATCTTATGTTATATATGGCCAAACTCGTTTTTTTAAACTGAATATAAGCATTTTCCTTATTGCTTTATAACATATTCTTTCAACATCATTACACATTGAGGCCCTTCTTTTAGGTAAAACAATCTATCTTAAATTTTCTTTCTTGAGTTTGGGACTATGTGTTATAACTTAGAAGGCAAAGGAGAGCAAGCTGAAACTTTAACATTAAAAAATGCGTGCGAAGTGCGCGAAAAAGTTTTTTTAATTCTAATTTCGTCGGAATTGATCAAAACTCCCTAAAATGTGCAACTTTTTAGAGGAAATTGGCCTACCTCAACAAAATATGCAATTTAAAATTTGAGATTTTCAGGCACTTTCCCAGGTGAAAAGGGCATTCAATGGGGAAAGATTTTCCACAGATGGATATTTTCCCCTTGTCCCCCGGTGGTTACGCCACTGCGTAGAATACCTGGCGGCTTAGATCAAATGCGATATGGACACTTTTTGAAGTGGAGAAGGGGTTGCAGGCTGGGGTATTCTGATATCTGTTCTGTTATATCTTCCTTTTTATTCTTGTCTTTATTTTTCTCTTCTCTTTTTCTTTTCCTTTTTCCTTTCTTTTTCTTTACCCTCCTTTCTCTTTCCCTCCCTCTCCCCTCTTTCTTTTCTCTTCTTACCCAGCCCGGTACGACGGCTTGGTCAGCCCGGTAAAAACCATCAGGGGGGGACAGTCTTCCCCCTGGCCCCCGCGCCTGTTGCGCCACTGCTTATAAGATGAATGGGAATATGAATCATGCAGATCTGGAATCAAATCTAGGTGGTGGGGTCAACATTCCTCTCCCGGAAAAATTTCTAGATGGCGGGAAATGACCTTTCTCGACTCTTGAGGTAGGTGTCTAATGACTTTGTTCTTCAAAATTCAAGGTTTTCCCCCTCATGAAAACGGTAAGGTAAACTTTCTCATTATGGTAAATAGGCCTGTTATGTGTGTATACATACATTTTTTTTTTTAAATCGAGTAGTTGCATACAATTTTTTCCATGAGATGAATCCCAAAAAGAAAGGAGGGTCCGGGGGTTCTTCCCCAGGAAAATTTTGATTCCTAGAAGGCGGGAAATGAGCTTTCCTGACGAAGTCATTAAAAAATAGTTCAGAAGTCGGGAAATCTCATTGTCTACCATTTAGAAATCAACATTTTCCCGGGAAGAACTCGAACCTCCCTTTCTCTGGGTTCATTGATTCATTATAAAATTTTCAAGAGGGGAACACCTTGAATTTTGAAGTTCTTCAAAATTCAAGGTACAGCTAGTAATTAGGCCTTATGTGTGTATAAAAAAAGATTGAATAAGTTGCATACGTAGTTTTTCCATGAATCGATAAATCCCAAAAAGAAAGGTGGGGGGGGGGGAGGTCCTGTGGTTCTTCCCCGGGAAAATTTTGATTCCTAGGTGGCGGGAAATTAGCTTTCCCGACTTCTGTGGTGTCTTTTAATGACTTTTAAATTCTTCAAAATTCATGGGCCCCCCCCACCCTTGAAAATGATTCAATTAATCAATGAACTCCAAAGATAAAGGGGGGTCCGGGTTCCCCCAGAAAAATTTTGATTTCTAGATGACGCGAGATGAGCTTTCATGACTTCTAAAATGTCTTTTAATGACTTTTAAAGCGCTTCAAAATTCAAGGTTTTCCCCTCTTGAAATAGGTCAGGTAAATTTTTCTCATTTTTTATTTTATATGTGTATACATACATAAACAAATGAGTAGTTGCATGCGTATTCTTTTTTCCATGAATCGATAAATCCCAAAAGAAAGGGTGGTCCGGGGGTTCTCCCCAGGGAAAATTTTGATTCCTAGATGGCGGGAATTAAGCTTTCCCGACATTTGAAGTGTGTTTTAATGAATTTTATGTTCTTCAAAATTCGAATTTTCTAATAGCAAAAAAAAAAAAAAAAAAAAAAAGTCAGCTCACGGGTCTTGAAAAGGTAGGTCTAGAATTCTTTTCTTTTTGCTCTTTTTTGTTGCCCAAGGGAGGGGTAAGGACCAATGACCCCCCTCCCCCAGATCCGCCAATATGAATTGCAAGAAAATGTAACTCGGTCGGGTACTGCATAAACATTCTCTTTCCCATCCTTCTCCTTCTTCTTCCCTCCTTTTTTTGCATTTCCAATCATACAAAAATCTCCAGACATTATATATTTTTCGCCAAAAAGGGGGAGGGGCTGGGCCCTCCGACCCCCCCGCTTCCGCCGGCCATGTTCCCAATAAATTGTTTAGGTTTTAATAATATTATGCACGCTATCCTGTTCCTACAAAATACATACTTTCTCATAATAAAATTTGGCATTCTAGAAACCAGGTCACAGATATTTCTCCACAATAAAGGTATGGTGAATCTGTCTGTTTTGAAACACAAACCATTATTTTGATACTTATCACTATTTATGGATCATGTTACTATGAATTAGAAAGGTCAATCTTCTAAAAATACAAAATGTTTCAGTTTTCCCAAAATGTTGAAAATCTACAAGATTTTTAAAAATTATTTTATAATATACCTTAATTTTCATATAAGAAAGTATAATACATACTCCAAGTATTGAAATACACGCCATCGTGTTGGGATTCCCAACACGATGGCGTGTATTTCAATACTTGGAGTATGTATTATACTTTCTTATCTGAGATTAATCAGTGGACCTTTCGGTTTCTTAATTTTCATATTACCCAAAAAATTATGTCAGGGATTTCTTTTTTTTTCCAACCTTTAATTTTTTATGATCAGATAGTAAAGGCCTACAGCAGATCTAAATTTTTATTATATTAAATGCATTATAAATAATTGATACTATAGCAAATAAAATAGTGCCAGAATATTTATATAAAACACAAAATTGCTACTTTGAATTGTGTCTTGGTGGCCCGAGGAAATCTAGGATGTGAAATCACATCCCTAGCAGCCAATGTGTTATGTTTTTTTATAATTGCGTTTTTGTGTATTTTATCAAATAATTACAAAATCAGATAATTTACAATTTTTGCAAACAGTACTGTACAGTATAGTACGTTGATAGTCTCCATTTTACTGAATAACAAACACCAATAGGGCCTACTGTATAAGTGCCTACAGTAGGCTAGCCTAGCGCCTAGGAAGTCACTTTAAACAGTTAACTTGCTTGCATTGCATGTCAACATTTTAGAACCATTGACTTTACAATTAAAGATCATTTCAGGAATTCATAAACTGGGGGTATAGGGGAATTAGTTTGTTCTTAGCTTTACAAGAGAAAACTGAGAAAAAACGAGCAGGGGCAGGCAGTGAATAAGTTTTTAGACTTAATTTAAAAACTTGTGCAACACCAACTCCACAGTGGACGTTATCAATTGGGTGAGAAATTGCCAGCGTTGGAAGTTCTTGAACGCCGAAGCATGTATCACACATAGCACTTCAAGAAAAAGTAGGTTAAAATACTAAAAATGACCAAAGTTTTCATTGAAATAGGGATTTAGTTCCAAATTCTCAATTTGCTTAATCTCGAGAAGAAGACCATGAATATTAAATTGAAGCCCACCTTTTCAGTTTGCAAAGTTAGCCTCGAAAAGATGCCCATCTCGAAAAGAACCCCATGGGCTCCTTTTCGAGATAGTACAGTACATACAGTACAGACACAAATTGCCGCTTCGTATCTGTGCGTAACCTCTCGTAATCAGCTCGTAGGTACGTTTTGAACGTAGCTACGAACCACTACGAAGCTCATTGTTATTTTAATTAGCTTTGCAATGATCGTAGGCTGGATAGTCAGGCTGATAAACAATGCGTAAACAATATTGAAATATAGTTTACCAGCTTTCAACACGTAAGCAATGTTGCAATTTACTAAATAAACAATGTTAGAACTTTATTGTTTTGTTATATCCTACCTTATTATTAAATCGATTATGTTTTAAAACTGTGTTTAGTTAGCTAGCTGGGTAACCTAGGCTAGTGGGCATTCAGTATGTTCGAAATTCGATGTCATTTAGGCGTACGTACGGCCTACATTTTCTTCTATAGAGGAGGAGAGCAGACAGTAGTTATACTGGTAAACTTTCCAATTCGGAGAATTTTGATCTGATATTATTCTTCTGGTAGTAGGAATTTTCTTCTTTTAAATAATACTGATGACAAATCATGTACAAATTATTACGATTTCTACAGATCATGTTGTTTATTGTTTACCATAATTTGAAGCAGAACAACCTGCAAAGCGATCCAATACTAAATGGAAGTATAGAGATCACTACCTTGCCGAATTAAGGCTAGTCATGCTAGACCGCATTTACTCCGTTTTTTACTCACTGTTGCTCACAGCTTTTCAACATTTGCCACGAGGTTAACCTTTAACACA
>NW_022716829.1:964302-983906 GCF_011630105.1 Anneissia japonica
CTCTGACGTCTAATGCTGGCTAAGTTTTATTTTCCATTGGGTTTTCCATGTGACATTCGGTAATTTTACAACCAACGGACGTTAATTCTCCTTTATATTTATTATTTATCTTTACTAAATCAAGACTACAAAATATTATTTGATGAACAATCTTTTCACATAGGTGTATTGTCATTGAGGACATCGTTTTTTGACATTTTAAATGAGGTAAAATAATTGTAAATAAAAAATAAGCTAGGCCTAGGCTAATTAATTTTTAAAAAATAATACAGCAGTACAAACAAGTTCCTGTCGTGGACAGCGAGTGGAAGAGGAGACTCCCATGAAGTCAATTGTACGTTTTTCTTATTGAAAAACAGCTCCATACTTTAAATTAACGGTCTAAACTCGTGTTTGCCATTCACAAATTATCAAACAATACATTGTTTATTCCAGTAAGCTACAGCAGTCTTTCTGCACTGACAAATAAACAACATGCTTTTGCTTCGTAGGTTCGCTTCGCGTAGCCTTGCTTAGATTGTTTATATCAGGCTACGATGTATCTATGAAGCTTGCGCGCAGGTTAGATTGTTTATACCAGGCTACGATGTATCTACGAAGCCTGCGCGCAGGTAAAAGTGCAATATTTCATGGCGGTACTGTACAATGTACTATCTGTTCTCTGCTGTTCAAAGAAACAATGATAAATTTAAAACATGCTTGGTTTATAGAGTAGTTTAGGTAATTTAATGCCAGTTAATACACTCAATGCCAGATTGATGTTACAGTGGCCCTATATATTGTTTTATATTACTAATTCCTAAAGTTTACAGCATTCATTTTTATCTTTACTTTGCAAAATGGCCTTGAAAAGAAGCCCATCCAAAGTTGAGCCCAGGGCTTCAATTTGAGGTTGTAAAGTATACTGTACATGTATAAACCATAATCCATACATTCTGTATATTTATCAATCTGATCAACTAAAGTACTATATATCATGGTAATAAAAACAGAAATACAGTCAACTAACTACTGTACCATATTGAATGAACCTGAATAAACTACAAAGCTATTCCACATTTCATTGAATTCAACAACAAATAACAGAATTGTTGTTATTGTATATATGGACAAAAAGATAGAAGAGCAAACAAAATACAACATACTGTCAGGGACAAATCAAGTGTTTGAAATAATAACAATCAAAACTATTGAACTTTAAACATCGGAAAGCTTAGTCTTCTAAATAAATAACAACTGTTTACTGTATATTTTTATACTAAATGTTGCAATACTATACTACAAATGACCAAATAAACACTACAACGTTTATATACTTTCAGTAGGAGGCTCACTTATTCGAGACGCACTTATTTCAAGAATAGCACTTACCATTATAAATTATACAATTTTTCCATGGTATATTTCATGCATTATAAATTTAATCTGTAGGAAATTACAGTATAGTAATACTGTTCCAGTAAAACACAATATTACGGCACAGTTATATATCTTTAATCTATACCAGTGGAATGTATCTCCATACCAAAGTTACTTTCATGTGATTTACTAAATTCATTGCATATTATGCAATACAACAGTACCTTAAGAAAAAAAGGGTCCAAAGGGAAAATCCAATGGTGTACTGTATACCACTTTTGACCTCACAGCTCAGTTGGTAGAGTATCCGAACGGTAAATGGAAGGACTTGGGTTCAAATCCCAATGGGGACATACATTTTTCGCAAATATTTATTTTCAGCTTTAATCAGTAGAGGTGCATCTCCATACCAAAGTTACTTTATGGTTTGATTTGAATTTATTTCGGAAGAACTGAACATAAATAAATATGACAATAGAACATGAATTAAAATGTACGGAAGTCTTGAATCTAAAAAGCCTGTAAATATCATTCCAGCTTATTTCCATTGGGGTCCACTAAATACACACAAATACAATTTTTTTTAAAGTAAATAAAAAACATACAAAAATTTATGCATAAAATGATCACTAAAATATTTGAAAGTCAATGTTTAAAATTCTTAAAATAAGTTAAAATCAATTCTTTCATTCATTCATGAGATGTTGCTAAACATTCCTTTACTTTTATTTTAAAATCCTTCTAGTTTAAAATGTCTTTTTAAAATGTGCGGTAAAAGGTTCCATTGTTGTGCTGCTGTGTAAAAGAATTTATCTTTGACATACAGTACGTGTCTTATTTAGGCAGGGTAGTATTTATGAGCCTAATACATTATGGTAAGCTTGAAAATTTAGACTATAATTCAGTAAATTTTCAAAGAATTCATTCTTTTCTTACGTGCACATCTAATATTTGATTTTTAAACAAAACAATACTGAGCACTTATAAATTTGGTAGTGAGAACCAACTACTATAATTCTACTCTCTAATTAATCTTGGGTTTCAATAATCTGTCACTTCCCAAGCATCACAGGAGATTCAAACACAGAACATGAGGGTCCAAAATGAACAAGCTTAAAGATGTATTCTCCCTTGAAAATGACAAAATCTTAAAAATTAATTTTTAAATGAACTTCAAGCTCATTTTGCTGTAACATACAAATTATAAACTTAAGCAAGAAATTACGGTACTAAATTTAAAAAATTGTGTATTTTGTACTGGATAATGATAATAAAAATAATACAACGCTTAAAGGGTAAGTGATAAACTGTAGGTTTTTAAGCACACTAATGTGTACATTCAAGTTGATAATTTTTATGTCATTTCAAAATGAGCAAAGTTAATTTCAAAACTTATTTTTTTATTTTTTGTCAGTATTTTACATGTTATTTTATTTTTTGTTGTATTTGCAAAACATCTTTAAGAAAATTCTTAAAGAATCACCTTGAAAAATATGTGTTTTATTATTATTATTAAACTGATTTACGGAAGAAATTTCAAATCATACAAAAACAAGTCCAATATGACACAATTATGGTTTCATAAAGCAAGTCTGAAAACAATAAAGACCCTTTGTTAGATCTTATAACAGATATCAATCACCCTTCACTTATTCTGTTAGACTTTTCACTCAATACTGCATGGTTTTACAAGACTTTTCATTAAAATCACCCATGTTTGAATTAATTAGCTAATCACAATACTTTTTCTGCAGCATATGTATTACAACCATCTCAATATTTGTGAGAACTACATCAGCGACAATAGATTTAGAGTGGGTGAAATTTTTGTATTTCAATAGAAGTTGATTGCATAAACAACAGAATTTGAGAAAATATTTTTAGTAAAAGATCTACACCCAAAAAAAAAAAGTATGTAATTGTCTCCTGAAAATGACAAATAATCATAAAAAATAATTTTGAAAATTAACTTGCTTATTTTAGAGTAACATACAAATTATTTGATTATAGAAATTATTGAATAAAAATGATTATAATTTTACAGCAAAAAATGACAGAAACATTTCCAGTCACTGGAAGTGTTTTATTATTTTTATTATCATTATCCAGTATAAAAATTATGGTAGAACTACACATTTTTTAAATTCAATAATTTCTAAGCTCAAGGTAATTTGTATGTTACTGCAAAAAAATAAGCACGTTGATTTTAAAATTACATTTTTATGATTTTTTTGTCATTTTCAGGGGGTAATACATCTTTGAAGAATACTGCATTTCACCAAACAGTGGCTGTACTGTAGAGCCAGCAACATTGCTTCACAGCATGGAGAAATAAAGCATTCAAAGCACCATTGATCAATAGGAAATCATTCAAATGACTATTAGGTTCCTTAAGTACTTCCTACCTGTTGTAGTACTTAGACTCTCTAATTTGATTTAGTGTAAGACTACGTGTACCATGTACTCAATTTCAACCATTAGAAATTAGAGTGGAACAATATAAATAAAATGCTACTGTAAGTACTGTATAGGGCCTATTATTATTACTAAGACCATTAACCTAATTCATACAATAATTTTTTTTTTTTTTTCCTAACAGTACATTTAAAAATTCTCTATTGCTTATTATTTACAAACTTTCATTCCACTTGATATTTCTCTTAGTTTTTTAACTTAAACAAATTATACTGACTTCATAAATGGTTACATAATAATTAATACACATTATGTTTGAGTTAGGGGCCGTCCAAAAACTATTTTAACGCAAGTAAGTTAATAACTACCGTAGTAGTACCGTCCAGCTAAGCCAGCTCTAGGCTTAACTAAAGGCTGGGCTAGATCCTTTTTTTTTTTTCTTTGAAAAGTAAACAACAAACCCCCGTCGATGAACACATTGATGATGTGTCGCAAGTGCCGCGGTAAACAGAAGAATTTAGCTAACATGCATATTCATTAGTTATTTCGTTAGCTCGTGAATGGTGAATATTAGGCTACATCCATATGCCACGTTTGTGAAAGTCAGCGATAAGACAACCGATAACGCTGTACTCGTGTTCAAATAGTTTTTGGACGGTCCCTTAGTGTAGAACTTCAAACTCAATTTCAACTATTGAAAAATATGTTGGAGAAGTAACAATATTCTATTTTTCTCCTACTGTATTACTATTACTCAGTTTTGTATATTGACTTCCATTCTACAATATTTTATTATTTTCTTCAGCTTTCGAACTTACTGTATACAGTACAATAATATAAAATTGTATTAGAATGGTAATCAATACAAATTAATGTAGCTCTCTGAGATGGCGGAATAACAATTGCTGTCCAATGATTGTGAGATGTTTGTACTGTATAATTATAAAGCATAAAAAAGACCATGTTTATCATCAGGAATAAAATTAGAAATAAATTAGGGAGAATGGCTAAAGCAACAAGTAAAGTAAAACCTACAACTACAAATACCAAAACGGTCAATCACAGAAAATAAAATTTATTTGAGCCTATTTTTTATATAAATATTCTAGCCCATTTTAAGCTAGGAATATAAAGAATTACAGTACTTCAAAAAGTTAGGGAGGATTTGATATAATTAGCAGAGAGATGTCAATTATGCACAAGCTGTCCTGGGATTCATCGACCAACCGTCAGTAACTCAAATTATAAATATGATTTCAGTTACAAAAA
This sequence comes from Anneissia japonica, assembly GCF_011630105.1. Classification (NCBI taxonomy): domain Eukaryota; kingdom Metazoa; phylum Echinodermata; class Crinoidea; order Comatulida; family Comatulidae; genus Anneissia; species Anneissia japonica. The sequence continues at coordinate 969,346 of NW_022716829.1, forward strand.
TAATTACTTATAGACCAACCTCAACAATTTCTAATCTACACTACAAATAATGTTCCCAACGACAACTTACAATATTTAAAGACGACGCATAATTTTAGTAAATTTTCATCTGAAGGAGCCTTTGTATACTGAAAATGTAATAGATAGACGAAATGTCTACAGCTTAATACCACAAAAAGAAATTAACTAAGACAGCTACAAATGAGAAAACTGAGGGTTCATCAAACGATGTCAGCCATACATATGGAAAAATCATCTACTCCAAGACCAACAAACGCATTACAATAGTTTCTCTATATAATAAATACTTACTAATTAAGACACTTAATAGCCAGTGATGAAACTAATAGTATGATATTGAATTTTACTATATTAACACAGAAAAAACTCATTCATATTTTTCTTATTACAGTATATTAACAAAATCAGTCTGAATTGAAATCTACTGTTTTACACTATTTTTTATTTATTTTTATTTTTTATTCATTGTATATTTTGTAACTTTTATCTAACTGAACCATTTTGGAAACTAGTACATTGTATTGAACGTGTATTTCAGAATAAAGGAAGAATAAATAAATAAATAAATAAATACATAACTAATTACAAATTTGTAATGTACTGTACAAAGAGTATTATTAACAGAACTATAAATAAAACTGTATTTTTGCATAGAACATATTAAAAGGTTTTATGCAAAAAATACACAGACTTAATACTTATGTGCATTATAATTAATGGGCCATATTGTTTTAACTGAACATACAAGTATTAATTAAAATTAAATATTGTATAATTTGAAAAGAACCACAAAAGTTATCAACTTTCAGTAATAAGGAACAGATTACAAAATACAGTAGAAAGTTTATGTTTTAAAGATTTCTATAAATTTGCTTCTAGAAATTTAAGTGTAATAATAATAATTAATATGTAGATTATAAGCCAACTAGTATTTCAATGTCCACTTAGGCAACTACATTTTTGTTAGGCTAATACTGTACTTTAAAAAAATAAATTTTAATTTTAATATTTTTAGATATTCAATTAAATCTTCAATTTGATTCAATTTATTCATGCAAATGGTTAATAACTTTTAATATACAATTTTATAATTAGCAATTAGCAATTTATTTTTATATATATCAAGTTTTCAAGTTTATAATTTATATTTGATTACTTTGCAGTTGGGGATGAAAATAGAACCTTTGACTAGCTAGGCCATAGCATACTAATAGTAAACTGATTTTGCAATTTCCACTGAAAAATTCTGGGCCTTAGTACTTTGTCAATCTCACAATACACAGCTGATGTGTGATATGGCATTGAACTTGCAGTTGAGTTGTAAACTTAAAAAGATAAACTAGGCCTACCAATCAATTATCAATATACAATAATCATCTGATAAGCACCTTTGAGAGTGAACATTGATTGATTATGAATTCTGCACTTGAAATCAATACTTAGTGATAACAAGAGATGATAAGCTAACATTCTGAATAAGCTATGTGATAATTGTCATAGTTGAAGATACAAGCATGGTCTTAGGCCTAGGCCAGCCTGTACTACTACTACCACCACCACCACCACCAACTCGGCTGCTCCGACTACCAAACAAAACAATCCAGCGACTCAGCTGACATCACCTTACCTACAATACACAAGAGCCTTCTCAAACCGCAGATAGTTTGCGAACAAAAACATGTAGAAAGTATCACTTACCAAAACTAGATTTAATAAAACACAAGACTAAAATCCCACTAAGAAGAGCAAGACGTAAGCTAGTCGTTCGAGTATGCATTGTAGCACATCTGATATCCCATTCTTCGGAGAAGTTTCTTGTAAAGTGACGAGATTCAACTTTTCCAAAACACTACCTTCTTTCGTTCACACAGAGTTCATTCTTCAATACACATTACCAACTCTTATAAATAAATATCAATCCGCAATACGTAAGTAATAATTACACTTGTTTCTACAGGCATTAAAAACCAGCCAATGTATCATAAATGAATATAATTATTTTTAAAATCGTTATTTTCTGAAATATTTTATTCGGACGGCTTATATCAATAAAGTTTACATGATTATTTGCGGAGGGAGACTATGTAATGCGGCTGACTGAAGAGAAGTGATTTCGAACACAGCCGTCCGATACCGTTAGGCCTACCTGAGAAAATCCCGTACTGAAAAGACCGGATATACTCCAATGGTTTTTCAAGTGTTACATTGCTTTAACACCGATCATACATTGTATAGGTAATCTATTACTTTTCGATTGCTAATGTTCTACAGGAATTTTAATAAAAGTGAGAATCACTCCCAGGACTAAGCTATTATTATCATTATATTTAGGCCTATCATCATCATCAATCAAATATCATTATCACCATCATTCTAATTCATCATTACCATTATCGTTATCATTATCTTAATTACCATTACATTAACATTATCCTTAATATTTTATATTTTTCGTAGTAACAGTCCTATAGGGCATATAAATGTGAGAAAACGTATTGGAAGTTAATAAATTATTAAATAGACGGCCTATTATTAATAATAATTAGGCCTAATAGTCTTTATTTAAATTATTTACTATTCAGTTTCTAACTTTTAAACAGACGGTACGGTATATCTTCAATATTCAGGCTCCATAACTTGTATGCTACCCTAAGTAAAGGTTTTAATTAAATATCTAAAAGTTTCCATAATATTTTACCACAAACATCAATCAATGCCCGTTTTAACAATTTAATTATACAACTGATGGCGATCGCCGATCCTTCCATATCTATTGCGCAATTTGCGCAATAAGCCTACTTTGGGAAATGAAATTAGGCCTATCAAAGCATGATCAAAGAGAATCTAAATATAAAACTTTGCGTGCAAATATAGATGAAAGGAAGGCTGTGATGTGGGATGGTCGAATGCATGTGAGCTTAAGGAAATGTATTATCTTCAAGGTTCAGCTACACACTTGAATCATAATGGTAATCAAGGGGCAAAGAATTCGGCGATGTTTTTCGATTCCAGGGTTTTTTTTACAAGCAGTCGTGGAATTCCTCGGAGCTCTAATAGCTTATTCGATATATTTTTAGAATTAATGATATGGGTGAATTCATATAATGTACCTTAACCCATCTCCATAAGTATAACTCATCAGTTGTTATTTTACTTCTTGAATTTCGTACCATTCTAATTGTAAACTTTTCTTAAGAAAGACGATTGTCGATATTTAAGATTTGTGTAAAGTATGGAAACTGATATAACAAATTCTATAAGGATTACTCAGAAGTGCATAATCTGAGAGGAGTTCGAAAATAGGGGAATTACCTTCTTTTTAGCGATGGGGATAGAAAAATAACCCCGTGACACTTTTAATGAGGAGTGGAGGGAATAAAAACAATTCTAGAAAAATAGAAACGTGAAATGAGAGCCTAATATTATGGTAGAAATATAAATTTTGCTGTCAGATGTCAAACTAGCAAAATTCAACAACGAAAAGTTAATATAGGCATAATTGAGGCCTATCGTATTTTTGTATTTCCCTGTATTTTTTCACATTTGTAAGTTTATCTGACGTAACTTATCTGACAAGCAACTAAATTTTAATGCATTCTATATCTGAATATCTTATTTTTTAATTGTTTAAGCATATTTTATGGTAATGTATTATATACATTTTATGTACACATAATTATTTGTATTTTATTTTGTTGGATGGGATTGGAGAGCAGATGTGTATAAGAGACAGAATTTACACCGACTGACGTGTAAGCAATAATCTTAAGAGCTACCGGTATGTTCTTTTCATATCAAATAATGATGGGCAAATTACGTAAAACGTGGTTCAGAGGAACCGTTTTGACTGTATATCAATTAAGATTTGTAACACATTTGATGATTTTACATTAAGTTAATTATATAGGGATTTTGTTTCAGATATACCACCGACACAACTTGCCCTATTGACCTTAATTTGTAGTACTAGTGTAGACAAATTATCTGCTATAGTGATTTTAAAATTCTTAGTCGCGTGCAATTTAGCAAGCCTCTAGGCCTTGTTTAATTTTGAAAGTGATTATTTTGTATAAAATACAGTGCCGATTGGGAATTTTAAATTTAAGAGGTAATATATTTTTAAGACCTTGCTGGCCTGTAGTTGAGCTGTAATAAGCATAAGTATTTGAGTTGCTTACTTTCATATTTTCAAACGAAACATTTTTTTCTTAACATAGGTATTAACACCCCTGCATAAAAAAATTCTTTAAAATATACAAAATTGAATACATTTAAGAGTGTGAATAACGTTCAGGCCTATATTAGTGATAGTGGTGCCAGCCCCTAATATTGTGGTATGAAAGCACAATTTGGGTCATACAAAAACATAAAAACTCTCCCCGTGAACACTATCAGAGATTTCTTTATTCCAGGACAACCCGGACCGAGGCTCCAGTCGGCCCCTTGGTTTGGACCCCTCCCCTCCTGTCAGACATGTCAGACCCCTGTCGGCAAATTTCTGGAGCCACCGCTGAGTGGTGGTGGTTGTAGTAGCGACAACAGCAGCAGTAGTAGTAGTAATAGTACTAGTAGTAGCACTCCGCCGAGAGCGGAGGGGCAGGCGAGGGCCAGTTGCCCGGGGAGCGTGCAATAATAATAAAGTGTATTTAGGAAAAAACATAATTCACATGTTATTATGTCGCGACTCGTTCAAATTGTATCTACATAAAACGCTTAAACCCCCGCACTTGAGGTCCGGCAGATTCGTCCCGGGGACCAGGGCCACTCTAGGCGGTTTATGAGTAATACACAAAGGTGTATTTAAATCTAAAAATTATTTTCAAGTTAAATGATTATTTAAAGTAAATAGTTTTAATGAATTTACAATGCCGACCTTGTTCATGTCAATCGATCTTATCAGAAAACGCATAGGCCTAATCTCTGTCAAAAACCAGTTTTTGCACTTTCTTAGCAAATTGGATTTGCTTTGTTTTCATCCTACTTGAAAGAGTATGCTTCATAACACAGGTATGGTAGTCATAACAATTTAAGGGTTGTTTATTGTTTTTTTTATTTTTACATACTATAGGCTCTATTGTCCATATTCTCTTTTGATTTTAGCAGGCATGTTATTTTTTCGGACGATGAACTATTCTTACAGTTCCTGATCCGCTCAACCCATTGTTTTAACTCGACCTGAAACTTGATGCTATTATTAAGGAATGCGATATTAATCTTAAAGTTATTATAAACAAATAAAACAACAAAAAAACACTTGTAGCAACAGTGCCGGAATGTTTTGGCAATAAGGTTGCTCCCCTCCCCCACACCCGGCAGCAGCCAATTGAGTCTCTGCACAAGTGTGACATCATCCAGAAAACAATGGACACCATCAATGTAAGAGAACACCTTAACCGATCCCCTCTTTTTTCAAACTATCCCCGAATTTTTCTTGGTCCCTTGGATCCGCACCACTGAGTAGTCTGATTTGTATTTATTGTAATTCAATCACGAAGTCGATGAATATCAAAGGCTCCCTCTATGTAATCTAGTTTTCGTTTTTGCGTTTATGAAATAAAAGTTTGTTTTTACAGGCTACAAGTATTTTTCTTCCTGTTGATAAAAAATGTATTATACCTGTATTGAGTTTGCCTTGGTACATAATATGTCCAGGTGTTAGATTGTGACACAGTTTAATATCAAAACTCGTGAAATGGAGATAAGAAAAGTATGTAAAGTTTTAGTGGAAGTGTCCCAGAGAAGGTACAAATGTCATTATCACTCAATGACACTTTTTTTCAGATTGAATGTAATTGCTTACTGAGTGGAAATGTCCTAGTTCCATTGACCTCATGTCATCATAAGGTGGTGGGATAGTTGGTCTTTTTGTTTAAACCAAATTTACCAATTACAGTAAAAGAGATGGAATAAGAGTTAGTTTGAACAGTCGGGAGGCGCATGGTGATTTCTGTTGATTGAGCCATGAGCACACGGTTAGTCACAACTCCCTGCTCGGATAATCCCGGGAATGAATTACGCATTTTACAATTTCACCGATTAGGCTTATATATACTTTTGACCTATACAGGATGGAAAACGAATTACATTTTTTTTTTATAAGAACACATTTTATAAGAACACTGAGACTGAAATTGCTCATAAATTAGGAACAAAATAAGCACAAATTGAGGCTGAAGTGAAATGTCAAATGAGATTTATATTTTTTTAAAAACTAGAAAAACCAACAAATTATATCTGTACTTTATGTTCAGTAGGTGTGACTATGTAATACTCTCTAATATAGTACAGTAGTTGTAACCTACCTTCATTTGGGGCCATTTTGACTGGGGCCTTTTTTATGGGGACATATTTTAGGGGACCCTTTTTAGGGGCCATTTTTTTCAAAGGCCACTTTTACTTACATTCCAGTACCGTGTATGCTGCCCCCGCACTGTAGACAAACCTAATGAAAGCAACATTACCCTCGACACATTCTGTTAATGTTCTATTCCAGTAGAATTACCTTCTAATCTGTTTGGGATCAAAAAGTCTTTATTATCACGCAGTGAAATTAAGGGCGTTTACTAGGCCTGAAGTATACGTATCCAGTTTAAAATGAGGGTTTTTTAATATAGTAAATTAAAAATTTTTTTTATTAAGTCAAGATCATAAATTTTAGTCACGGTGTTTCATCAATCTATGATGTGTTAGTATCCCCCACCCCTTACGTAGGAGCGTTAACATGGGAGAATAAAGCGGGCGTTTGAGGGGCACCACTATAGAATAAGGTGATGATAATGAGGTGAGTAGGGCCTACATTTTCAGGGGAGGGTTTGGTCCTTGTCCATTGAAGTACCTGTAAACCGGGCAAGTATCCTTAGAATACTCTGATACCCTGATTTTCAAAACGTCGTACTAATAAACTGTTTTATCAAGTTTTAATAGGTTTAGTAATTAGCATATAAGTACCGTATGTACGTTAACTGACATTTTTGGTACCTGATGGATGGGCTTTCAGAATCCAATTGTCATTTCTATTTTGTTTTTTATATTTTTTGTAGGCTGTTAGTGTTATTTATTTGGTTATGGTATAATAATAAAGTTTGTAGCATAGGCCTATCGTATTTTTGTATTTCCCTGTATTTTTTCACATTTGTAAGTTTATCTGACGTAACTTATCTGACAAGCAACTAAATTTTAATGCATTCTATATCTGAATATCTTATTTTTTAATTGTTTAAGCATATTTTATGGTAATGTATTATATACATTTTATGTACACATAATTATTTGTATTTTATTTTGTTGGATGGGATTGGAGAGCCAGAGAGTGATTAATTTTGCTATTGGCAATCCGGTTCACCTCCTGAAATTTGTTTAGGCCTAATTGTGTATTGTTTCTTGAATATAGTATTTTATATCCAGTGACGGAATAAATGAAATGAAACGAGTGACCCATTTTGCTATGTCATTTAATGTCTTAATTGAATTCAGAAATGTATTTTCCTTATAGGCATAATAGGCAAGCCTTGAATAAATGGGACCGGTACGATCTTCAAATGTTTAAAAACAGTTACACAAAATGTAAAACAACAAAATTCATCAGAAAAAGGGAAACATGTAAAAAAAAATTTAATTAATAAACACGAATTGATAAAAACAATTGGTTTCGTCGTATGTGTGTTCGTTGAATAATTACAGTAGGTCTACGACTATGAACTACAGGCCTATCATGGAGCTATCGATAATTATTGCACCTGCGCATTGAGTGCATATTCCGGTAAAAGGGGAACGACCAAGCCTGGACAACACCGATCATATTGTTTCTTTTAACCAGACGTCTAAATTAGGCAATGTCACTTTCCAGCAGTGAACTGTCAAAATTTATTTCATCAGAAACCGAAGAATTACATGGAAATTTTGTTAATAACAATTCTGATCGCCAATCGGGAATCGTCATCAACTTGAGAAAAAGCTGGAAATTCTTCACATATTTCAGGCCTCCAATATTGAATATCCAAACAATATTATGCAGATAAACAGTAAATATTGCGTCAAAATTCGTCCGAAATTCTGGTGACCTCACTACTCCGAAGATAGACCCATGATAAAGCAAAAGTTTTGTATGTGTAAAAGGGGAATATATATTACAATTTACAGTACAGTAGAACTCCTAATTTGGGACACCCTTGGTACACCCCTATTAAAGGGGACACGTTTCAGTGAAACGAGTGGAAGCCTATATCGTTTAATGCTAGGATTTCATATTATAAATGAATTGTATTTGCATTGCGAATTATTGCTATAAATTTGTTATAATTCTACTGTAACTCAATACATAAAATTATAAAGAATGTATGTCATCATTAATATGCAAACATTATAAAAACCCCTCAAAAGCGGACAATTTCACGTTTTTGGTTACATCATTCAGGGGACACTTTTGTTAGTCGCGAATTTGTTCCCGTTAACAAGGGTTCTACTGTATTATATTATTGTTATCATCATCGTTATTATTATTGTCGTTGTCGACTTCACCGTCATGGTCATCACCATCACCCATATCACTGTAATCATCATCGTCACCATGGTCATGATCACCAGTGGCGGCGCTAGCGGGGAGGGGGCAGCCGGGGATTAAGCCCCCTCCCCCACCGGACAGGTCAACCCCCCGCCCCATTAGACAGAGCTCGTCGGGCAGTCGGTACCCCCTCTTAAACCCTTCCCACAGCTGGGGCCTCTGACCTCAAGTTCCCTTGTCGGACAATTCATCCCCCTCCCCTCTCACAAAATATATCCTGGAGCCGCCACTGATGATCACCAAAGTTAATAGCCGTTGAAAACGCTCAATATTAACGATTGTTTTCGTTAACAAAGAAAGCAAATTTTTTCACAACACATACAATAAGGTCATAGGTCTATACCTGAATATTATTGTATGCCTATAATTATATAGAATATAAAATCCCTTGACTAATTGTCCTTATTACTGAACAGTCCGTTCACCGTATTCATAATCGTTTAGTGTGTCGTTAGACGACTTGCGCTTGCCCGGAAGGGAATCATTCCCCCTTCCGCCGCTAGAATGTTACTGGTTGCTGAACTTCATTAAATAAATACAGTACCTATAAAACCACAACACTAGCTGCGTTATTGGCATACAATCTGTTGGTAGACAAATGTAGACCAGTAACTTGAACATTATCGAAAGAAATGACGCACACGCGGGAATAGATGTTTATGCAAACACGCTCACATTTGAGGGATTGTTTCAATGAAATATTGTTAGTGTACCTACGGCAATATGCGATCTGGTTCAAGAAGTCCAAGAATGTGAACCAGAATTTTGCGAATCAATAAGTTGCCAACGTGAGTTAGATTAAACGAGAGCTTTGTCGGGGCGCCGCCGGTGTAATACAGTAATACTTTTCTTAAACAGGTTAATGTCTGGGACAGTGAAAAATTCTCATTCATTCAATAAATTGGATTGCTCATTTTAAAAGTTCAAATAAATTATCACCTTCGGAATTTGGAGAATTGAGATTTTAACCCTTAATATTTGACAGAAAACCTGTTGTATGCCCATTTATAGTCAGGATGTGCCCATATACGGTCATGTCACATGTTTTTGTCAATTTCGATAGTCTGGTCTGGGCAGGGTTTTAGGCTGTAACATTGTTAGCATTTGCGTCAATATTGTACAGTGTACCTTAGCCACCTCCTTTGTTTATTGCAAGAAAACGTTTTTGGTTAAATTTTTTATCAAATGTTTTAACATAAAATAACTTGAAGCACTTAAATAGGCCTATTGAATTTTGTTATAATCAAGCAAATAAATAGTTTAAAATATTTAATATAATACAGTATAATAATCGGTAATAACTGTTTAATATATTAAACAGTCTAGGTTCATTAGTTTAACAAAAAATACAGAAGGCCTAAATCCTTTTATAATTATTTATTATAGTCTTAAGGCCTGTTTATACTTTAACGATAACGATAACAAAGCTAAAAAGTAATGGTTCATAAAAAAAATAAAAGAAATAAGAGAAGTTTTTACACTAGAACGATTCGATAACGATTTATCAGTTATGCGATAACAACATATTTTGACAAATCAAATCAGATGACGTCATAATCATGGAAAAACATTAAAATCGTAGTAGTAGCAACGATTTTATCGTTTTTCCATGAGTATGACGTCCTCTGATTTGATTTGTTAAAATATTTTGTTATCGTATACAAGATAAATGGTTATCGAATCGCTCTATTGTAAAAACTTCTCTTATTTCGTTTTCTATATAAACAATCGCTTTTTAGGATTTTTTTTATCGTTATCGTTGAAGTATAAACAGGCCTTTAGTCGCGTCGCGAGCTTCTAGTGATAATCACACGAGAAGGCACGTGTTGCATCATCCATTTGCAAAAAGTAGAGCTCAGAATTTCAGAAAAATATGGGGTGACCATCGGTAGTGGGCTCATGACTATCACGAAACATCGTGCGATTTAGTAATAATTTGTGCTTTGATTTATTTAGTGGTTTACGTTTGATGTATGATGTAGATTGAATATAATTATGAAAATATCTTGGTATTTCTCCAACTTTCTGACACACATTCCCTCACCGGAGCTACTCTACACCTGAGATAATTAGCCGGAAACCACCTGAAGAGTCATGAAACGGGGCCGACTCGAAACTGAAAATTGGAATTCTGTGCCTTTAAAATTCCAAGGAAAGCAGGTCCGGTGTTTTGGTCTTTTATTTACGTACGCGCGTCAATCTAGAACGATGGCCGATGAAAATTTCGTTAATACGAATTAAATTTATAAATGACAAAATCAGATCAACACATGTGTGAGAAATCAGTTTATACTTTATTATTTTACCATATCTCGTTATATACAAAAGGAAGATTGGCATAATGTTTGTGTTTAATAGTCCAATGGTTGTTTTACATACTGTAAAAATAAACCTTCCCAGCATATCCCATGGTTAGTTAGTTTCTAAAGATATTCATTCATTCATTCAATATTGTATTTCGGAAAAGATTTCCATACAACAAAATATACAGTATATTACAACTATGCATCCCGGAGTAGGGGATATGGCTGACCCACAGATAATTACAGCTAAAGTAAAGGAGAAACGGAGGTGGTATTCAAGTATTATTCTAATACCTTCAAACTTTCCAAAACATGTTTTTATGCTCTCCCAAATTCGACAAAGTAACGAAAACAGCGAAAATTAGTATTGTTATGCAGATTTTACATTAAAAGTAACCCAGGTGGCCACACCCATTGAAAAGTATTAGTCTGATACCTAAAAGCTATCTTCACAATGAACAAGCTTGCAGTACATGAGGATCACAATGTAGTTTTTGACGAAATGAGGTATCTGATAGTACTAACATTATGCGGCATTGATGGTGTCCAAATACTCACTCTATTATCGTGAACCTAGACCTCCAGTACAATCGATAAACCTTGGATTTCTATAGTATAAAATTTATCATAAAATTATTTGTAACTAATCAGTTAGATTTGAATATCATTTAACGATCTATTAGTAATGTGCATGTAGTGGATAACATAAATTAATGCCTATAAGCTCTTGTGGGGCAGTCCGCTTTCCCCCCGACCCTTAGGGACCCCTACATATGTCAATATTTTTAAAATGGAGATAAAAAGAACATCATATTTAAATTATAAATCTATGAGGGCCATTTCCGGCCATCTAGAGGCGCCATAATCATTAATTTTTTACCTCAGCCAGCCCCAACCATGGTGGGGCTGAGGTCCGACCATTAGTCTGTGAAAGTCCCTCCCAGGGCGCCCTCTACTTCAAATTCATCGATCCGCCACTGATCATATCATTTATTTTGTCATTAGAAATATTTAGAATATAATGACAAACATGATACAAACACGAACACACCGAAAATTCCACAATGGAATTGGCGACCGGGACCCAAAAAGGCCCTGGCCTCAGCGTCCCAAACCAAGTGTGTCACTGGCAAAACTTAACTTCTTCATTGTCATGTGAACAGTAGAGTGGTCGCTCATGCTAGGCCTACTACCTAAGTTGTGGAAGTCAGGCCTCCTTGGCCTTACTTATATGCCAGCCAGCTAAGAGGCATGTAAAATCTTTTTATTTGTTATTCATAAATGATTTTATAGCAATGACGATGTAGTCCAAAAGGCATAGTTTAGGCTTAGTTAGTTCATCATGGATAAGCCTACCCTCATAATGTTCGGAATTTATTGTGATCGTACGTGGAAGAAACCTTGACTTTTGTGTCAACATTATAACAATTATGAAGTCATATTACAGTAGCATGATGCAAATTTTTTAAATATCCATACATTCCCTGTACCCTACTGCAGGCCCTTGCAGGCTCCTGGTCCCCAGCCTAAATGCTTGCTTCGCTCCCATACCATAGGAAACAGATACCTAACAATGTTTCCTCCAGTATGCCACTGGGCTAAAGTTATGTGGGAAAAATTTTGGCGATGTTAAGTGCCATATTATAGGCCAAGTTTACTGACTGGGGCCAAAATAACAGGGGCCCCTGCTGCCTGGTCTCTCTGATGCCACCTATTACCCCCTAAGCTGAATATCACCAATGCTTTAAATGATCAGGGCATGGAAATTATTATACAGGGCCATCAACAATGTAGAGGTATATTCTCAAGATCATCACGTCTTTTCTGAAGCATCATCTTTTCTATCGTTCCCGTAGGTAAGAGCCAGTGCCAAGCCTTCAACTGATGAAAAAATAAAAATTAAGAAACACATATAAATACAAAGTTCTATATAGTTATGAGGTCTGGAAAACTTGCTTTGTTGGAATGGAAATACAAATGATATACCGTAAAACCTCGAATAGAAGCCCTGGGCTTCTTGTTTTTTTAAATCTTTCCATGGGATTCTTTTCGAGATAGGCTTCTTTTCGAGGCTACTTTTGAAAAGTAATGATGGGGCTTCTTTTCAAAATGAATGTTGTGAATTTTGAGAATTACTACTAACAATACATAGAGCCACTGTAACATCAGTCTGTATCGTGGAGTCTATCAACCATTAAATCATCTAAACAACTGTATAAAGTAGCGTGATTTTTTTAAAATTTATTTTGTTTGATTGTAATTAATGTACAGTGTATGTACTGCATTATCTCGAAAGCAACCGATGCTATCTTGAAAAGGAGATGGGCTTTTTTCAAGGCTACATTTGCAAACTAAAGAGGGGGCTTCAATTGAGAGATGGGCTTCTTCTTGAGATTAAGTCCACTTGGCTTCTATTTAAGGTTTTACGGTTAAAGATAGACAAGTTGAAAATTTGGACAGAATTATAAGGAGAAAGAATAATAACAAATTCCTAATAAAAAAATAATAGAAAATAATTCTGTATTTGCATACTTTTGTCAATACTTGTTCAGGTGGTAAGTCACTTTTTATATATATAATTAAATGAAAAGAAATAATAAAAGCAAAATTGAAATAACAATTTTCAAGGCAACTAACCACGTTCTAGAGTACTTACGATGTGGGAAGGCACCTCGTTTCACAATGGTAGTAAGAAGGGTTACTAAGAAGGTGTTACACTTCTTCAACTCATCAGCCATCTTGGAATACCGCTCTTGACTAAATGTAAGCATAAGATAACATAAAAAGTGAGTTTGTGGCAAAAACAAGCCAAACCAGTCACTTGTCGTTTCAGCGATAATGGCAAAAACATGCTGGAATGTCAAATTTTTAAAAATTTATTCTATTGCACTAAGCTAACCTTCATATATGTATACATCATGCAACATATTCAATGTTTAAACAACAATTTGTAACGATCTGGTGATGGTCTCTGACTTTGAAGGCCGATTTCTCAAATATTGTTCTTTAAACCGCTCTGTGTTTGAATGCTTGTAACTTCATGAGGAAATGTCAGATTTAAATGATTCTAATAACTAAAAATCGATTTTTATGACAAGTGATTAGTTTGGCTTGTCTTTGCCACATTTATTGGCAATAGAAGTAATTTCAAACGTTTTATAATTAGTCTATATTTTAGGAGTATTGCTGTAGTTATAATTTCCCATTAATTTATCAAAATTTAAGATTATAAAATTTTGAAATCTGGTCCTAGGTATTTCATTCATATGTTAGTTTCTCCCCCCAACCCCGAGTATATCATATTCCTAATAATCATTTATAACACAATGCAGTTACAATTGGAAGTTTGCAGAAATGAACCTACCTCAAGTTCAAAATACCAGCATCCCAGGTACGCTGGAAAACAACTGATAGGTTCAACACCTTCATTATGGCCTCTTTTACAAAACCAACCTTCTTGTGCAGCAGACACCGTTCAAAAATGACCGTCATGTATTCCTGGTGAACTCTCATGATCTCATCGATGTCAGATGCATTCTCCAGTCGACCTTGGTATTCTAGTCCAGTGCCATGTAGAATCTGATATCAACCAAAATGAACTTTTGTCCAATTTGTCATCTATTCTGTTTACTTTATAACATGAAACAATGCAATCTCAGCAGGGGTGATGCCAGTGT
>NW_022716829.1:983926-1035833 GCF_011630105.1 Anneissia japonica
CAAAAATTGTCTGGGATAAAAAAAAAAAAAATATATGTACTGTATTTTATATTATTAGACTCCAAAATCGATTAAGCCTTTGAAACCCTTAAATTGCCATAGTTTTCTGGGGGATTCACACACTGGACCACTTTCGAGAGATTTTGAGCGATGTCAAGATGCCTACTTATGCTCTTGTCAGGGAATAGCCCTATCACCCTCCACCTGTTAGGGACATCAGACGAGTAAATTCAAGCGCCACCCCTGAATCTAAGCGTTCTAGGTTCAACACTAGGATTTTTTTTCCACACCTAAAAATTAACTACATTCCCTAAGCCTCATAATGAGACATGGTTTACACAGAGAATCATTCCATAGTGCAATTGGAAATCTCACATGCTTTTGTAGATAAAAGAAGTAAATAAAATCTTAGAAGTAATGTACAAATGGGATTTTTACAAACCCTTGTCATGAGGTAGACATGAAGGCTGTTTAAAAAATGCATTAGATTCATTCTCATTATGAACATCTTATGAAACAGATCTGACTTATCCGTATGTATCAAGAGTACTGAGCTTCTATCATCACCATCAGAGTCATGTATACTGGATGGGCTTAAATCTATGTACAAAAAAAAATTGTCCACAAATTTACCAAACTGATATATTGTGAAGTAATAGAACATAGTGATAGCTCATCATGATAGTCATAGTGATAACCCATAATGAAATGAATATATGATGACATTATTTATTTATTCAAATATATTTTATGAGAGTGAAAAAATGTAAATAGTTGAAAATATGAAATGATAAACTACAGCTAAATAATATAATAAACTTAATACCTATAGGCCTTAACTGATCCAGAGCATATTTAGCTCTTTTCACTTGAACGAGGAAAGTGTGAATCTGGTTGTATATTTTCAAACAGCTTGGGTTGATTATGAGATTAACAGGCCATGGAACCTAAACAAATAAGAAAATTATAAGTTTTAGGGAAATATCTTATCAAAAATATTACAAATAATACTGATAATGAGACAATACCGCAGGCAACAAAAGCTAAAGACAAGAGTATTCATATTAATAAATATTTTTTCTTGTTCCAGTAGAGAGAGTACAGAGTAACCTTTAACACTGTTCAGATGATCAAATTTTCTTTGACAAAAACTGTTGTATGCCCATATATAGTCACGATATGCCTATATATGGTCGATATGATGTCATCATGACCATATTTAGGCATGTCACATGTGTTTGTCAAATAAAACTTCATAGTCTGGACAGGGCTTTACACAGCTGCTTCAGGTTATCTTGACATAATTTCACCTGAATTCAGATAGACAGGTGAATTTTAAAAATTTTGTTTATCCAATAACAGATCTATTGTTGGTACAACACCACCTGAACACAGGATTGACGTCAGAAGTAACACCCCAGTCTACTTGAAAAAGTGAATGGTTTCCAAAATGTAATAAGAGTATTGTTATGTACACTCGTATTAAATCAACAGAGGGTTTTAAAAAAATCACCCTTAGAATTTTTGTGGTTATAAGTCCGTATGTGTGCTGTGAACCACAGAGGCTTACAGGTTTGGGTCAATTGGTCGCATGTGTCTTCAGGTGTACATTCCAAATTACCACCAACCGTCTTGTGTGGCTTTGAGCATTGAGAAGAAACAGCAATGTTTTTGTTTAAAAAAATTATATATTATGTATGCTGATGAAATTATAAAGTTGAACGTGCATCATAATGACGGGACGGGAGCTGTTTTAAGTTGTCAACAAAATTTGGTTCTTAACAGGATTTGGAAAAATGACCCTTTGACTGGAAGGTGACCATTTTAATAATAGAGACAATAATATTAAAAAATAATAATGTCGACCACTTACACTCTTAGATTGAGAAAGACAACATTGATATTGTGCCTTGCCAATGGACACAAAGGGTTAGTTTTAAGCTTAAAACTCTTTAATAATCAGCGCCTTGAGATGATTTTATTGTACAAAGGCACTGTAAAAATATCCTACCATTGCCATCTTTATATTGGACGCCTCCTGAAACTTTACAGCTGTGCCACTTGCTCCGCACGTCTTTCTCACCAGACTACAAATTCACTACCAAACCTTATAATTTTTATCAAAACAACATAATTTTCAACGACAGATACAGACCTTGTAGTGAATGGTGAGACCATCAAGAGCATGGATCGGTTGGCTAGCTTTTTTAGATGTCAACTTTACGTCTTCTACTCCAGCTGTCAGTCTGGGGGAATTAAAATGTTTAGGTCACAAAAACAAGCTTTCAGTACCATAAAAATCCATGAATAACCGTTTGTAAATTTATTGAAGGCTGCTGCAGGTGAGCTATGGTCTCGAGTCTGCTGTGTTACGAGGTAGTCTCCATGGAAACGGGATGGTCTCCCGCACTCATGTGAACAAGCAAAAAGTCTCCCAGGGACTAACCCGTCTTCCGCAGATTCATGATATTTGTATGTTCATACTAGACTCTATTATCAATTGTCTCCTGGAAGTCAGCTTGATGGGTGGGGAGGGGGTGGTGGGTTTCCACACGCAGCAAAATAAAATTAGATGTGTTAAGCAGATCGAAAGAAAGTGGCTTCTTCCAACTTGGGGTTCCAGTATGAAGCTGAGCTCAAAATATGCCACCAGACACAAGAGCAAACAGCTTGATAAATTGCTATTCATGGCCATTTAAGAAGCTGTTTACTTCTGCGAGTGTAAACATTTAGAAAATGATTTTTTAAAACTTGTAAGTTGGTTGACTAGTTTGTACATAATACAATGCACATATTGTCATGACCTCTGTAAGCTTATTACACTATTACCCCATTCGTTGGCGCATATGGCTTAGGACCATACAATAATATTGCGTGATGGTGGCTGAACCTACTACAGTAGACACCCAATTATACTCCAAGGTGGATAGAGACAACTGTAGGCAAGTGCCTTGTCTAAGGACACAAGTGAAATGCACTGCGAAGGTTTGAACTCTGACCTCTTGGATGATAGCCTGAATCTCAACCATTAACAACTGCTTCCACTATGTATATTTTCAAATATATAAAAGGCAAAATAATGAAAAATAATAATGCTGTGGGAAACAATGGCTGGATCTTGGTAGAGATACAAATTTGATAAGCTAAAAAGTAAACACAAGTAAATAGCCAGAAAAAGAACCAGAGCTTTCGGACAACACTAGTCCTTCCTCATACATGTATATATATTTTAATTTTTTGTATTAAAGTATGACAAGACACCTTGTTATTTTTATTGCATGTTAACTGTACTTAATTTCATAACAATCAAAAATTATCTTATTTTATTTTCTTATTTTTTACTGTTATTATCTTAAGTTACTGTGAATGATACTAAGCCCACCTGTTAGTTTCATTTGGGTATTTAGCTTGTAATGCTTCCTGGAGTTGAAGGTTTAGATAAGTCAAATCCTGCCAAGGCTCATTAAATCTCAACTTATCAAAAAGATTGGAGTAAAAGTCATACATTGTATCACCAGCTTCAAGTAGGTAGAACTTCTGTAATAGATTGAAAGGTAAAAGGCAATATAAGAGATGATTTACATACTCTATTTATTATTTTAAAAAATAAATACCTCTCTTGACTAATGCCTCCCTCGAATAAAAGCCCCCTCAAAAACCCTTCCGGGGCATTTATTCGAGGGAGGCGTTTATTTATTTAATTTTTTTAATGGATACGTATATACCTTAACACCCCTTAGTTTCACTGCAAATATGGAACAACAACACATATTTACCTTCAAAATGTGCTATTGCATTATCATAAAGATGTATTGATCCAAACCAGGTTAGAAAAAATTTTACTGGTGTAGAATATTAAGTGAATGTGTTGAGAATGATGTTGCTTCGAATTAGTTTTGTTTAGTCATTTAGAGGGGTGTTTATTTGAGAGGAAAAAAAGGGGGTTATTCGAGGGAAGCACTAAATGAGGCTCTGGAAGGGGGGCTTGTTTGAGGGGGCCATTTATTCAAAGTGGGGCGTTTATTCAAATAAATACGGTAAGCTATATCACTACAATCAGTATCCTCACTACCATCCACCAAAATCATCTTTAGTCATTACCATCTTCTACCACTAACACTATCATCTTCTCCATCATCATCACAATCCTCTCGCCAAAACAACCCCCTTGCTGTTGCTTCATTCCTTCCACTACCATAGAGTACAACAGTCGTGTCGTCACAACACCAGGTGGCACTTTTTGTTGTCAACCAGATGTTGGTTACCGTTCATTACGCCTGAATGACTTCATAATCTTAATGGTTTAGAATAGGCTTTCTGGAATGGACATTTTAAAACCTAATAATTTACCATCAAAATGTACTAAAAACACAAAAGCTTGCATTATATTAGTTATCAAACACACATTTAATCATCAATTGAAATTTACAAAGAAAAACTAAGATACAACATCTTAATAATTACGTTAGAAATTGGGATCAATGGTTTGTGAGTGGAGAAAATGGCATCGGTTGAAAGCATTTTGTGTTGCCGATTGCAACGGAGTAGTATCACATGTTATCGTGATGTAACACTGCAGTACTCTATGTATAATCATGATCACAACCATAATCATCATCGCAACCATCACAACCACACTCCTTTTACTCATTTCATTTTCATCCTCATCTCCATCATCCACTGTATTCATTATCATTTTCACCATGATTACGATTGTGAGTTTATATTAACCCTAAGTGATGAGTTTATATTTACCCTAAGTGATGTGAGAAAATCAAGAAGTTTGTAGTCTGTCCGAAACAGTTTCATGAGCGACTGACATGCTCTCTGACATTTGACCTCAATGAATGGGTACAAGCATCGATGTAGCATCAGCTGTATGGGTTGTAGATTCAGATCAGATATATTTACGACCCTAAAGGGAATAACATTAGTTTGAAAGATAGAAAGTTTACAAACTGTTTAACTGAGTTAATATGGATTAAAATAAATAATCTGCAAAACATTATAATTTATTTCTTGAGGTAAAACAAAACAGAAACTGCAAGATTCACAAAATAGTGTAAATATATGTAATAAATTATTTTTATGCCATTAATTATTGTTATAAATATTTTTAAGAACTTAATTAATATAAGAATGCTTGCATACTTTTCTTTAGGCTTTGAATTTTCAACTTTGAACCACTCTAATGAAAAGAGTTCCATAAAACTTTGATGGAGAAAGATATCTCCACATGTTGCTGTCCATGGTTCCCTCTGTACTGGTTCAGATGTCATTTGCTGCTGTTTATCACTACTTGTAAACTTTTCCCCAAATGTCTGCTGGAGTGATTCCATAAAATCTGAGTAGATGGAAAGCTGACTACCTGAAAAAAAAAATGATGGTAATGAAAGTGACATATTTAGGAATCCTGAAATGGGTGGTGGTTGGGGTGGGGGGCTGGTGGTGGAAGTTCAAAATGAAGTCGAAGTGCTTAATGATTAGGACGGGGGTGCTACCACACAACATATGGTAATTTGAGCAAGTATTTTTTTGGGCACGTGCCCCCACCCCCCGCACGCCTAGATACACCAGTGGGTAATGATTGTTAATGTGGATGATAAATACTAAAGCTTAATTTGAAGAAACACTACAGCTAGATTCTAAAAAGTATTTAGAAAAATACGAAGCTTTGATTAAAACTTACTCCTTATTGACCCAGAGAGTTTACCCAAAGCTTCTATCAGCTGCATAGACTTGCCAGCAAGAAGGACTTGTTCAACGATGGGCTCTAGGAAAGTGGGCACACCACTGTGAGACGACGATGCCACATCAACACCATTCTGGCAACGAGTCTGAAGGATATACCCCTCTGACCAGAACGTTTCACTATCAATTTCAACTTCTTCATTTCTACAGGAGTGGAAAACGTGTTTAAATTTAGATACATTCATTTCGGCATTTTTATTGACTTGCATCATATTATATATTCATATACATATCTTTAGTTTTGTCTACATGATTTCATTTTTAATTGACAATGCTGCTGCTGATTATTTATTTATTTAAGCACACAACACATGCACCAAGTAGTGTCAATAGCGAAATATATCACTGCCCTACTTGTAGATGGTACACACATGATGCTTTACACAAACTAAATCTCAATATGAGGTTTAGGCAGTGGAGTTGTTTCAGTAGTGAGAAACAAATCCTGCAACATTGATAGAAATTGAATCCAGGACCCTTGGACTGGAAGGCAAGCATACTAACCACCAAGCTGTTCAACTCCACTGATGTTACTCTGTTGCTGATGTCGCTGCTGCTACTAATACTGCTGAATCTATTGTTGCTGCAGGTGTACAATTCAGCTTTGTGTTTACATCTTTGGTTTTGTGAATAAAGTTTGTGGTTCCTGGTTTCATTTTTTTACATCTTTCTTTCATGTGGTGTCATTATGTTGAAAGAGGTGAAAGAGATTTGAAATAATATAATTGAAAATAAAGTAAATAACTGATCAAGGTACCTTCTGATCAAGAATTCCTGTGAGTGTGTTGGCAGAGTTCCCTGTGAGATCCAAGTATCAATGATGTTCAGATATGGTTTAATAGACTTTAACCACACAGACAACATAATATTCTTCTGTAAATGAAAAAAATTAGTGTAGAGCAGTATTGATTTACTTTCATGAAATCGCGATTATCTCAGCTTCGTTGTGCGAAATTGTGTAAATCTCCAAAAGTGAGTCATTTTCATTTTACTGTTACAGGTCACAGATTGTGATTAGAATAAAAGTGTTTGGTACCATTGTAAAGCAAAAATGTTTTTAGTTCTTGTAGTATACATTGCATCTCAATTTGATCACATACGCACTCTCAACATGTTAAAAAATTTGCTTCAACAAATGAAAATATTCTTTCCATTGTACGAATACAAAACATTCATTATTTGTTTTATAACACACCTTAAAATAGATCGGTTCGGCCTAGACTTAGCTAGCCTGGCCTAACCTACCTAGGCCTATCTTGGCCTAGGCCTATCCCCTGCTCAAAACCTAGGACTAGGCTAGAAATCTGGCGGTTTGCATTTCGGAAAATACAAGCCGAATTCCACACACATTTTGCACAAGTTTGAGCTAGTTTTTGAGGCATCATCTACGCAATTAAAATACTTTACAGCTGTTTACAGTAAACAAAATCTCCGATACATCGCACATGGTTAAGACAAGTTTAGCAAGAAGTTGGCCCGAGAAAGACTATAGGTGGCGTGACATCATTTCATGGATTTAACCCTCTGGAAAAAATCAGCCCCGCGTCTTTTTAACCAATCAAAAGATTGTATTAGGTTGAAGTCATTTCGTATCCGTAGGCAACATGCAATGGACGATTCCGATGCAAAAAAAATTCCCCAGGTTGGAACAAAATTTCAATGACAAGCATCGAAATGGGCAAAATAACTAATGTCACGTGGTACAAAATCAACCAATCAAATAACTGGAATCTATTTGTGTGTTATAAAAATCAATATTTACAACAAATATTAGTACTTACAGGTGTCAAGTGAGAAACTTTAATATCAGGTCTAGGGGTCAATATTTGATCCTTGACCTCATATGCATACGAACATGGACTGCCCATTAGTATCCTGCAGTAATAAAGTAATTAAAAAAGTATAAATCATATCTTAGAATGACTACAAAATACAAAAAAATGGTTAAATTTGATACAGTACGACATCCCTATAGATTTCAATCATGGATAATGTCAAAGAGTATAAATAGAACAAGAGAGCAAAGTCCCGTTCGTAAAAACGTCACGCCTGTGTAGGACGCCCACTAACGGTTGTATGTTCTTTTTATTACCCAGTGCAGCGCTGCGCAGCGCGGTAGAAGTACGCCCGCTATAAACCCAGTAAGCAGAAAACAAAAGTACAGTATCTTGTGGAGAACTGATAAACAGACAAACCAACCGTGCGCGGTGGAGTACTGGGTAATAAAACACATACAAGCGTTAGTTGTCCTACACTAGCTGCGTAGGGCGTATCGTTTTTTTACGCTCTCAATGAGCGTTGTTGGCTCTCTTGTTTTGTCTCTTATTTATACTCTTTGATAATGTAGATATCTTGACAAATTACCACAGAGTTTCCCTGATCAGCTGAGTTTCTGTGACAACACGCATGTTAGCAGCAACGTGTATAGGGTTTACATCACTGGCATAAGCATCCCTATTAAGAAAATATGGAAAGAACAAATATATGAATTCTATATCGATGTTTAGATTTGTCATTCATATCAAGGTTTTTGCTTATCAAATCCAAGGTCTAGGATTCAATTTTACAAATTCACATTAATTGTCTCACCAAGATTCCCAAAGTCTGATAGATTTGGTTATTGAGAACAGACTTTCCAGAAATGGTTACTGTAAACTATATTTGTGGCAACTGACAACAAGCCAAACCAGTCACTCCTCACTAATCATGTTTCAGCGATAATGACCAAAACATGCTCCAAATTATATTTTTTGAGATGCCTTAAGAATATTATGGATTTGATAGCAATGAATTAGCTATTGTATACCATACTTATGTTAGGCCCATTCTTGAGTATGCTGATGTTGTTTGGCATTCAGGTCTTATATGTAACCTTAGTAACTCTATTGAAACCATTCAAAAGAGAGCTTGTCGAATCATTATGGGATGTGACTATTGGTTATATAGTGAGGCATGCACAAAGTTGAATCTCTCTTCCCTTGCTGAGAGGAGAGTATCTTATTAACTCAATTTTTCTGAAGGTCTTTCTAATACTGAACATTCAGTAGATTTATTACCACCTACTGTACCAGATTTCAATTAAATGGCCGAAACCTACGAAACCTTAATAACATTTCACGCTAAGAATCTCATACAAAACCGTTTTCTGACAGTCCCTTTCCTTACTTTATTGACCTTATGAATAAGAATTTGTAAAATGAATGAGATCCCCTTCTCTCAGATAAAATAAGATTAAACTTGATTAAACTGAATCAACCCTTTGGTTTTTTTTATGTATATTTTAATATTATAAATGATAATAATAATCTTCCATTTTAATGTAAAGTTTTATCGTATTTAATTTCATTGTTAATGTCATTTTTTATAATAATTTTTGATGATGATGACAATAATTATCTTCCATTTTAATGTAACTTTTTATATGTTTTATTGCCATACCCTCGTGTAATTGTAACTTGTAACTAATTTGGTTATTGTCCACGAACTGTTAAAAATGAGGAATTTGAATTTAGTGAAATAATATATCATCATTTCTGGCATATATCCCCCTTCCCCACCACTACCCAATATTAAAAGTCAAATCAAAATAGAGGGCAGCATTGCTTACCATACGTTTGCTACATTAGCTGCCACATACTGGTTAGGTACTGTTGTATCTACTTCACCATTCCAGTACTGAACAACTACATTTTTTTCTAACCAATTCCTACAGTCTCCTGCACCAGCCCCTAAAGTTGTATTCAGCTGTGTTACTATACAGCTTGATTTTGTGACTGATGTATCCTCAATACCAGTATCTTGCTGATTGACATTATCCTCATCATCCTCAGACCATTCCTATTTAAACGTTTTAACTCTCAAATAATTCAACAAAAGGTATAGCTTACCACTCCTAAAATATTTAATAGTTTTAAATCAATTAAGTTAACTAAGTGTTTAGGTTTTTAGTTTGTAGCACTATATACGTTTTTTCGAAAACATTGCCCCAATGCAGAAGTAGATAAGAGTCTACATTTAAAATATAGATACAGTATTATCCACTCAACTAGGGCCATTGGAATGTTTATCTTTCTTAGACATAGTTAATATTTTTTTACAACAAAAAAATTAAATTGACAATTTTTATTCATTTTATGTAGATATTAAATGCCACTGCCATCAATATTTTGTTAAATCATTCTCAGGATTATTGAATATAATTACCATTATGGCAATCAATTATGGTTGTAATCTTAGATTTTGCTGTATTATCAATGCAAATAGTAGATTTAGTGGTCTTTGGCACCTCTAACACATATCTATGATGGATGGATGGATTTATTCAGTGTAACCAGCAAGGATAACCCACCAAAATCTGAAGAAGACTTATTTCTAGTGGGGCCTTTCTGGTGGTGATTGGGCAGTACACTGGGAGACAATCCCCATCTCTTTTCCAAAGAGTGTACTGTACAGGACCAATAGCTTAACACCTCATCTGAAAAAAACAGTGTGCTATCGCAACTTGCATTTCAGCAGCCCTTCAGCTGAAATAGGCCTACAAGAAGAGAAGCGATGGGAATTGAACAAGAGACTAAGGTATTTCTATGATTTAGCACACGTACAGTGGCTACCACCAGTTTAGCCGACTGAGCTAAGCTGCTTCTTACATCAATAAGCCAATCAAAAACAAGGGAAAGTCAGGATGTTTTATTCTCCCCAGGTATAGAAAGACGAGTATAGGCTTTGAATAGTGTTAATTAATTATATTTAATCAATATGTCAATCAATTATAACTTTACCTCTGGGGAGTCAGGATAAAGATGTTGGTCATCTAATTCAAGTCCTTCCAAAAGGTAACTAGTCCAATCAAATTCTGGCTCTTTTTCTTTAAAGAAAATGAATGGGAGGGTAAAATATTAAGTATTTGGTTGATGAAAGAGGATACATACATTTTTGCATTTGTGCATTACATAGTGCCATCCCAAATTTTTCTGCATGATTTGTTGTACATTGACAAATAATGTTATTGAGCATTAAATATTGAATTTGAAACATGATGCCAATAATAAAATAACAATATAATAATAGTAAAAATATTCTTAACACCATGCCTTATAATTGTCTTATTTCATCTAGAACAAAGCACATATTCTCTATCCCTTGTTCTATATTATACTGTATTGTTAAGAAACCACAACAATGTTTCGTATTAAGCAGTATTATAAACTAATTATGCGGCTAGTGAATTCTGAGCAGAAACAAATACATTCCCCATCATTATAAATAAGTTACTAGCAACTCAATGAATACTCAGTCTTGAATGAACTACCAGTTTCTTCAGCCTTTTCTTTTTCTTGGTAATCATTCTCTGTTGGGGTGTTAGCAAGACAAACCAGAAGGGAAACAAGGCCATAGTGTACATCAGTCTGAAACCAAATTAATCAGTCTTTATTATTAAATATATTCACTATAAAAAAACAAAAACAATTTAATTGAGAATCCATGAACAACCAGTTCAGGCTCTGGCCATTGCTCATTCAGAACACAGATTAATCTTTAGGGGAAAAAAAGGAAGATTGTATGCCACCGTATGCTTCATTTATTTTATTGCATTTAACGTACCTTGTGTATTATGTTACTTTGTTATATTACCTTATTTCTGCATTTAGTACTAGACCCTACACTCCGATCAGCAGCTATGGCCCAGTTGGTTTACGCATTTTATGTCTTTGTGGCACATAAGTTCCTAAGCCACCAAACTATAATCAACTACAGATCAGAAAACAACAAACTAATAATATAAGAAGGGTATAGAAGGGATAAGTTACCTTAGGGTGCTGTGTTGTTCTTGATATCGGTGAGTGTAAGAAAGTCTTAAATAAACGTTGCAATGAATCTGCTTTCTGACCTCTTGAGTGGACTACCAATTTCTGACATATTCTGAAAAATTTTTTTTTCAAAAGATAAGAGGTTGTGACTTAAGATGGTTTGAACTTCATAAAACTAAGACAAAAAACACACAATTTGTTTACTTCTTGTCATCTATAATACAATTATTACAGCAAAAAAACTGTTGTATGACCATATATAGTAATGATTTGCCTAAATATGGACATGATGTGATGTCATCATGACCATATTTAGGCATGTCACATGTTTTTATCAAATAACTAATTTTATAAGTGTGGACAGGGCTGTATGCAAGGTTTAATCAGCAATCTAAAAAAGTTTAGTAATATTAATATGCATCAATGAAACTGAAAAGAACAAAATGTTGGCTTTTACATTTGATGTTAACTTATTTTCTGTCATGTCATTTACTTAGTGGATGCAAATGGTATGAGTCAGAGAGTCACAAATATTGATGAGTACAACAGCACAGTACCTACCCTTTAATTTGTCGTTCCACTTTGTGACTATCTACATCTAAGAAACGATGAAAACGAAAATTGGACAATACAAATTGGAGACAGGTATGAAAGTTCTCAGACTTTTCCTGTGAATTAAGGAAACATAATGATCAAAAAGAAAATTAAATATATGAAGACCTGCTCCTATATTTCTGTTGTAAAACAAAATGTTAAAGCTTTTCTTCATTGACATAATATAAGAACTCATGTTAAGATTATAAAGTAAAAAAAAAACTACATGATAAAAAACTTGATGCTACTCGAGACTCGAACCAGGGCTCCAATGGTACTGGTGATGAAGAATGTGGAAAATTCTAACCATAAATAGGGCCAGGCTAATATAGAACCCATCTATTTACCTTGTTTTGCATAAATATGTTTTAAATATAGGCTGATGGCGAAGATTTTTAATGAAGGATTTCATGAAAATTTTGCATTGAAACTAGCTGTAACTAACTAGGCCTAGGCTACTGTAGCCTCAGAAAACGCCTTAGAAAATGTGAAAATCTGTGTTAGGGCAAATAGAAAAATTTATTAGATCATCACTGTGTCAAAAATTTTGGAAATATTGATGCGGGAATAATTTTATAATGTCTGATTTTTTCACCGGAATATAGGCCTAGTTTTGGATAGGCCAATGAATCACAGGGCAGTTGTTTAAATGAATCCACTTCGAAAAACAATGTCATGTTCGTTCTGTTCATGCACACCCCCCAGCCCCACCAACCCTCCATAATTTTCATAATATTTAATATTATGTTATGTATCTTTGACTTTGTTATGGTATCTGATTGAACCAAGTTTAAAGAGGATCACAGATCGGAAACCGACAACTATTACTTGGCCTAGTTAGGTAGGCTAAACTATAGACTAGGCCTAGTCTAGCTCTAGTCTCTAGAGCCTACGCCTATCGAAGCCGACCGGAACAGTTTTAGTCTTACTACAACAGACTAGACAAGGCGGTACTAGATATTACTAAGTTAAAACAAACCTAACATCTGTCCCCAAAGGTTTTTATGCATTTTCACCTCTTCCCTGGAACCAACTTCCCACCGCCATCCATTCGTTTATAATGATGTAATGTAATGATCCAACTCTTTCTGAATTTTAATTTCTTCTTAAAACTTACCTTTTTCCAAAGTTCATACTTTTAAACGTTGTGAGATTCCGGTAAAGAGCGCTATATAAATGCTTAAATATTATTATTATAATACGGTGGGCCGCCTAGGCATACCTCCTCTTCACTATATCCTCCTAGCTAGGCTAGGGGTGATTCTTCTAGGCTAGGTAGGTAGGCCTTGGCTAGTCTAGGCCTACCCTAGGCCGAACTTGTCCTTACCTTAAAGCCTGAAAGTGATTTGATTAGCTTTTTTACGTTAGTTTCTATTTCAATTGTCATTAAAATCGGAGCCATTGCGGAATGCCATATTATTTCTCGTTAAAGGAAAATAAAGTCAATTTTTTATACAACTTCCCCATCGCTGATTTCAATTTGTATTTTCCGCGAAGTTGTTGTTTGCCGTCCTCTAGCGTCCTCGTGTTTGTTTGTTTGTGTGTGCATTTTCTATCCCATCATTCACGTTCTCTTCACATTTTAGCACCAGTAATCATGGGTATGTTGTACTTGGTGTTGTATGAAAACCAATATAATCTGCTTTTACAAATGTCATCAGTTCATTAAATTTATATATTTGGAGTATATTATTATTTAAGAATGAATCTTGTGAAGCCATTTTACCTTACATGAACTGATTACATGGAAAAAAATCAATAATATATTGCTACCATCCATTGGAGACTCCTTATCGAATTCATTGAAAACTGGTGCCAATGACTGTTGTTGTAGAGCTGTGCTAGCTCGATCTATTCCCTTATATCTTCCATCTTTTGTTTGTGTTTTGGTTGGGCTAGATAGATAGTTTTAGATTTTATTTGCCGGTATCAAGGTGTAGGCCTAGGCACTTTCCATCAGTTATCTTGGTAGCCTTATTATTAGATAGTCCTCTACTGTCCTAGATAGGCTAGCTAAGCCTAAGCTGGGTAGCTACTGTAGGATAGAGGGATCGGATACAGCGGGCTAGGCAAGCGCCGGCCTCTATAAAGGCCGTAGACCTGGGTAGCACGGTAAGGTGGAGTAGGCCTAGCTCCCGTGTGCTGTGAGACGGGATTAGTTGCGAGGGAGTGTCCACTTTGAATTTTATGGAGATCGGGTTAAATTTATCACTATACTGTATAGGATTAGGCTAGGCCTAGTTTAACTTTTTTAATTGCACGGATGATACCTCAAAAACCAGCTCAAATTTGCATGGGAAATCGCTGGGTCTAGAAAAATAGGTTTGCAGAATTGTACTTAATGCATAATACATTTTTTATATATTAACATTATAGGTCAAAGCCTAATTTTTGCCAAAATATCCACAGATATTGGACCTTATTTTTTTCCGAAATGCGCAGACAGGTTTCTAAGCCAAATGTTCGTGTGGAGGATATAGCCCGCGTAGGCCTTACTTTGCAGTTGAGGGTAGTGCATTAATTAAAATAGCAAGACTAAAGTTTAGGTACGGTCAAGCTAGCTCCACCAATCATCACCTAAAATATCCATGGCTGTTTAATAATTGATACAACAATGGCTTTACATTAATTTCATCATTCATCATCATTTAAGTGTTGTATAATATAGAACATACTTTAAGAAAGAATTTTGTACTCTCTATAGGATAGTGATCAACTTATTGAAATTAAGAGTTTTAATAAGTGTAACCTCATTACAGGTATATCAAGGGACAGGTGGCACAAGAGACGAAAGACAGGAGGAAAGAGGAAGCAACTGCATAAGAAGCGCAAATATGAGTTGGGACGTGCTCCAGCAATGACTAAGGTAGTCTAAATGTTAAACTGCAAATACACAAACTTGCATAGGGTATAAGCCACAGGTGGACAAAAATTTGGCCCGCGGGCCGCATGTGGCCTGACAGGCCCTGCGAAAATGAATTATAAACCCTGTGTGCGGCCCGCCAAGCAACATTGGCTTGAAAACACCATATTTTTTAAGGCCCAACATTGATCATATGTAAAAAGTAACATTACAACTCAGAATAATGTGGTGTAAAAGCAGTGCTTGGAGGTTTTTGGAAGCTCACTGGAACCATCAAAGTTTGGGTTTGGCCCTTGTTGTTAAATCAAAAATCCACTTTGGCCCTCCAACCAATTTTTTTTATGCCCACCCCTGGTATAAGCCAATATAATATGCTGGTAAATAAGCTCTTGGAGAACAGAATTCTCTTACCCATTGAATTTTTGACAGGAAGTATTTTATAAAGCATTTAACAGAAGTTATTGCTGTATATTCTTGATTTTAGATTGGTGCCAAACGTGTGCACTTGGTACGTTGCAGAGGTGGCAATATCAAGTTCCGTGCTCTTCGTCTTGACACTGGTAACTTTTCTTGGGGCTCTGAGCGTAAGTGTATTGATTTTTAATGTTATATATTTTGGACCCATACCCATATATTTTTTATTTTAGCTGCTGTTTAGAAACTAGAGCAGAATGATGCTTATGATTAGTCTTGCTGAAGGGTGTGTTAAGTGCCCCTTAATGATTTATTGTCATAGTTACACTGACTGCTCCTATCTTAGATGATGTATTAACATTTTCATTTAAATACTGTGTCAAAAAACTTGTTCTTATTTTTTACTTTAATATTTGTATATGGTTACTGTTCTTTTCAGAGGTCACACGAAAGTCTCGAATCATTGATGTGGCGTACAACGCCAGTAACAATGAGTTGGTGCGAACCAAAACTATAGTCAAGAACTGTATTGTTTACGTTGACTCTACACCATTCAGACAGTGGTACGAATCTCACTACATTTTGCCTCTTGCCCGCAAGAAAAATGCAAAATTGGTAAGGCTTATTTAATAATATTTTTAATGCGATTGTTTGGAAAGCAGAGCAGAATGATGCGTAAGATTAGTCTTGCTGAAGGGCTTAGTGCCTCTTAGTGATTTATTGTCATAGTTACACTGACTGCTCAATATTTATGATTAAAGTACTGAATTCCCGAAAGGAAAATTGAGAAAAAAGAATTTTAATGTTAATGGATTAAACAGTGAAAATCTAAGAATCTAAAAAAAGATACAAAGCAAGTATATGTACAAGTTTTTTTTCAGTTCCTTATTATAAACTTTTAAATAGACAAAGATTATGCTCTTTCAAGATATGTAATATTTG
The DNA here is from genome assembly GCF_011630105.1 of Anneissia japonica. Taxonomy (NCBI): domain Eukaryota; kingdom Metazoa; phylum Echinodermata; class Crinoidea; order Comatulida; family Comatulidae; genus Anneissia; species Anneissia japonica. Next base: position 1,000,298 of record NW_022716829.1, read on the forward strand.
AAAAAAATTGTTTTTTCTTCGCAATACTGTGTGCTATAATCTACAGTAATACCAACCTTATATACTAAAATATTGCATATCTTTTGTTTTAAGTATGTTCTATAATTTTTTGACAGAACGAAGCTGAAGAGGAGATTTTACACAAGAAACGCTCCAAGAAGGCAACAAAGAAGTACGAACTTAGGCGAAAAGAAGCTAAAATCGACCCCCATCTGGAAGAACAATTTGGTGTTGGAAGATTGCTTGGTACGATAAATTTCACATTAAAGATACCACTTAACTTTGTTTCCTTCATCATAATTTGCTCATATGACAAATTGGGGCTGGTTATCTTCTAGCAAATCATCACAATCAGATTATTGCAGATATTGGTTATATTAATGGAAAATTTGAATACAACCCACACTTTGCTACTTTCCATGATTCCTAACAATATTCTATATTGTCTATGTTAAAAACCCTCAGTACAGATGGTATGTATTTAATCCCTGGTATTCAAACTTTTTAAGCTGGGGCCAGTTTCAATCTATTGAGACCACCGGGGGCCCCGACATACATTTTTACTTCCAATTTTTTAAATGTCAGCCCCACCTACTTTATAGGCTTAGAAGTCTTCCTAATAGGCATATTATTAGCCTTGGTTTTTCGACATCATCTAAGATAAACCTTGTTTTGTAGATATGAGGGAACGCAGTTGGCATAAGGAAGGTTGGAGGATACAAAAAATCTCCTACCTTTCTACCACTAGAAATTTTCCAAAAAAAAAAATACCCTCAATGTACTAAGTAGTTAAAAAAAATGTTAGCTCCATAAAGTTCCTGAAGAGGAGTCAGATTCCCTTTCCCTTGATTTACCTCAGCTCAACCATGGTTAGGGCTGAGGTGAGAAATTTTTTTAAAAAAACACCTCTAGATTCCCGGAAATGGCACATTTAGACTTTAAAAGACACATCAAAGCAGTGTTTTCAACAGAATGACATACCCATGAGCCTGCTCCACGGATCCGCCGCTGGTGTCGCTAATAGTTAGACATACATCATATCAGTGATCCCCACTTAATCATTTATCCCCATCAGTCTCTCTCTCCCCCATTGCCATTAGGACAAGAATCACCAACCTGTCTCCTCTCCCCATGCTAAGACACTAGATAGATAGTGAGGTACACTAAACACTAATAATGCCAAAGTAGGTAGTCGCGCTTTTATAAACAGAAAAACTTTTTCTGTAAGTATTGAAAATTGGACGGAAAATGATTTACTTTTTAGTGATGTTTTGCAGGACGGACTGAAATCTTGGCGGGCCGGAGTTTGAATATCGGGGTATTTAATGAACTTGACAAAATTAATGAAGCAGAGTGATGAAAACTATATACTTATCTGATGGGTGTGTTAAGTGTCGTTTTGGCACTCTTTGTCATCCAGTAGATGTTATGTCATAGTTACACTGACTGCACAACCACAATATTATTAGTACAAGACAAATATTTGTTTGACTTGGTCTCCCTCCAATTTTTGCAAAGTGTTCTCCTCTTGTTATGAAATACTTGTGTGGAGTATGGTACTTTTTAAGCTGCAATTAATTTAATACCTTAACCATAAACTTTAGCACAGTGGTTAGCAAGTTACAATTATATCAGCCTAAGTAATAACCATAATCACTAGAACTGGGTTAGGCCTATAGTAAAGATTAAAAAAATATATTCCCCACAAAATGCCCCATATGATTTCCATATTGCCACTGTGCTTGGCAGGCCTGGAAAAAATGTTTGTGCCTCTGAACCATGAAAATTATCTTGTTCAAATGCCTCCAGGCCAAATGTTATCTTTACACTATAATTATAGCCAAACAGTAGTACTGTACATTTAGTGGTTTGGAACAGGCAAAAATATTACATTTAATTATCCCTTTAAGTTGTGATGTGTAACAATTTAAAAAATTGTTTTTTTTTTCTAAAATGCCTCCAGGGTAATGGTCAATGACTCCGACTGCCAGTCACACGGTCTTGCACTTTTTCCAGCCCTAGTGCTTGGGCAACAAAACCATACATTTTTGGCCCCCTGTATCAAGAAGCATTTATATAGGGTGGATAATAAGGTGTTGCTCACGTTCATCTTCTTTTAACATAACCAGTCTATTTTTTTTTTTACAGCGTGTATTGCTTCCAGACCTGGACAGTGTGGACGTGCAGATGGCTACATCTTGGAGGGTAAAGAACTTGAATTCTATTTGAGGAAGATCAAGGCAAAGAAGGGAAAGTAAATCAAAAAGTAGCAGCCTTTGTAGTTCGTCTCTTGAAATGTTCATATTAAAAATACTCTAAAGTATGGTGATACAGTATTTGCAAGTGTTATTTTTTTCATTTCAACTGTCGTCTGCTTTTGAGGAGTGTGTGTGTTTTAAATTAATAATGTGATGCGAGTAGATATAAAATTGTCATACCTTATTTGTATGAATAATAATTTGGTATTTAATACCACTCTACTTAACTCGGAACATTCCACATTTGTATTAGCCTAGCCTATGGAACACATAGCTCCTGGGGGCGTATTCCACAATTGGCTGCATAGATCAATGCTTTGGTACTAAATACATCTAAGGTGCCGACTTATGCTCCTGGGTGGAGAGATAAAACATGGTTGTATGGCCCTGCAAGCAAGTTGCACAGTGAGGTATTCGAACCCTGACCTCAAACCTCCAAGGTACTGCACCCACTTATGCTCCTGGATGGAGAGATACACCATGAATGAATGTCCTTGCAAGTTGCACAGTTAGGTATTCAAACCTTGACCTCAAAGGTACAGTATCCACTTCTGGGTGGATAGATACAACATGGGCACAGTAGGGTATTGAAATCCTGACCTTAAACCTCCAAGGTACGGTACGCACTTATGCTTCTGGGTGGATAGATAAAACATGGGCACAGTAGGGTATTCAAACCTCCAAGGTACAGTACCCACCTATGCTCCAGGATGGAGAGATACAACATGGATAAATGGCCTCGCAAGAAGTTGCACAGTGAGGTATTCAAACCTTGACATCGAGACCGAGAGCCTAAACCACAACCATTGCACCAACTTATTTTCGTAAATAAACATTGAATCAATTTGATATTTGTAGATGTTGAAGAATCGGCAATAGGCTATACCATGCAATATGTTAGTATGCTCTTCAGATAGGATCGCATAGAACAATACATGACAGTTTTCCATCATCAACTATCAACTAATGGTCTAGTAGAGCAGAAATCCCTATTCTGTGGGAGATCCTCCGATCCCCCCTGATTATGGGCCTGCTATAAAGTAATATTCTAGAAGAGCACCATCCCATATAACTGCTGAAAATGAATGCTAAAAAGTACATTTTTCTAGGCAAAACAGTCATTCCAGGTCTATGGTAAATATGTTAAGTAATATTCTGGAAGACCACCATCCCATAGAACAACTGAAAATTCAAACCCAAATTCTTTCATATTTTAATGTATTTGAACGCTAATTTATATTTTATATTTCTGTATGTACAATTTTAATATGCAAAGAATTGTTTCCGCTCTGCATTTCCTCTTGGACAATAAATTGAACTGAACTGAATTGAAAATGAATATGAATGCTGATTAGAACATTTTGCTAGGCCTAATGAAACGGTCATTCCGGGTCTATGGTAAATGATGTGCATATAAAGAGGGCGTTCGTTCAATAAATAGTGAATATTTCTGCTGCTCAAAAAAAGCCTGACAACATTTGAAAACAAATGAAATCTGTAGAAACTTTTTAAAATATTACTGTATATTTTAGTCATCTGTGCATATATATTCAATGTTCATTAGATATTGCAACATTATTACCAACTAAATATAAATGAAGATATAAGAATATATAAAATATATATTGTACACACTTCAGAAAATATTATAACCATGAAATTCATATCCCATATAATGTATCTACAGTATTGAAAGATGTACTATCAGTCATAGAGACTGGAAAACATCTCAAAAATTTAAATAAATTTTTGAATAGCTCATTTGAAAGGATCAAATAAATACTAGCTTCCAATGAGAAACAGATAAAATAGAAATTTCACCAATTTACAGATATTTTACCTAAAAAAACCTTTGATTACCAGCCAATATAAGGATCTATTCTATGTAAAAGTATAGAGGAAAGTTGTTATTAAACTGTCCAAAAATTGACGGATGATTTAAAATTTAAGAATTTAACTTAAAATTCCAAATTTTAAGTTAAATACTTAAATATACAAATTAAGCAATTCAAATGTACAATTTAAATTTTCATTATTTTACCCCATGACTGATAGTACTGTACATCTTTAATCTGGGTTTACTGTGCACGATTTGTTCAATCAAATTTCCCCTTTACAATAAGCTTTCTGGATGAATGTTCCATCCTGCATTATCCCAATTTGCTTGCATCAAATGTTTATTACTATACCTCATAATTATTAATTAGACAATAACATTGTGGTAGTTTCCCTGGGTGTGCCAAATTTATGTAAACGCAGGGAAAAAAAGTACAACCTGAAATCGACTGCCTCACCCCAGCCTACACGAACCGTGTGCAAATTCTAATTTTACCCTTGCAGATTGAAAAGGCTAATGTAGATAAATGGTTTGCTGTTTAATATTTATGAGGTACAGTAAAACAAATACAACATGGTTTTATTGCAATAAAGCAGCGAATTGTACTTCCTTTGTTATTGTACGATTAAGGAAGTAGAATTCGCTACATCACCTTAAACCATGTTGTTTTGTATACTATTACCTGTAATGAATTACAAATTCTTCAAAATTCAATAACTCATATAAAGCACTACTTCATATCTAGGTCACTGTGGTTATTAGACCACACCCATACATTATGCATATTAGCATAGTAGCTAACATGTCATTAAATATATTCAGCCAACACCTGCTGCCTACAATTCCTTTTCTTGCAGCTTTGAAATTGATCCGTAAGCTCGTAATTTGTTTTGAAGAGGATAATTGCATATTGTATTATTGCATTAATCGGACTATTCTAGAATTAATAATATATATCTGCTGTATTCACACTTTTTCAGCAAAAATGTACAATTTGGCATTTTTGGAATGTATGTATAGAATCTTTGATTCAGTGAAAGTCAATTGGAATTTAAAGGAAGATAACATAAAATCATTAAAAAAATAATGTAAATGTATATCACATTGGAATCTAGTTATCCCCTCATCAGAAAGACAAAAAAAAAAAAACAGATGAAATTCATATATATTTGTATATACTGTATGTTTTTTAAAAACCCTGAGATATTTAAATAAATACCTTTTGAGTGCCAGACAAAGTTTATGCAGTGGTGACATCAAAAGTTAACCCTTATATGTTCTGTGATTTATCTCGACTTACATTTTTATGAAGAATTAAAAAATATTCTTGCATCTAATGGAGGATTTTATACAGAAATCCGGAGTAATGACATTTAAGGTCATAGAATTTACTTAAGTCTACACAAGGTCAGTTGCTCTGAAAAAGCACCCTGTAACATCAGTTATATTGTGAGTTAATCATGCTGCAAGGTACAGTACTGTATGTGTATTGAATGCTTTGTTCCTGTTTTATTTGGCTCTTCTTGATGACAGCACTTTCTAAAATTTGTATATCTTTGTATACACTCTGAGATCTTGTGATGCCTGGAGTTTCAGACTGGCGGTGCACTTTGAGATCTCACGATGCCTGGCATTTCAGACTGGAACCAATTTTCAAAATCCTCAATACTCATGCTCACAACATTCTCCCGGATAAACTGAAAAAGTAAGACAAATATCAAGAATTCAGTTGGCAGAGAGAATTGTTGAAATGTATATGAAAAAATGAAATAATTTGGATTTATGATTCTGTTAAAAAGGAATCAATAAACCAGTGTTGGTTGGCAGGGGGATTGACCATCTTCCCCTGGCATCACAGAACAACTGTATAGTCCCCCCCCCCATTTAATCCCAGAGCCACAGCTTTTAATTTAAGGGGTGGGCATATAAATTGGTCGAAGTGCCAAAGTGAATTTATTGATTTAACACTCAGGGCTACAACCAAACTTTGATTTTCAAGTGTGCTTCCAAAAAACCTTTATGGACTGTTTTTATAACACTTTATGCTCAGCTCTAATACTACCTTTAACAGATGATCGATGTCGGGCCGTAAAAAACAAGATTTCTAGCCAAAGATGGTTAGCGGGCTGCACACATAGGGTTTTCAATATATTTTTGCAGGCCTCAACAAAATCACCGTCAGGCCGCAGTTTGGCCACCTGTGATTTAAGGGATGTTATAAGATAGCACTTGCTAGGCTCACCTCTATTGCAGCACTGATGTCAGGTGAACAGATCTCCCAGTGCCTCAGACCTGACAGAATACCTAAGAATTTCTGTGGAGTTATCTTCCGGCTCTGAATGTTGCCAATGCTTTCCAGTTTGTCTACAATTGCAGAGCATTGCATGTCATTTATTATATCTTGTGAAAGGTTTTTCTTCAAAGCATAAAACCTGTGAAATTCAATTAGGAATAAGGTAAGGCTATCATTTTTGTTATGATACAATATATTATTTTACTGAAGGAAGTGAAATCCACTAATGATGCTGACTTAAAAAAAACCTAAAATTAAGCATGTTAAAAAAAAAAAAAATTTTTTTAAATCCTCTTGCATCCTTGAAAATTCCAGCAACCTGTGCAAAATGTTCTTGACTTCGCAAATTTGTATGACTTAATAAAAATATTCTATCAATCAATAACAAATGCTGCCCTCTACATTTGTTTTTATATCCTTCCAAAGCAAAATGGCGGCTTCTTTCTGTAATTGTTTACTGTATATTTCTGCTATAGTTTTCTGCTCAAACCTTGAACTTTGAAAAAAATTCTTTTATAAAAAGACAGGATACACTGAAAAAACCTTTTAAGGAAACAAGACACATTCTAATTAGGATACAAGTATCACGTTCACTGACTCCCTTCCCTCCTTCCCCCACCCCCACTCCTACTCCCACCCAAATATGTTGTAAATCTAACTTTTTTCATGGTATCTTGAGGTGTCAGTAATACTAGGGAAGCTGTATGGCCACATCATTGATAAAGTCGGTGCACAAAGGAAAAATTGACACAGAAAATGCTCAATTATTTGTATATGGTAAAAAGCCACTAATTATCTGTTTTTGGTATTTTGAGCTTCTTTTTGGAAAATTCAGGAGAATTTGACAAAGTTCGGTAAAATTTGACAAAATTCGGGAGACTGGGAGATTGTGTGGAAATTCGGGAGACTTCCAATCGAATCAGGGGGGTTGGAACGTATGCATTTACCAATTAAAATTATTTTTGAATATATATATATATATTATATCGAATACTGATTCAAGTTTTATTTTAATGCTATGATGGCTTCTTACCATTTGCATTCACTTTCAGCTTTTTTCTTCTTCTTTTTCTCCTCTGCTGTTTCTTCTGGGTCTTGTCCTGCTTTCTTCAGTTCATCTAGTTGTGTACTTATGTGGAGCTTAGTGCTAATAGCTTTAAATTTCTCCTCGCTCCTCCAAAGTCTTTTCCTAGAATTGCAGAAATAATTTCATGGATTTGACTAATACAGTATATATTAAAATTTTTAAATTTAATTTTTTACTGATATACAAGAACAATTTACATAACAAAATGTCAGAGACATGCTAATGACTGTCTGCAGTCTTCTTACTGGTGTATGTTGTAACTAACAAAAACATATAATTAAAATAAATTTTTCCAATGTACTTTATCTGTAGCGATTTTCTTTATGCTTAAATAGATCTTCATAGTTTCTTAAACAGAGTTGTCTTTTATTTAATTAAATGAATTATATATACAAGTGCAAAAATCAATCACATTTGAAAAAACCCATTCATATTATGTAAAGTATTTAAATAATAAATTACAAATGATGATAAAAATTCATTAGGAAAAAATCATTATAATAATATTTCCAAATAGAAAAATAGATCATAAATTGAGTATAAAAATACAGTAGGTCATTCAGTAATATGTACAATATTATAATAATTTTTCAATTGCTAAAATTCAATAAATCTAGCTGTTAACAAAAAAAAGTTAAGTGGTGTTTTTCACAGTAATTCAAGATAATACACTCAGTCCAAAAAGTGAAATATGTTTACTTTTCCATTGCTTCAAGTTGATCATGCAGCATCAAATCTTTATCCTCAGCAACATCACCAAACTTTGCCCTCAGGTCAACAGGAAGGTAAATATGCTTCTTGCTTGGGAATAACATCTTGAACTCTTGTGTTTTTGTACCAGGAGCACTGTATGAAAAATTGGGATACTATAAATCAACTGGGATATTGGAAAGACAGGATGAAATGGTAATAGTCTATGCTGTCTTGAATCATGCCTGGTTCATATTGCTTTTCTGTGTTCTTTGAAATGTTTATTTCAAAATAATTTAGAATAAGTTTAATTATGCATTGTTATATAGGTAGATAGGATCAGATCATATGGTGAGTCTGAAGGCAGTGGCGTATATCTAGGCGTGTCCATGCCCCACAAAAACTACTCTTACCCCCAGTCATCCCCCCAAAAGAATCATGCGTAAGTAGTTAAAAATCACTTCAAATCACCTTATTTTGTCAGCTAGCACACTTCACCTAATTATCGACCCCCACTTTACATTCGCGCCCCTATCAGGCCCTCCCCACCTCCACCAATTTTTAAACTCCTAGATACACCACTGTCTAAAGGGCAGGTTTTTAATGAAGAACATAACAATATAAATTCATATTTTCAAATATAGTTAACATTTCTTTAAACACTTCCACAACACATCTACTAAACAAATTCAACATGATATTATAGTAAGACTTTTGATTATGCACAACTCTATGATATTCTTCTTTCAAAGCCCTTGATTTTTGTGTTGATTTTAATGCTTGTGAAAATCTCTATACATTACTCCTGACTTGTCTTGTATATATGGGCGGGTTTATACTTACATTATTGACATACACTTAACAGCATATGACACGATTACAGATGACTGCTATATTAATTATTTAAAAAAATATTAGTGGAAGAGGTTAATACCTTGTTGACCTAAGCTTCCTGTTGGTGGAAACAACCCACTTTTGAATTTGTATATCTGGTGTCTTCTTGTTCATAATCTTGTTCCGTTCTTCTAATTTCTGCCTCTAAAAAAAAAAAAAAACCGTATAAGTGAAGAGGAAGGCATAGCATGGAATCATTAATTGTAATTGATTGGACATTCAAGCATAGTAAATAAAATCCCTGTGCAATTTTATAAGGGACAAAAAACAATTTAGAAAATGTTTTGAATGTTACCAAATTTGTAGAGTCGGTGGCATTGATGGAAAAATAACAGTGAAGAAAAAGGATTGTAAAGGTAAACAGTTATTCAATATACAAATTAATTACATAATACTGTCATGGAAAATATAAAATGTTTAACTTACCGAAAGCACTTGGTTTTTTAAAGAATTCTTCTCTTGAGTGCCATGACTACTCCTATTGCTTACCATTGAAGCAGACCTAACAAGAACAATAAACAATGCCCAATTCAACTACACTGAGCATTCACATTCACACACCAATTGTATTTATATGTTCATGAGCTGTTTTGTATTACATGCAGGCGTATATTATTTTTTATTGTGTGAGAACACTGAGTGTACCGTAAATGCGCCGCTCTTGAATAATTGCCGTTCTCAAATAAGTGGCGCACTAAACCTGCTTTTTTTTTTCGCTAAGCTCCGCTCTCGAATAAGCACTGCTCTCGAATAAGCACTATGGCGCTTAATTGAGAGTACATAACACCCTGTGTGTAATGAAACACTCTGAAAAACAGGGTTTAAAATCAATGTTTACAGTGTTAATGAAGACACAAACATTTCTTCGTAAACATTTATTTACAATGACATAGGCACTATGATAGGCCTACAGAATTACAGGAATACATAAGATAGGCAAGAATTAACGGGCATGGAAAGCGCCACGCCAATATTTTTTTTATAAGTGCTGCTCTCGAATTAAAGTGCTAAATTAGAAATATATGAGCTTAAAAGCGTACGGCAAAAAACTCCTCGACAATGAACACAAGGTGCTTAACAATGGACTCAGAGCTTCAAAAGAGCTTTCTTTGTTTTTGTAGGTATCTTTGATCATTAGAGTAAGAATGCTTTGATCTTTTGTTTAAATCACTGCTATGGCTATGTTCACACACACGGCGTAAGGCTGGCTTAAGCATGGCATAGCGTACGCCTTTGTGTGTGAAATAGGCAGTGGCGTTGTTAAAGCCACTCACTACGCCACGGGATTCAATATTTCGACATTAATTATGTCATCATCAGGAATGATGACATGAATGTTATTCCTGATGATGACATAATTAATGTCGAAATATTGAATCCCAACACGATGGCGTGTATTTCAATACTTGGAGTATGTATTATACTTTCGTATTATACTTTCTTATCTGAGATTAATCAGTGGACCTTTCGGTTTTTATGAACATTTAATATTTCTTTTTCAGGCAATCCAGTCAGTCAACCAATTGTGCGCTTGATTCTACGTTTGTACATGTTGACGAAACATGTAACCCCTACTCTGAAAATCAACCACCCAAAGATACTTTTTTGAGACAAAAGATTATACTGTAAATTTGTTGTATTTGATTTACAATCAATAATATAACTATTAGTATCTTATTTTTACTAATATTATCAATTATATTTACCTGTCATGCTTATCTATTCTGCTAGCTGTCTCTGGATCATTGTCATCCAACTTGGTTGCTGCAGATCCCTCACGGATGTCTAATAGTGACCGGTTCAGAGCTGGGGTGTCAGAGAGTAAAGAATCCAAACAAATTATACAGTGTTTCAACTTAGTATCTATATATTAGTAAGTGTATTACTACAATTATGCAAATTAATGAACAAAAATGGTATTAGCCTTCCACAATAAAGGCCTCAATTGTTCAACTTAGACAAACAGATGATCAAAGTTTGATATAATTTTAATATGTAGAGTAGAGGTTGGTACTAAGATGCTTGACCTCCAATACCAGGGTCCTGTGTTCAAATCATTTGAAATACCAATATTTCTGATTCTTATAATGAGACTTAGTTTAAAAAACACCCTTCCCCATCCTGTAATTTGCAAGTGTACTTGATGTTGGATGTGAAGTAGAAAAATACAAAATATATAAATTAAAAAATCAACTATGCCTCTATCTTCTTTAAGAGTATCATCCTGTTGTGTTCCAGTGGCAAACATATTTGATGTTGGTGATGAGCTGGACACAACAGATAAAGCTTTACCAGGATGAATTTGTCCACTGGAGATCCGTCGTGGACCTCGATGGAACTGTGCGGCAGCTGTTAAGTTTGTACCAAATTTACCAATCATTCTTGTTCTCTGTAGAAATGTAAGTTAATATTATCAACATAAATCTCTGTCCACACTATCAAATATTTTTTGACAAAAAATAGTTGTACATGCCCATATAAGGCATGTTGTGGCGAAATGGTTAAGTTGTCGCACAGTCCAGTTTTGAGTAAATAAGCTATAAAATATGGGAGCTCAAAAAATTGCCTAAAAATCCAAATTTGTTTTTCACNAATCAACAGTTTAATGTCTTATTAATCATGTCCCAAAGTATTAGTTCTGGAAGTGGTTAACAAATTGTTTATTTAACGTTATTTTTTATAGTTCATTCTATTAAACAATGTATGTACAAATAACTTCGAAAGGCAATTACTCAAAATCATGTTTATCTTGAGTCTAAGAGTACTGTACTTTCACTTTCCAATAACTTAGGCTTGAAATGTCCAATTTGAATGAATGACCTCTCATTTTAAAAATAACATACTCAGGTATCTGAAAATACCAATAACCTGAATTTCAATTTTTGCTACAACTTAGCCATTTTGCCACAACATGCCTCATATATAGTCATGATGTGCCTATATATGGTCATCATCATGACCATATGTAGGCATTTCACATATTTTTGTCTGAACAGGGCTTAAGCAGGCTTACGAAGATCCACAAACAACTGTAGGCACCCTATGGTTAAAAAAAACATGCCATATTGGTGGCCTGCCCACAATTCACTATTCTGGGTAAAAGACAGGACAGAACTTGTCAAGAGTACTGTATATGGCCCAAAAAACACAAAACTGTTGACTTGGTTCATGTTTGTTTACTACTGTATACACAAGTCAAATGTGTAATTAACTTTAGTCATTCATTTTTAATGTAAAATTAATTTACAAAACACAATTCAGTGTTTGCACTGTTTCTTTTTAATGAATAAACAAACTAATACTGTATAAGTCGTTAATTTTGCATACAGAATTTTTCGCGATTTCCTACTGTCTTGACATTTTCGCGTGTTGATATTTTCGCGGACGCTGTTTTCACAATTTAGGTATTTTTGACCTACGCCCTTAGCATACCACGATCGTTAAAGGCGGTCTTTTTGTCTAGTTCTAGGCCTCTTTCTAGCCTAGCTACGGCTATCTTACCACTTTTGCAGCCGCACTAGGCCTTACTTTAACCCATCTGACACTACACTTGTGGTGGTGCAACATCTAATCTAGGCCAGCCTAGCTAACAGATCAAGGCTAGATGCTAGATGTCTAGACTAGTTAAAATATAACATACATTTATAATGCAGTAATAATAATGTCACTAAGTGTATCTGTTTCTGACTTTTTAATTAGAAAAAAATATTATCCCACGAACCTTCCGTACACCTCTCGCATTTAATGTTTACACTATACCATGAGACAAAATCAGCTTCGCACGCACTAGCTCGCACACATGGTCAGGCTAGTCAAGTCAAACTGTTGACGATATCCAAACAATGTGTGGGAAAAACCGGAAGATCATTAGTGGCACGATTTATTGCTTTTTTTTTTTTTATCAAAATTTTGTGTATTTTTTTATCAAAATTTTGTGTATTTTTTTTATCAAAATTTTGTGTATGGTGTGATCGATGCTAGAATGTAGCTGAAGAAAAAAGGGTTAATTTAACAACTCCATAAATAAAGTGTAACTTCTAGGCATGGAAGTGTTATCATGTACAGTAGGTATTCTTATTAATTAGGACTAGGCCTAGGCCAGAAAGCCAGGCAGAGCCTGTGCTACAGCCTGGCCCACAGTTGGTACTACTACTACATCGTGTGTGCTACCACATGGGACTTTCCCTTTCTTTCGGGTTGATGTTTGCGTTTTTGAAACTTGTAGACATTATTTTCACGAGTTGTTAAATTCGCGGTAAGGTAAATTCGCGAAAATTACAACTTATACAGTAAAGTTTGAAAGAGAATAAACATAATTATAAAAAAAGAGTCATGACCAACGGTATAAGTGCTTGTACGTGGATGGTTTAATCGTGAGATGATGTTATTAGTTATTAGTTGACATTAGTTAAAAAGACACATAATGATGAATGTTATCCTGATCATAGCAATACACCATTTGGAGCCAACGGCCAACCATGCCTTAGTTTAAGGAGTAGGTTTTTTAGTTTCATAAAATAACTTCAACTTTTTTCAAAATGTCAAACTCAATATATAATAATAATATCTCAAATTTTTTCTGGTGCCAATTCTGAACTGTATGGGTGTAATATTTTGACATCATCATGCCCATATATGGATAAATTAGATATCTGTCACAGAAAAAAACCTGACAGCGTGGACAAACCTAACACTGACTGAGTGGCATATCTAGGAGATTTGAAATGGGGTGGGAAGGCCCTGATGAAGTGGAGAGCTTAGGGGTGAGGGGGTGATTTGAGGCAATTTTTAACTAGGCCAAAAACAAAAAATTTGTTGTGTTGGCCAGGTTTTGGGAAAATCCCAAAAATTTAGTAGGTCGGAAATTTTTTTTTTACAACTGCAAGTATGTGTTTACGCATAAAAAGTAAAAAATACACAAATGATACAACAATTTTGGATTCGCATCGCGTACCATTCAGCAAAATAGGCTAGCCTTGGCCCCCTAGCCTGACCAAGGCTATTCCATCTTTATTTGCTCATAAAAAATACTGTTTGTTGTAAAAAAAAATAAATAAATAAAATGGCGACCCTTAATTTTTATAAAAATGGTCGGGCATGGCCAACATATTAATTTGTTTTCCTTGGCCCTCCTTGAGTGTGACTTTGTTTGCTTCAACCATTTTCAAGGGGAGAGGGGCAACTAGGATGGTGCGATTATATTTTGGAGACCATGCACCCCCACACACACCCCCTAGATATGTCACTGTATTGACTGCCAAGAAAACCTGTGCAAAAAAATACTAAATCTAAAATTAGAAGTTTTTCCAGATACTGCTTCACAGACAGACAATTACACTAAGGCTACATTCAGACTTGGGATATAAGCCAGGCTTGAGTTAAGCCCAGCTCAACGTTAAGCCCGGCTTAATTTTGCCAGCCGTTCAGACTAGCGGGATTAGTCAGGAGGCACGAGCATTTGCATAATAATGAACCGTGACAAGGAAACATGTTTCAAAACATTGTTCGCGAAATGTATGCTCGCTCACAGCGTACATAATCGAATGCAGATTGGTCAATGCAAGACCCCCTCCCCCGCAACGATTAAAGCCCAGCTTAGAAAAGTTAAACACGGTGGCATGCCAGGCCTAGTTACTATAGGAACACAGCCTGGCTTGAGATAAGCCACCTAGTTCAGACTGGCAGGTGGATAAACCCGGTGAGTTGAGCCGAGTTTATCCACCTAGTCTGAACTAGGCCTCTATTAATAAAAGAGGTTAGGCCTATAGAGAGAGGGACAGTTTCCTACATTTCCTGTGATTCAATAAGGTATTGTTCATGTCTAGACGTTATGGCTTGGCAATCATTCAAAGTGTTTAACATTGTCTGGATGAATAAATAATTACATGAATTTGTGCAACTTTGTTAAAACTTTCCCAAAGAACTATAGTAAGTTATAAGAAAAAAATTGGCACTTCAATAGTGATTCAAACAAAACATTTATATGGTTGCTTACTTTTCCTCGAGAATAATCTGTATTGAGAAACTATGAATGGAATTTGAAATGAAAAGGCAGGTCAAAAAATTATAAATTATATTGTGTTCTAAAAATAATATAAATACAATAAATCGTGGTGGATATATATAATTATCAGTAGTTGTATACCAGATACGATAGCCTTTCAAGGAATTATTTAAATTATTAATATGTGCTGGTCTGATGTGCAGTGTGTGGATAATAATAATGCCTTAAGCACTTTGATATGATTATTGAAATTTCAGGCAGTATATAAATAGCCTAAAATTGTTATCCAGTTTCTAATCTCACTATATACTACTATATCATCATACTCACTGAACTATATATTAACATAACCAGTATTACATTACCACCTTCTCTTCTGATATCATAAGTCCTTCGTATCACTTAATCACATTTATCACAATATATTTTGATAAATTGACAAAGTAAATAAAAAATAAATTTCCTATTAAAAAAACGAATGAAATAAACTGAAATAAGATCAAAAATACATTCCCTTTTACTTTCTTATCTGAGATTAATCAGTGGAGCTTTGGGTTCATAAAAACATGCATTTTTATATTTAAATATATTTAAAAATACTTACAAAATTGCCAATACCAGGACTGGTGACAAATGATGTCCACCGGGAATCAAGGCTTCTATCTTTGTTCAGTTTTCTAACAGTTGTTTTGCAGAATGTGTTCTGTTCAAGTTCCCTAAAAAATAACAATAAATTTGTATTAGAGAGCAACATAGCGCAGTTAGTCAAAACAGCTGGTACTTAACCGGAGGAGGGGGGGGGGTGGGGGTTAGGATTCTGCCTGTCTCTTATACACATCTAGATAACCCTTTTGACAAGTTTACTACTACAGCAGTATTTTATTATAGCTTTGTTTATTAAAGAAACACTTTAATAAATTTAGTCTATTTATCTCTCTTTCTCCAGGAGTATAAATGGGATGTATATGATTGAAATAAATTTTGTCAATTTGATTACTCACCATGGATCATTAAGGAAGTATATTGTATATGATTAATTCTTAATTTAATGACTTAGTGTTACAAAAAGTACTTTGAGGTTATTTACAGTTAATGATCCACAAATAATATGTAAATGTAAATAATATGTAAATGTTATTTACTTATATTTGATATTCCAACATAAAGAGATTGGCATCATTGCACCAGGAGGTTCGGTTATCATGGCTTCCAGGAGCCAATTCAAAGCACATAGTTGACGAAATATTGACTTCCTTAAAAAAATAATAAACATAAACAATAATAACAGTTATTGAATTATTGAAAATACCAAACTAAATCCAACACTGTAAGGATACAGAAACTGAAAGGTCCACTGATTAATCTCAGATAAGATAGCATAATACATACTCCAGGATGGCGTACATATCGATACTTGGAGTATGTATTATACTATCGAATTAGAAAACACTTGAAAACCATAATCTAAAAATAAAAGAATGAATACTTAAGTTTCCTATTCTCACTAACAATATGGACACCTAATATTTTCTTTGGTAACAATTCAGTATTTTAGTAAAATGAGTAGTACTTTTCATTCTTTTTTCCACTGAATTGATTTAAAGTATAAGATATTATGGAGTTCAATGATGATACTCAACGGTATAACAATTATTTTGTTTACCTAGAATTTAACTAGAGCAGTCATGCCATAGAGTGCACTTCTGCCCTGTGCCTGAATAACAATATGCAGGCCGTGTATGAAAGGCAAAACTCCAGCAGACCCTCAATGAAACAATGGAATCGATCTGCTATTAAGGGCACTTTTTTTATGAGGGGTGATTCAATTGTTTTTTATGCTTGAGGTAAAAAACCGAATTGCTGTAACCTTGAACTTATTTTTGACCTTTCCTTCCGAAATTTTAAGTTGTCTTTCTTCGATTATTATGTACCATTCCACTAAATTTCAACATTTTGATTTAATTTGATTTATTCAATATCTTAACTTTATACAAACATAAATATACAAAACAGAAAAATAAAACATGTTGAAAAAAACCAAATGCAGATATTGAGACAATCCTCTATGTCCTATTAAGGGACTTAATATTTCCAGGGGGTCCCTCATTCATTAGTTTTTGCATAATCTTGCTAACAGACAGAAAGCAGTGAATACATAACCTCCTTGGCGGAGGTAATAAAAGGTGGATGTAAAATTATCACAACATTTCCTCTTTTGCTTACTTGTCTGGTGGATCTCCAACATGCATTGCAGTATTTATGTTGGTAGAGTACGGTGTATATGGGCGTGGTGGTTCAGAAGGTTTCTTCTTCTTGCTCTTCCTTCTTTTATTTATGCTCCGGACTGTGTCAGGTGTCCTGGACACTGATGTCATACTACTGAAAGATTTCCTCACCGTGTTTTCTTTTCCATCAGAAATGCCTTGTTCAGACCTGATAATGTCTCTTATACACATCTAGATGTGTATAAGAGACAGCATTTATCACAATAAAAAAGCTTCCAAAAAACACTTAACACCGTGTGCTTTTTATTCTTGTCTTACAACGAGTCTTAGTCGAAAATAGGACCACAGGTACCATTAATGACAAACTATAGTAATAAACTATTAAAATTATACTTTGTTCTTATATATTTTTACTCTTATTCTTTTATCGCCAAAAAAAAACAAAATAAAATAAAATTGATATATATAGAATACAAATACAATAAATTGAATGAGTGGGCAGCAAACTTAATCACTATAACAAAAAGTCTGTCAACCTCACTCATGCAGTTTTAAAAAAGACAATATATACTAACAGATCTACTTACACTGGTGAAAATGCTACACTTTTTGTGGAACTCTGACCTTGTGTAAGAAAAAAATTGCTGAAAAAGAACCACATTTATGGATTAAGCACAGACTAACAATAACAAAATTACTTCAATACAATGTAGTAGTTATGAATAAGGTAAAAAAAAAATGTTATGTTGGCGTAACAGGCCCTAAAAATAGGGTAGGTAGGTAGGTAGAGATTATTATTATTTTTTTCTTTTTTTTTACTGTCACAATATTCAGAAAAGGCCTTGAAATCTATAAAATCAATTAAATAATCCTTTAAAGCCCCTAATTGTCATATTTTTCGTCCTTGGACCACTTTTGAAACATTTTGAGTGACGCCTGACCTACTTTGCTAATGTAAACTTGCATCGTGAAATTTAAATAAAAATGTCTAGGGTCGGCCAATTTTTTAGGGTCAGTCAGGTTATGCCAACATAACATTTTTTTTTTGACCTAATGGTAAAATAATATGCACAATGCATTCTTGATCCATTCCCTTAAAAATAATTGTATACATTAACAAGAACCTAAAGGCATATCACTGAAACACATTACAAGATATTATTATCTCTGGCCACTGAATTCATAATTTGGCAAACTGTCACAACACATAATTTTCTCTGCTCCCTGTGGAGTGCAAGTACATAGTCACGCTGAAATACATATTACCGTTATACTAAACCAATATCATTAAATACCACAACGCCCCACCAGGTAACCATTTATAGTCATGGGTGGATTGCGACGCACGTAGGTAATGTGCCTTGCCCAAGGGCACAAGCCAAATACGCAGGGGAGTTTTTAAACCTCCACCTTAAGATTGAGAACTCAAAGCACAACCACTACCCAACCATTCCCACTGTTTAGCAGAGCACTGCACAAAGTTCAAAATATTCAATTCTGCTACATCTTTACCAGGTATCAGTATATGCCTGGATGGATAGACAAATATCCCAGGACACAAATGGCATGTGATGTAAACCCCAATCTAAAGGTTGAGTGCCACAACCACATCTATTTCAACAATTCCGCCCACAATATTGTATTTGTTACATGTAGTATTGAAGAGTGCATACCTTGGTCTCTATGCACTCACGCATGGTGGCCTCTGTATCAAACTTTAGCGTTGCTTGATTAATGTTACTTACTTGATTTCAATGTCTTCGTTGAGGTCATCATCGGTTTCATATTCGTCTGAGCTATCTTGTGCAGGTGGTTGCCATTCCCTCCTTCTTTGCTCTTCTCTTTTTAGTCTCTCTATTTCCTTTGCGTTTCGCTGAAAGTACAATTATTTTCAATCACTTTCAAACATCCCAACAGTTTTATGAATATAATTTGCCACTGAATCACATGATATCAAGCACTTTTTAATGTACAATGATATATTTAATTGTATTTTTTGACAGTTTTACTCACTCTTTCCTCATCTTTTTGACGAATTATACTAAAGACACCATGTCCAAGTTTTGCCGACTGTACCATTTTTCTAAAAGGTAAATCCAAAATAAAGTACAGGAAGATAATATTAAGATAGGAAAACATAGCCATAGAATGGCACATGGTCATTCAATGAAATAATATGATATAACTTATGATATGGACCAACATAAATTTTAGCATATATTCAATAAAAACCAAAGAAACTTGCCTTCCAGAAGCAACTTCTTTTGATAATGATTTCTGATTTTTATTTGACCGCCTTGTCAGTACAAACTTCTTAGGAACTGGAACTTCTTCAAGTCCTGCTACTCCATCTTTTTTTTCCTTGTCTTTCTTTTTCTCTTCCTCTTCATCAGAGCTACTAGATGATTCTTCATTATTCTAAATTTGTAATTAAATAATCAATTAATTAATGTACATCATTAAAGGACAAATAAAGCTTTTAAAAATTTGGGTCCATGGTAAAAGCCTGGAATCTAGTGGCTGTGGCACATTTTATGGAGGCATATGTCTTGCCTGAACACCCACCCCCCACCCACCCCACCCTCCCTCCTTGGCGCTACTGAATACCAAAATATATTATTTTCTATTCAAAATAATTTAATAAAATCAAAACAAATTCCAGCTAAATTTGTTGTGTGAATTACAGCCTTTTCCAATCTTGAAATTACAATGTACTACACTTACTGATAAGTGATTTTTGGAAATGATTACTATGTTGAACAGATGCCTAGCAACAGTAAGTCTCATATTACAATAAAAGGTACAATCCTTTAATGCATTTACCTCTCAATACAATAGCTAAAGTGTTAAATCTTTTCACATCAACATCTCATTAATTGCTTGGATTTTGTCTGTATTTTAATGAACAAGTCAAGATTGGACATTCAGTTGGCCTAGCCTATATTAATACACAATGTATTTTATCAACATTCTCAAATTATGAAATAAAAACAAATATTTTTCATTTTCCAACTTTTTAAAATTTGTTTTTCTTGTACAAACACCTAAAATATATTTGTAAAATCTAGTCCAATGAACAGAGGCACAAAAACATACAAATTTGTCTTACTCTGCTAAAGCGTACAGTACCGAAGGCCTACTATACTACAAGTACATTATATGCCTAATATTATTATTAAATGCATAAAATTAGTAAATGAAAGTACAGTACTTCTTGGATTGACCTACTCTAAAAAGTACTCTCTAGTATTTAACTATTTTTCTATGGCACAGTCAAAGGGCTGTGTACATGTGTACATAAGAGGCCTGTGTCCACATGGATGTGTACATTTTTAATGGAGGATGTTATATGATAGTGTATAGTATGTTTATCATAATCAGAAAAAGGAGCAATCAAACCTTATTAATAGGTCCATGATCAAAATATATAGACGTACCATAAAAACATTTTTTATGGGAGAAAATTTCATTTGATGACCCGGATGTAAGTACAGTAAATATTAATATTAGGACATAAAATGATAGAAAGTATGATTTCACAATAAGAGACCTATTGAAGGAGATATTATAAATATTTTGTCACTAGTAGAAAACAATATTTTATGGGAGATAATTTCACTGAACTCACAGATGTATGTAGGCCTACAGTAAATTTAAATCATAAACACATAGGATTTCACTGTAAGAGACTATTGAACAAGATGTATCATAAATGAATTCATGTCACTTAAAAAACAATATTTTATGGGAGTTAAATTAACTCTTGTCTCGATGTAAATATCATAGTCAAGTAAGCAGATAAAAGAACCAAAACTTCCTTTGTTAAGCTTCAACCAGACATAATCTCAGGTGGTTTACTTTGAAATTTGAAAGTATACAGTAGGCCCACTGTCACTGTGGTGAAATCAAGAAAACTCATCAAAATGACAATATAAAACAGGTTATTAAACAGCTAATATTTGTCCACCACTGCAAAATAAAAGTAAAACTTTTTATACAGGTATTGATATGACAGTACTTGCTCTTAATCAGATAGCGTATCTAGGAGCTTTGAAGTGGGGGTGCCTGATTGGGGCGGAAATTGGAGTGTGATTTTTTTCCATGAAATTTTCAATGAGGGAGCGACTGTGGGAGGCACGCTTTATGTGGGGCGTGCCACCCGTGTACCCCTAGATATGCCACTGCTTTCACAGTAATATATGAGAAAGCTGCCATGCATATGTCTCATAAAGATAAAACAAAATGCATTCTGTAACTAAAATTAAAATTATTATACTAAAACGTTCTAAAATAGGTTCTTACCTCATCTAATTGTCCCAAGGCATGTAAAATAAGCTTTTTTTCATTTAAGTACAATGGCTCTCCAAGAAGTTTATATGGCTCATAATCGACAGAATTGTAGCCTTGTTCTTTCCTCTGCTTCTGTCTTCTTGCAAAATTCTGCCGGAAAACAGTTTCTCTTGTTGGTTCAGCACAGTTATAATGTGTCTCCGATCGTGCCAATATGTGCTTTCCCAGATCAGATTTTATAGGAAGAGGTTTCTGTTCAATGTACGTCCTGGGGTCTCTTTGTTTTGGGGACATTTTTTAAACACTCAGCCTATTTTCACATCTTTGCTGATCACTATCATCATTCCTTTGCGATTTAATATCCTTTCCCACTGTTGAGTTGTATTCTTGATAAACTCAGCATGATGAATGTTTAGAAACTGTCAACATCTAATACAGAATTTGAAAAAGTACATTTGATGTGTTGGAATGAATTTAAGTGGGAAGGGACCAAACACTGGGATGTGTCTCAATTTTTTATCATAGTTGGGACTCCCGAATAATAATAAGATATAGGATAATCCCTTACTGAATGTTTCTGTTTAGTAAAAGAGGTGGATAGAATTCCTTTCATCCATACCATTTTTCTATGTCTAAAAATCTAAACCGATAGACATATTTTGTACCATAGGTGAGCAAGCTATTGGAGCAATGGTCAACTTTTGTTCCATCTGAAATATCAGGAGTGAAAATTAGTGTACAAATGCATATTTATATTAAATTTGGTAAGGAACACATAGTCCAATTAAGAGCAAGCAATGGGACAGGTTCAAATACCAATTGATGAGAAAAATATTATAGAGATGGTAGACCTCAAAGTTGTCAGTATAAAATAGGCCTACAATGTGATTACAGTATTTGGTCTACATATCTTATATTTAATTTTACTTATTTCAAACAATCGTCCAACAGGAATGCTTTGTTCCACTTTTACTGGTAAAAATTGCAAAAAAATATAAATCTAAAATATAATATCACAAGATATAACAACATTTTAAAAATATTATATTATTTTATTATTATTTTCACTATTACTATAAATATGTATATTAATTAAAATTACATTCAGGCTCATGTAAAGATGTAGGCATAATTTTTTTTCTCCATATGCATAGAACACATCCTTATTCCCAAATCTCTCCGCTGACCTGCATAGGCCTCTGGGTCGCCCAACAACTACCCTTTAATATTCATGCTTAGTGCTAGGACTATAACTTTCCCAACACGACTAAAACCAGGCGTATAGACTCACTGACGAAAAGAATATCCGCCTGTCCTCTTTGAAAGCACAACCTTTCTAATGTTGGCCTACCCTTCAATACTCCTCGAAGTCACCTAGAGAGAGGGCTAACGAAACATCCCGTATCCGAGGGCTAACGAAACATCCCGTACCCATCATGGGTACGGGATGTTTCGTTAGCCCTCTCTCTAGGTGGCGGATGGCGAAACTCGGCCTAAATTCTTAGGCCATTCCTAAGGGCATGACATCGTAATAACAAACAAGTAACACATAGACGTAAGTCCTTACCGTCTTAATAAAGTTCACACAGTTCTGAAGATTCTACAACCTACACTTAATCGACAAAATTATATTATTTTTATCGTCAACAATTCCATGTCCTACAGAAAAAGTTACTTACCATGCTTACAGACTGCTTGTCACGATTTACAGAAAGTTGGTCTTCTGTTTATACCCCCTCTGCTTTACATTTTAATGCATTTAGTAATTAATACTTATCGTTTAATTTTCAAACTAAAAATAAAAATGAATTATAAATGTTATATATGCTTTTGTTTTTTTAGAAAATGTTTAATAATTCTGTATCTTTATAAGAGTTTACAATCACAAAACATCGCTGTGGTAAGGGGGAATATCTACTCAGCGTAGTTGTCTATGTAACCTGTTGCTAGGCAATGGTAAATAAAGTATGTTTACCTGAGGGCTTTCTGTTCGCTTCAGTGCCATGGTCTTGATATTGAATACACTGTGTTCGAGACAAATGACAAAGAGCAGACAGTAAAGACCGCTTTTATTACAATAGTTGAAAGGGGATCACTAACATGTAGTGTTGTATACCTAAATCGAATCGTGTACTCCATTTGTTGATCCCATAACAATTAATGAACTTGCTTGAGTTGTCTGAACATGACACGTTATATGTACAAAAACAATCAGGATCGTAATCTTATATCTCCAGGGCAGGTCTTCTTTAGTAAAAACACCAAAGAAACTTTTCCAACTTTCTCCCAGAATTAAAATTTTCCCTACTATTTGCATACCAAATAGGCCTAATATAAAAGGAAATACAGGTGTCCCTCCAATAATTAAAAACCACTTTTGGGACCAGGGTTTCCATGGTCTTTGGTCTCTAATTAGAATAATGAAGATAAAGAACAAAGAAAGGTGGTCTTTAATTGGAGGTGTCTTTAATTAGAGGGAGACCTTTATTATAGATTAAAAGATAAATTTTTCCTCTTTTGTCCAATTTTAATTTGAAAGGTCCGCAAAACGACAGCGAAATGTATATGCTACGTAAAGTAACAGGAACATGACTCCGGTAGGCCTATACAAAAAATTACCCAAACTACTATCTCTGCAAATAACTTTTCCTAACTGCTCTTCTTTCACTTATTGACAAACCGCCATTGGCCATTCCAACACGAACTGTTACCCATTCCACAGCTTCCTTCCAACACCGCACTTCTCTGTAGCCATCTATTTTAAGATGATAGTTCATATTCCCTTTGTAGCAAATAATATCTTGAATCTTTATTCGGCTTTGGGTTTCCGATTAGCAAAGTGCATTTTAAATAGCATTGGTATTTAATTAAAGATCTTTTGCAATAAAAAAAAAATATGTCAGTGAAAACTTATTTGCTTTGATCTGTGTTGCATTTAAAGTTATTAACATTTTGAACTTTTTTATTTATAGATGAATTAATGTATTGATAATTAGGTTATGATAATAAATTATATGAAAATATTTGTTATTCTTCAGACTAGTGTATGCACTTCCAGAACATAGTGAGATTTCTGTACGAGTTCGTTCTCTGGTTACGAATACTTAATCTTTTATCCATTTTCGTTCTTTTCTTCCCATGAACGCTGTAGCATTTAGCTTATTTGAAATAACCCTATTACTGTAAAGTATAATGCGCCATCTACAGATTATATTTTTTTTCATTTTGAGAAATCGAGCACATCAAAATTGTAGAGAAAAAAATGTTAATTTAAAAACATTTCAATCAAAGAAAAAATAACATTTAGATTTGGCTAGGTCTTTTGTTATTACTGTAAATGCTTGAATAAGCGCGCACCAAACGTGATTTTTTTTTAGCTAGGCCCCGCGGTGCTTAATCGAGAGTATACGGTATATTACCCTGTGTGTAATGAAACACTTTGAGAAACAGGGTATTAAATACAATGTATACAGTGTTATTAAATGAATAAATAACACAATGAAGACACAAGCATTTTTTTTATATAAAACTCTTTAAAAACTTAAACTCTCAAAAAATTGACATAATTTATTAAGATATCTATTTTTTTTTTTAAATTGTATGTAAAAT
Organism: Anneissia japonica; assembly: GCF_011630105.1. Classification (NCBI taxonomy): domain Eukaryota; kingdom Metazoa; phylum Echinodermata; class Crinoidea; order Comatulida; family Comatulidae; genus Anneissia; species Anneissia japonica. The sequence goes on from NW_022716829.1 coordinate 1,025,485, forward strand.
TAATCAGGTACTCAAATAATAAAAAAAAGGGTTGTAGAAAATAAATAAAAGAAAGTACATACAGGTGATACTTAATTCTAAAGGTCTGATACAATGATGTAAAGGTGAAAAGATGTGAAGAAAACAAATACATAGTGTAATGGATGTTGGTTTTAAATTTTAAAAAAAATACATAAATTTGAAAAAGATATAAAACGCAGGTATCACTAAAGAGGATTATGTTACTGATTGTAAATCACCAAAAACAAATTTAAAATCGATTATATTTTGAATTACTAAATTGCTATACAATTTCATAAATTTTTCAATTTTTTTTTCAAACTATGTGTAATAACGGAAAAAAAACATACTTTATTAAAAGAAGGCTTTAACTTCGAGAAACGTATTACATGTATATATTAGTTACTGTTATTTTATGTTAAAGTGTATATTATAGATTAGAGATGAAAAAATGAATGAGAGCAATGAAAAAGCGTGACACTAAAGGAGGTGACTCCCACAACACGCAATGCATTTCATTTGCTAGCTCTTCTAACCGTTATTTTTAATAGCGTCACTGTCGTACGAAATTTGTTTGAAATTTATCAGCTCTTGCTATTCAGGTTCCTAACAACAACCAAATGAATGAAAATTTGAATAATTGTTTACGAATTATTAATTTCAGAAATCCATTATGTAAGGCCCTCAAAATGCTAATTCCGGGTTGTTTTTTCTTAAATAAATAAAAACACTCCCAACCGACCCTGAAAAAAGCTTGGTGATGCGCGCACGTTACACAAGTATTTTTTTACATGGCTTTATTGAGATGATACCGGTAATTTATTTGTTGGAGAGGAGCTACAGTCCAAGAAAGACTCATACTAAAAGATTTCCTAAATTTTAGAATCATTTTTTTTTCGGGGGGGGGGGGATCTGGTGCAAAATTATTGTAACGAAGCCGGCTCTGTATACAGAACGATGAACAAAATAACTCTCGTACACACGTTTACAATCCAGTAGTATAATAGCATCTTATTTTGATTCCAATCTTCTGGTAGAAACCCCAGCATAGTCAGCTTGATGAGCATGAGACCAGAAGCTCAACTAACTAGCGTAATTTTGGGTGTGTTGGTAAAATATTATACATTATACCACCATCTCTTGTGAGACAAATAAGATTATGATATAATTATGAATTATGAACTTGACCCAGCTTAAAACACTTGTATCTTTAAAGTATCTTAAATGAATTACTTTCTTTACCTCCTAGGCCTGTAGAAAGCATCTGTCGCCTATTATATCAAAAGAACTTTTATGATCTAGTTATTATATTTGTCAGTTATGTAAATTTAAGGGAATTCCCCTAGTGGTTTCAGACCAAGAGGTAGGCTCTTCTCTATTTTTAAGATATAACTACTTCGCAGTGACGAACATTTGGTTGCCAACCGGCAAAAATGCTTCAGAAGAAAATGTGTGTAAAAATCTATATACAGTAGAATGGTGCTGGGTGGTGGTGTCAATTACAGAGCGATAATATAGATCAGTGGTTCCCATCCTTTTTGCGTTCGAGGACCCCTCTGGACCTGTAAAAACTCTTCACGGACCCCCATGTCTAAATATACTCATTGTCCACATCCCAACAGATTTTTAAATGTATATACTGTAGCAATTCTAGGTGGCCGGAAATGACACTGTCAGACTCAAAATTTAGGGTGACTCATGGTATATTCTACCAATAAGGTTATAGAGAAGATGAATCGTCAAATTACGACATCTGGGATCTTGGAATTCGACATAGACAGGAAGGGAGGGGTGCAGACAGCAAATTGTACAGACTGGGGAGTTAAGATACCTCAGCCCTACCATGGTTGGGGCTGAGGTAGGACATTTTTAATGTTTATGGCACTTCTAGATGGCCAGAAATGACACTGTCTGACTCAAAATTGGAATGCAAGATTCTGTTATCCTCCATTTACTTTTAATTTTGTCAAATTTAGGGCTCCCTCCTGATTTTAAAATTTATTTATTATCCAGGTAAAAGCAAAGAGAAAACATGGAAACACGATGTACCGTACATTACCTGAGGATCTCCTATATTAAACATCTTTACAAAAAAAATACATTAAAAAAAAAAAACAAATTTGAAAGATTCTACCAGATCACCAATAAAATATTGGATTTAAAATAGGCCTATAATGTCAGTTAAAACAATTTACAGTGAACGAAGTCCCGGGTATTCATTATTGTCAAGGCATGAACACACTGTTGTACTGTAAGTTTGATCTATTAATCTAGCGCACCCCGACTTTTTCTCGTACCCCAAAATTTTTCGCGGATCCCTTGCGGACACCTTCGACTTGGCAGACCCCCTATTATTTTTCGTGGACCCCAGGTTGGGAATCACTGATCTAGACCAGCCAGTGAAGGCGAAGTTCAAGTTCGTTAAAGAATCAATTGAAATTGCTAATTAATTTACTGGGTAATCCACATTTCGGCTTGAAACCCAGGGTAAATTTTTTGATTGGGAGCAGATGGGTGTTGGAGAGGGGTAAAACATATAGCCTCAACTACGCTCTAGCGGGAAAGAGCACCAATGCCAGAATTTATGCTGGAGGAGGCTGGACGGGCTCAGGCCAACTTGCGTTAGCGTTATACGTCTGTCTCATCAACAATTCTTCACAACAACGTATTTTCATTTTTCGCACTGTACTTTTTGTATTATTGCACTTTGTGTAACCATTATTCTACTGTTTTGTTATAATAATCTTGCTATATGTAGCTATGGTGATTCTTGTATATAGTTGTTGATAAAAATAGCCACTGACACATACCGTATTTATTCGAATAAACGTTCCCTCAAACAGAAGCCCCATCAGGGTCTCATTTGGAACAAACGCCTCCGAATGAGTGTAAACAAAACTAACTGAAGCAGCATCATTCGCAACACATTCTAGGCCTAATGTTCTCCTCCAGTAGAATTACATTTTTTCTAACCTGGTTAGAATCAATAATCTTTATGATCATACAATAACACATTTTGACGGTAAATATGTGTTGTGTTCCAAATTTGCAGTAATGAATTTAAGGCGTGATTATTTCAGCATAAATTTTTACCCATTTTACACCCAAAAAAATAAACCCCTCCCTCGAATAAACTCCCCCTTAAAAACGATTCTCAACAATAAACGTCCGAGGCGTTTATTTAAATAAACACGGCTATTCTTATTTTTCATACTCTATTACTACTATATTACTCTACTATATTTATAAGCATTCTATTAGGGTGAAACATAGCGACTTCAACAATTATTTGAAAAATGACACAATCTGTTCCAATTCAAGCAGTTTTTATTGCAATGCTGTACAACTATATATGTAGCCTCTGGAAGGTTGTGTAAATGAGTTATTTATACTCAAAAAATTAAAAGCGTAAAAGAACTTACAGTTGTAGAAATCCTACCGACTATAATTATCAAATGATTATAATATAATCATATTATGAGGTCAGTAACGACAGTAAATAACTAAATTAGAAATACAGTATGACAATAATTAGAATAACAAACTATACACTTTATAAAATGGGTAAAATAAAGCTCTGTCCAGACTATCAAATATTATTTGACAAAAACATGTGACATGCCTAGATTATGACATCACATCATGACCATATATAGACACATCGTGACTAAATATGGGCATACAGCAGTTTGTTGTTAAAGGACATCTGATAGAGTGGACATAAAGCTTGAGTACGCTACTTTTACACAAGAGAGGACAGGACGAGGAGCAGTCAACAACGGCAATTCGGGTTAAACGCCCAACTGTTTACTCTGGTCTTCACGCTCTGATGAGCACAGAACCACCGTCCACTCGTATTCCCGTCCTGTTGCGTAAAGTGCCTACTATGACTATTTCGTTTATATTCAAACATAATTGAAGCTATAGGTCTACAATGGTTAACATTTCGACTTAATTTTAATTAAACAATTGAAACTCCAATTGCGTGTTAATTCAGTGCAAGTTCCACATGCACTTTAACTGATGTAAGCTTTTGTATGAGGGTGTATACTGTAATAATATAAATAAAATTTATTTAATCTACGAACTGCTATAACATTTCTTGTTTGACGGTTTAATACATTTTAGGAAAAATAATACAATCTCATTCGTTTATACAAATAATATGCCTAAATTTAAAATTTCATACTTTTTATGTATATATAAAATATAATATATTAGCGCTACCACACGGTATGTCGATTGAACACTGCGCTATATTAATACACAAAACACACGTAGACCTACATAGTTATTATAAAATTGCACAGTATCAAATAATTTGGTTACAAAATATCAAGGTGCTGAAATTATACTAACTTATAGGCTTATTCATTTGCACTTTAGGCTTCGAATGCCATAGGCCTACACGTTTTTTGCCGGCTGGAATGGAATTCTTTTATGTAAAATCAGTTTTTAGTTGTATTGTATTCTACCATGCCTAAATTGGCGAATGAGTTTTCCCGACATCCGAGGTGTCTTTTAATTACTTTTAAGTTCTTCAAAATTCAAGGTTTTCCCCTCTTGAAAACAGTCAGGTAAATTTATCCTTGTTATTACAGTAGATAGGCCTTATGTGTCTATACATACATAACAAAAATTGAGTAGGCCTAGGCCTAATTGCATACGATTTTTTTTCCATTAATCCATAAATCTCAAAAAGAAAGGGGGGTCCGGTGGTTCTCCCCCGTGAATATTTTGATTCCTAGAAGGCGGGAAATGAGTTTTCCCAACTTCTGAGGTGTCTTGTAAGTTCTTTAAAATTCAAGGTTTTCTCCTTTTGAAAACGGTCAGGTAAATTTATCGCATTGTTATTACAGTAGATAGGCCTTATGTGTATATACACTGTCTCTTATACACATCTAGATGTGTATAAGAGACTATATATATGTATATGTACATATATATATACATATATACATACATATATACATATATATATGTACATGTATATATGTGTGTATATATGTATGTATATGTATGCGTATATATATATGTATGTGTATATATATATATGTATGTGTATATATAGGCATATGTGTGTATATATATATATGTATGTGTATAATGTATGTGTGTATATATATATATATATATGTGTATATATATGTGTGTGTGTATATATATATGTGTGTGTATGTATATATGTGTGTGTATGTATATATATGTGTGTGTATATGTGTATATATATGTGTATGTATATGTTTGTATATGTATGTATATATTGTTTGTATATGTATGTATACATATATGTATGTATATATATATATTATATATATGCATATATATATATATATATATATATATATATATGCTATAGCTGTCTCAGATAGGACACATATCTGAGTCAGAATTTGCCGCGAAATATTAGCTACCCCACACAATAACAATACAAAAAATAAAATGTTTATGATAATGTTATTTACATTTTAAATACCCTACGTTACATAGACGACAACCATTGTGTTTGAATCAGAATTGCTGTGTGACGTAAAAGAATAATGTCGTTTGTGAGTGAGTCAGAAAGCGTGTCTCTACAAATTGATGCTCTCGCCATTGGATGGATACATATGTTGTTTACATTTTAAGGGATTATATTAGCAAACTTACCAAATTATATAATAGTTAACGTGAAATGTTTGTTGCCGAACTAATGTGTAAATAGGTGTAAGGTATTTCACTTCAAAACACAGATAAATATCTTTATATTATGCTGCATGAAACTGATTAAGATGTCAACTAGTGTCAGAGCCACTATTTACAGTACGGTACTACCGTAACGCATTATTCGCGTACATCATAAGCGCCATTCTGATACGCATTAGTGTGTGGTGATCCTGATGCACTTTCCTTCTTACTGTCTGTCTTACTGGTGACGGCCACTGTGCCGCTCTTTGAACCACCTCCGAGTAATGTCAGAAGAATTGGGAGGAAAAACATGCTGTGAAGTAAGCCTAGCATGATGACCAAGAACAGGGTCTTGAAAAAGATACGGAAGATATAACCATTTGAGGACGATAGTACAGCAATCCCGACGACGGTAGACAAGGCTCCCTGTAAGATTGGCATACCCAGTGAATATAGAGTTTTGATGATGCGTTCATTCTTGGTGGAGCCCTCTGAAACTGTGAAAGTGTAAGCAATGTGAGCTGAAAAATCTACACTGAATCCAATGCAGAGAATAAGATTGATCATCGAGATTGAGTCTAAGCTAACGTCCCAATGACTCATGAACCCAATCACACCTGTCTCTATGGAGAGTATGCAGAACACTACCCACACTGAACAAATAGGCTGAGGAATAAATATGAGAGCGACCAGCAGCATTGCACCTAATGCAATACCAAGATTTTGCAAAGTGTTTGATAAAACTGCAGTGTATTGATCAAAGATGATAAATGCTGGATGATAAACCGTGATATTGTAATTTGATTGGTCAGCAATGTCACGCATGTTAATCATCATGTCCCGTTCTCTATTCGAAGTGTTAATGTCTTCAGTTGTTACTAGGCACCTCGATGCAAGGATGGCTCCATCAGCCCCAAATACAACATCCATCGAAAAACGCTCGAATGAGGGATTCACAAGGAATTCATTCCTTAGGACATCTAACAAATCAGTGTTACTACTGGAGATATTCCGGACATCAAGGAAACCCATGAAACTTCTTAACCAGCAATCCGTAAAATTTTCACCATAAGTGAATTCTGACTTCTCAAATGTTTCTAATATCGTCATAAATTTGTCATTGATCTCGGGTTCCAAAACATTCAATTCTTCTGGAAATACAACGAACACAATTGGCCCATACTCTTTGAAATATCGTTCTTCTAAGTCGTAATATGGTTCTACATATGAATCATCCAAGGCCAGGTTTCGCAACTGCAGACCTTGCTGCAGCTCAGTTATACCCCAAATGGACACACCGATGTAGGCAAGATAGATGATAACTGCAACGACCTTTGTGGCTGGGTGAGTGACAAATGGACCAAAGAAATCTCTGAAGAAGACCATCACAGCATGAGGAGACTCCTCCCTGGTGTCGGCACTTGTCTTTCGAGATGGGCCTCCGGAGCAACAGATAGCATAGAACTTGCTTGGTGATTCATCCATGGGTCGAACTCTTAAACATGTACCATAATGCCTGTTAGCGTTTTCTCTCTTGCCGCTAATTGCCATACACGCTGCAAAGAAAGTTACCTGGTAGAGATAATCGAAAAGCACCGCCACCCCCGTGTAAGCACAAAATATTTGGACAGACGGGAAGACAGCAAGGACCCCAACGCCAAATGCAAGAGCATCAGTGACACTAGTGATGGTAATGGACAGAGCGGCTTCTGACATAGCTTCCCCCATGCGTTCGTCGACTGGCGCCCTGACATTCGTCTTTCTCCAGGATGATATCATGATGAACATATCGTCAACGCCAATGCCTATAAGTAAAACAAATGTAATTGGTATACAAGATTGTGTTACATCAATATAATCATCCATGATAGTGTCCCATATCAATCAATCAATCAATCAATCAATCAATCAATCAATCAATCAATCAATCAATCAATCAATTAATCAACCAATCAATACATCAATCAATCAATCAGTTAATTAATCAATCAATTAAAGCTGGCAGTTCATCAGTCAGGCAATCAATCAATCAATCAATTGGTCAATCAATCAGTCAATTAATCAAGCAAGCAAACAACCATCCATCAATTATTCATAGTCAATCAATTATTCAACCGATCAATCAATTATACAATCAATCAGTCAATATATTTATCAACCAATCAATCGATTACTTGAGTTAGCAAGGAAGCAAAGATAAATCATATCAATCAATTAACCAAACAAGTCAGCAATAAAAAATAATTAAATCATTAAATCCAAATAGATATAGGCCTATATATCTGTCTCTTATACACATCTAGATGTGTATAAGAGACAGGACCAGCAGCATTGCACCTAATGCAATACCAAGATTTTGCAAAGTGTTTGATCAGCAATTAACGACAAGACGAGATCTCCGAAGAGAGAAATAAATAATTATACGGCAGTGGTAAACTATAGGCCTAAAAAAGGAATCTGCGAGTGTGAAAAAATAGGTGATATATTTATATATACTGTGTATATATATACATATTCATGATTTATATATATATATATATATTATATATATATTGTATATATATATAAATAAATCATGATATATATATAATATATATGCATATATATATATATATATATATATATATATGCATATATATTATATACAATATATTATATACAATAAACTAATCAATAAAATAATCCAAATATTATTATTACACATGCCAACAATTTGTCTCCCATCGTTGCCTTTAATATTATCCCAAAACAAATAACTATTACTGAATTTTAACTTACTTAATATTAAAATTGGCGTGCTAGCAACAATGTCAATAAACGGTACTCCACAGTACATCAGCAGGCCAAAAGCCGACACCACTGCCAATCCTGCAGACGCCACGCCCATCAAAGCCAACCATGGCTTATTCTGCACGTTGTCAAGACGAATACTGGTCCAAATGGCAAAGTTGATAATAATTGTAAACGCAATTGCAAAAGAAGCGAACACCTCATCGCTGGCATTCTCAAGTTCCTGCTCAATAGATCGAGAGGTGTAACGGTAAACGTCAATCAAACGTCCATCAAATGATTCTATGGTTTCTAGAAATTTGTCCTCCCATTTATCAGCAATTGCGTCACCAACCCGAAGGTAAAAGTTGAGCTGAATCGCAATGGCTGTGCTAACAATATCTGTGTCACTTTCAAATTCAACTCCGCCAAATGTTGAGCCAATGAAGGCATTATTGTACATCGGGTATGTAAAATTGATCTCATTCCTTGTAGCACCATCAGGAAAAATGAGAAAAAATTCATTTCGGTTGCATTCTCCTAACCATTGCAAACAAATATCATCAAACGTCAATTTCTTATTTTCATCAATTATTGAAATATTTTGTACCACTCCGCGTAGCTCGTGCAATTCCGCCAGAATGTTGTCGCGTAATATATCGCCGCCGTCCTTTGCGACGATAATCATTCGCCCGTAGCGGCCTAGGGTCGTCAGTCGATTAACAGTTAGATTGTTCCCGCTGACAAACAGGCTTTCAACGACATCACGCTCATCTTTAGCTTCTCCGTTCCTCGGGGTAAACAGTTCCTCTATGTCAGTTGTTTTATCTAGGTATATCATACCGATACCCAGTATGATAGTGATTAATACTGGAAATATTAAAAACGGGATGGGATGGCGAGCAACGAATTTGCCATAACGCCCATAAACAGATGCCAGCGGCTTTTCTAGGCAATCGAGTTGCACCATGATGATAGCGTTGCAGAATAACCAAACTGAAAATAACCCAACATTAATTTAAAAAAAATATAGGCCTATATATATCAACGATCAGCATTGGAGGCGCGCCGACGAATCGGAAGACAAGGAAGGAAAGACGTGACGCAATTAATTGAGAGCGTGGTAATGTTTAGGGGAATCCCGCAATACGAATTGAATAGATGGCAATAAAATGCTACTCAGTATACATAAATTATATTAATATGATTAAAGTGCTAAGCTTCCCTATAGTGTACACATTTAAATTGGGGTTATAAAATATAATTATGTGAATATATTCTTGTTATTCGAGAACAATTCGAAATGCTAGCCTAACAAAAGACGTGTTCAAAACATTGGAGTGTAAAACAAAGTGAAGCATTTTCTACCGGAAAATATTTATAATTATTGTACTATTGTCTTATTAGTCCATTACTTGTTGCTGTTGGGGAATTTCCATTCATTTGGGTGTTGTTAGAGACCTGAAAAGCAACTTTTTATGTTCATTCCACTGTGCAATTTCCAAAAAAATTCGTACCAGTTATTAGAAAATCAACTGTTTGAAGATCTGACCAATGAAGCGATTAAAAAACGTGGTGAAATTGGAAATAGTATATTAAAAAAGTGAACCTCTTAAAAAGCAGGGTGGGTGCGTCCGCACCCATTTTATCCCTCCTGCCTATGGGTCTGGTCTGTCTGGCAAAACCAGGTGATATATCCTTTAATGCTGAACTAAGACACTCGGGCTTTTGTCGATTGGTTGGTAACGGATTTATTTCTAGGTCTCAGTGAGGTCACCCATAATTCAAAATGGCTCAGTGTATGCATTTTGGTCTTCACTATATCAAAAAAACATATTCATCGATTTATTATTACTTTTAGTTTTTTATATATATTTTTAATTATTTTCTTTTTTCTTGGGCCAGAATATATA
>NW_022716829.1:1036053-1046893 GCF_011630105.1 Anneissia japonica
TATTATTATTATTATTATTATTATTATTATTATTATTATTATTATTATTATTATTATTATTATTATTATTATTATTATTATTATTATTATTCTTATTCTTATTATTATTATTATTATTATTATTATTAATAAATATTATTATTATTGTTGTTGTTGTTATAGTTATTAATAGTTGCAGCCACGATGAAATCTTCGTCATATTCTGCTCTACAAACAAGCAGATAATAATCATACCTATTGTTGTAAAAGTCGTTCAGTTGAAACGTTTATTTATTGTATTATTTATAATCCAAGCCTTATTTGGTTATAGGTTGTTTGTATTTCTTAAAGATTACACCATAACCTAATAAAATTACCTAATTAGAAATTACCTAAATAAAATAAAAGCCTTAAATACCATACCATACTAGGTAACTAGTAGCCAAATAACCTCACAAAAAATGGCTAAACAAATATTAGGCTAAATAGAAGCACTATTGTATTATTAAAGATAAAATCTTGCTATTTTTTAAAACTATTATTGTTGTTTTCACTGTGGTTACACTATTATTATTTTTAACATTATCGGGCCATGATGAAATCTTTGTCATCTGCTCTACATACACGCACACAATAATCATACTTATTGTTGTATTTCTTAAAGATTACACCATAGCCTTAAAAATTGTTTAGGGAAATTACCTAAGTTAAATAAAAGCCTTAAATACCATAGCGTACTAGGTACACTAGTAGCCAAATAACCTCACAACAAATGGCTAAACAAATACAGGCCTACAGGCTACATAGGAGTGCTAAAGATAAATAATAATAATAATAATAATAATAATAATAATAATAATAATAATAATAAAGATCTATTGTTATCTAATGTATTAAAGGGATTTTACTGTAGTTTAATTATTATTATTATTATTATTATTATTATTATTATTATTATTATTATTATTATTATTATTATTATTATTATTATTACTATTATTATTATTACTATTATTTGTACTATCGGCATACTGTTTCACTACTTAAGTGTATTATTGTTATCTAATGTATTAAAGGGATTTTACTGTAGTTTAATTATTATTATTATTATTATTATTATTATTATTATTATTATTATTATTATTACTATTATTATTATTACTATTATTTGTACTATCGGCATACTGTTTCACTACTTAAGTGTATTAACAACTGGATTAGGTATGTTTAAGAATAAATAAATAAAAGAAATAATCAAATATCTATTTATGTTACTCTAAAGGAAAACTGAATTAAATATTGTTATTGAATATGTTTTCAAATGAAAGTATTGAAATAAATGACCATTTGGTCAACGAGAAAAAAGAAAAAGAAAAAAAAATAAAATCCTGCCAGAACAATATTCCATAACATAATAAATGACGTTGACACGCACTAATGGTAACACTTTTACAAGACTAAAATTAGAAAATTTCTTATGGCGTTGGTATGATGAGAAATATTATTATCAATTTCATTATTGTTAGACATGATAAAATTAATCTACTCTCATGTACATAATAATCTGTATTGCTGTTATTACTGATCGATTAATACACAATTCTATTGAATCATTTATTTATTTTTATTTAAGTTATTTAAAGTTCACTGATTTCTATTGAGATTGAATTAAATGCACATGAAATATAGATATAGACCAACTTAAAAGCAATTATACGCATATCGGTGTCTTGCTTCTGTTAGAATTAGCATTTATTTATTAGTCTACTAAATGCAAAAGATATGAATTTCACTCCAAAAAAGTGCTTACAGAGATCACTGTAACTTGACTATTTCTCGAATATTCTTAAAAGAGTGAATTATATTCTTAAAATATTGAAAAACTAGTGAAATTGACTCTGATTAGAGTGACATTTCACTGACTTTCTATACTCTACTGGAGTGACTGTAGACAAACTTTTTTCCTATTTTGCAATTAGAGAATATAGGTGACGTGTCGTGACAAAATGGGTCTTTTAGTATACCAGGTCAATTTCAGATATTCAAGAAAAATATATATGAAGTAATGTTTTGACAAATATTGTATTTCAACGTTGTTGATAAGTTTAACATGTTTGATTTAAAACTAGCTGAAAGTGTTTTTTGAGGCACAATTTGTAAGACTCTTTCTCAGAAATGTTAGGAAAACCAACTTATTAGTTATGTATCTTTAGTGGCGATTTTGAATTTGAAAATGATTTTACTCCGGTTGTATTAAGCTAGGAACCTGATTCAAAGACCAAAATAAAGATTATATAGTCATCTATCTAAATATATCTGTAACTCATTTTTCACTTTTTTGTACAACAAGACTCATTCTGTCACGACAGCTGACTGGTAAAGCTGCTATAGGACCCCTATGGAAACAAGCTCATAGAGCTTATAGGGTTATCCTCTTGCTCTCATTTTTGTGTGTTTTTATTTTCTTGTATTTGGTTTTGATATAATAATCATAATGAGGGCAATACATAATAAACAAACCAACAAACAAAAGTATAAAATAAAGTTAAATACTAATCGATAAAATAGGCCTATTTATCGTGTATAAACATTATATGTATGTATTTAACAAAATTTAATCGTTGTTTATAGGCCGAGTGGTAACGGGTAAGAAGGACAGGATGGTAACGCCATGCCTAAGTCTTGGCAGAAAATGAATTTGGGTGGAAGGGATGAGTGGTAACGAGTAAGTGGCAAAGGGTCCGGTGGCGACGAGCCTAGGGGGAAAAGGGCGAGTGACATCGGGCCTAAGGTTGTAACAGGCTAGGATGGCCCAAAGTGCCCAATGGAAACGGGCCTAGAGTGACAACGGGCCGCATAGAAAAGCTGATTGGTACAAAAATCGGGTGTAAACATTGGCGGGTGGCATAAGACTAGATAGCAACGAACTTGAACTCTTTTCATGACTTTAATTATTGAAACAGCACATTCTACACCAAAGAGCTTAGAAATATAAATTCCGTGCCAAGGTCTATTTCCGTCATTGTCGAACATTATGACAATAGGTAACCTAGGCTTATCATCTAAAATATTTAATTTCTAAGATCTTATAGTTCCTTTAACAATATAGATTATACTTAAAGGTCCACTGATTAATCTCAGATAATAATCTCCAAGTATCGAAATGCCCGCCTTCTTGTCGGGGATAAATCTTGACACGATGGCGTGCATTTCGATACTTGGAGTATGTATTATACTATCTAATATAGATTATTGTAGGAGTATTTTTAGTAGTTAATTGATCTTCACAAAAGTAATGGCACCGATAAATTCCTATTTTACATCCTTGAATTCGGTGTTAAGTTAACTCTGAGGATAATAGTAGACCGTACCAACAATGGAATACATCTTATGCGACTTATCAGAAGTGCATATCTTGAAAGTTCAATGTAGTTCATTAAGTCAAGTAAGTTCATTAAGTAGTCTAACATACCTCACATTGTTTAAGCATAGGCAGGGGTAAAAAAATTATATATAGGCCTATATATGTATTTTCTACATATTAGACGCCAAAATCGATAAAATAAGCCTTTGAAATCCTAAACTGTCATATTTTTTCGGCTTCGCCCCTGGAACACTTTCGAGAGATTATGAGCGACGCCCGACTACGCCCACTGGGCCTAGGGTATAGTTACCCGAGAAGACTTGTTCCACATAAGAGCGAGTCGTGGCGATGATATTTGGCGATTGATACGGCACCTCTCTGAACCGCGCGCCCCTGCCTCAGGCTTGACTATTCGACTAAGAGAAAACAAATAGAGTAAGATGATAAATTAAGAAAGATGCAACAACTGGATGTTGACACATAATATAGGCCTAACTGTAATAATCTCAGATTATTCTTTTTTACTCTTGACTCTATGAAAAGTAAGGAGAGCGATATTAGAATTGAGTGAGGGGGGGGGGAAGGTACAATGTTGATAAGGTAGAAGTTGGTGTAATTGGAGGGGGATAATGTGAGAGGCAGCAATGTTGGCAATGCCAGACGACAATGCTGCCTCGCAACTAGGTGTTGATGTGAATGTGATGACAGGAAAAGTAGGAGTGTCATGGTTGGGGTGGGGTTTTGTGAATGAGAGTGTATGGGTACTTACTTGTTTTTATACTTATCTCTGTCGGTCATAAGGTTGTTTCTGAACGCATAATACATTATATATAAACTTTTATAAACACTTATTCAATCTTGATCAACTTGACCACTGCTTTGGTATTTATCCAAGGCCTTGAGTATTTTGACTTGGTCTTGGGTTCTTGAGTATTCCGTTCAAATCCTTGGGTATTTTATTTTTACTAAGAAAATTAAATATTTTTGTCATAGAGGAAGAATTAAGAAGTAACAAAGTATATTTCAGTCCATTCAAGTAAGCAAAACTCAACGAAATGCACATAACATTGTTAATTGACTGTTAATTGCTATCATGGGTTCAGGATAGTTTTTGTGACTTGTGTTGCCTTTCCTAATGTATGCATTACATAATAAAACTTGGTAAACTGATCTACTTATAACACTACTGGCCGACTGAGGGCGTATTTTTCTACCGTATTATCACCTCATGAATATTAATAATTAACACAAACAATTACATATAAAAAATGATTCATAAAATGAACTAAAAGGGAATCTATACATGTGAAAAACACGGGTTTTTTTTTTCAAATTTTAATGCATTTTCTGGGAGCTTGGGTAATTTTGGGCAATTTTTGTTGAATCTTGGGTAATTTCGACCCAGTCATTGGGTATATCAAAAATTGTGAGTAGTCAAGATATTGTTTTTACTCAAGTTCATGTCAACGTTGTACAAATACATTATACTTATAAAACAATAAATATACAATAAATAACAACAATAATAACATTAATAATAATTGAATGCTTCGTGTTGCTCTTCATACGCAACCGTCCATGAAGTCACATGGTACTCAGTTTGTGTACGGTACTACGCATGCTTTAGGTAGAGAGACCCAGGAACAACCCCACGACATTATTTGTTTTTATAGAGGCCAGACCACGCCAACTTGGACCCCGTAAGGGCAATCCTGGCGCCGCCACTGTTATGTGGAGATCATACAGTAATGTATGACGGCCGAGCACCAGGAAAAACAAATTAATTTATAAGAACAATTCACGCGGCAAAGAAAATACGGCCATTACAGACGCTGTTTAACTATTAGGAAATACACTAATGAATAGGGCTGCTGTGTATGTAGCCTACTGTACGTCAATGAGCAAGAGAGCAGAACGGGAAGGACGCTTTTGATACGGAGAAAAAGGTGACGTAATCTTAGAGATGAAAAGTACGTTCCTATGTGTTAACTTAATTCTGAGTGTGACATCACCAAAAAAATGGAAAATGTATTTGATAAAAAAATATTAATAACTACAAGGTTTGTTTGCGTAAATTTGAAAATAAAACTTGCGTACCACCATCTCTACACCCTACACATTATAGTTCACATTGACGTCTCAGTCGAAAAATACGTATAATTAAAGTTTGTCTTGCAAATTCACATACAAAACCAAATATATAAATCTAAGATTCCACTTCTGACTTTGAATTGTGCTTTGCACACTCGCCGCTGAGGGCGGCGTTCCGCGAACTTTGAGTCCAGGTCATGGCCATGGTTTGTTTCACAAAACATGCCGAAAACAAGAGACAAAACGCATAAAAAACATTCAGAAATAGTCGTATTATTACATCTAGGCCCTAAGTAGTGAGGAATTATTATTTTTTTAAAATATGGATTTGGTATTTTGTCGACTTTCATGTAGGCCTAATGTTGACGGCCCGTGTCATTCTCACACTATTTTACAGAAAATTAACCTGGCTGAATGGTCATTTTATATCATGACCAGCTATACAGTGCAACGATTACAAGAGATAGTGTAGTGATTTTATGGAAACAGGCTCTTTGATACCTCAAATATCTTGACCATGAAGTGTGTGTGCCTTTCACACTCTGTCAACAAAATACGTCCGGGTATATCCTGGTCTGAATAAATATTTTAAGCAGAAAAGACTCTCATTATACTGCTTGTTCCGTGATCCTATATTTAAACTGAAGACAAAGAATGGTGCGTTTAACATGTATTATGTAAAGCATCCTCAAATCCAGCTTAAAATGTCTTCCGTATATTAATAATAATTTGACACTCATAACGAGTAAACATGTATCTTCGACAAAATTAAAAAAAATGTTATATCCTTGTTAAATTTATTGTTTATACAAAATTTAATTACTACCTATTTTATAAAAATATATTCTTATAGATAAGCAGCCGCAATAATTCAGACAATCTTACTATAGTCGAATATTGTATAAAATTATCGTTTTCTTTTATGGTTTATGTTAATATCTATTTGTTGATGTGCACGGACACATCATAATTATGTTTTGGTATCCATAGTAAATATCTAAATTATTTGCATTTAAAAGAAATACGGGTGGCGAGTACTTAATTCAATATAGGCCTCTCAACTTTGCATTAAGTGTTTTTGCGTTAGAACATATATGTAGAAATCAATACAAAAAAATATCATCTTTTGTTAGCAAAGTTTTTCAACGAGTGTTTTCGCTAGTATTTGGGGACGTACTGAGTATTCGGTACGATAAGACGTCAGGTAGGGCAAAACATCACTCCTATCGTATTTTCCTGAAGCAAACTCGCATCGTAATAGCATTTGCAGCACCCGCCACTAAGGGCAAACTCAGTGTCTAGTGGTTAAGACATCAGACTAGTTACCTGGATGTCGTGGGTTCGATTCCCACCCGAATCACTTACAAAATTTTTTCGCTAGTATTTGGACCTGCGGACGTACTGAGTATTCGGTACGATAACACGTCAGGTAGGGCAAAATATCACTCCTGAAAAAAAAAAACCAATTGCTACTGAATTAAATGTCAATCATAACAAAACTATCATCTACGTAGCACAACCACAACTGAATAAAGCTTTTCTTTACAGGCGTCAAATGCTTCTCAAATATCTTCTATACACACAATTGTAATTGGCGACACAGTCTGGTTGACCGTCAATACTAAATGCATTTTGAAAGGAATGAATTTACAATTGCTACGTTTATTAACTTAAAAAGACAGGTTGATAATGGTGCTCCACAAAGCTCGTATAATTTTAGGGAAAGTACAAGACAATTAACGAGGCCTTGAGGCAAGGATACAAATTTTTCTTTCTGAGTCCTGATTCAATTTATCCCGGAGTGTACTTAATAGTCTTAAAAGACACCTCATTTACCCGGAGAAGTTCTTAATTTATTGCTCAGAGATTCTCAGATTTTTAAACCGACGCTATTTACGGCATTGTAACGCGCAGGAACCTTCTAAAAGAGAATTTATAAAAATATACAATAATACTGAGAACAAACTGGGACTATATTGGGCATTTCACGAGTCCTTAGTAAAGTATAATACCGTATATATAGACCTAGGTGTAATGCAACAAAATACATGCAGTATTGATACCAATACCAAATGCATTTTGCAAAGAACTAATTTACAGTTGCTACGTTTATTAACTTATTAAAAGCGTTTGATGTAATTGATCGGGTACTGTTATAAAAATCTGTCTCATTATGGTATTAGAGGTATTATAATAAAATGGTTTCAATGCGATCACCACCACCATCATCATCATCATCATCATCATCATCATATCATCATCACCATCACCACCATCGGCATCACCATTAAATCATTGGTACAACTTGAACTGTGCATACGAAGAACACGGTTCAGCGGCGTAGTTAGGTGATGACGGGCCCCAGTTCAAGATAATTGACGGGCCCTTGATGTGAGGCCCGGAGGTACGGATACAGATATTCTTTCTGACCATCTCGCAAGTGAGTCCATCCAGGTACTTTAAGTGTCTTAAAAGGTACCTGATCGGATCCAGAGACAACGCATTAGTAGCGTCCACCGGGCGAAGCTTTTAATTTTTGCTCAGATATTCTCAGGTTTTTTTTGTTTTGTTTTTTTGTTTTTGTTTTTTTAACAGACGGAACAGGCAGAAACATTTCTATAAAATTTCGGAAAAAAAATATTCAAGGTAATAAAAAACAAACTGGTCAAGTCGCATAGTTTAATTGATTTAAGAACTATATTTGGGCATTTTATGAGTCTCTGATAAAATATAATGGTGAAATGCAAGAAAATACCAGCCGTTTTGATAAGCCAAATTATCTCGCCAAGGGCACAATCCGTGTCCGTGTTTAGAAAGTTGACTATCCATGACTTTTTACGGACTGAACAAAATACTAAATGCATTTTGAAAAGAAGGAATTAAAATTGCGTTTATTAAAAACGTTTGATGTAATCAGTATTGTTATAAATATCTGTGTCTGGTATTAGAGGTGTCACAATAAAAAGGTTCCAGAACAATGCATTCTGAAAAGTGAGAGTGATAATCGTGCTCCACACAGCTCTGTATACCTGTATTGTATACAGGTATACAATACAGGTATACAGAGCTGTGTATACCTGTATTGTATAATTTCAGGGAAATTACCTACTAAACTTTACATCCTAAGTAAGCTACTTGGAAGTATTATTGTACAATTGTACAGATCGACATTCCATAAATTAATATATGACGATAGTACGTAAGGCAAAGCGTTAACCAAAAAAGTTGACATTCTATAAAATAAAAAAAATGACGTTGGTATGATGAGAAACACTATTGTTATTGACTTTTTCCAGCAGTAGCTGGAAAAGCCATTGTTTTTGTTCGATTTTTTTTTTTCTTTTCTTGCATAATTTTCCCTTATCTTTTTGCTCTGGGTTTTTCTGCCCGGCATTTTTTTTCACTTTCCCTGCTTGGAACTTTTCCATATTTTGCTGAAGCATAGGCCTAGACCATATGGAAGGATGTGCCTCCTGATAGTATTTAGTGTCAATCTAGGGTGAGGTGTTCATATGAAGACCAATTACAGTAATTTAAGGGTAAAAAGTCTATACTAAATATTTCAAAACTGGTCAATTGACCAGAATGAAATTTTAGGTGAAGTTTAACCAAGTTATAACGAAGAAATTCTTATGTGTTGGGGACGATCCAGTTAAGGGTGTAAATTTGAGGGTTATTTAATTTTTTGAGGCCCTAGACCTAAACATCTCTTTTTTAAAAAGTCAGTGGGTATAATTGAAACTTTATATAATAGTTTGTCAATATCAAATAAAGAAATGCATTAAATTGTTGTGACTATTCAGAGTAGGGTGTTGATATGAGGACCATTCAAAGGAAAACAAACGTCCCAGATATAGATATTTCTACTCTATATGCACA
Organism: Anneissia japonica; assembly: GCF_011630105.1. Taxonomy (NCBI): domain Eukaryota; kingdom Metazoa; phylum Echinodermata; class Crinoidea; order Comatulida; family Comatulidae; genus Anneissia; species Anneissia japonica. The sequence goes on from NW_022716829.1 coordinate 1,045,367, forward strand.
TGATAATCCGTACCGTATTGCTGTTATTATTGATCGATTAATACGGAATTCTATTGAACTATTTATTTATTTATTTATATTTAAGTTATTTAAAATTCATCTTCTACGAAGGTGTAAACCCTATCAGTGAGAACACTGATTTCTATTGAGATTGAATTAAATGCACATGAAATATAGATTTAGACCTACTTAAAAACAATTATACACATATCGGTGTCTTGCTTCTGTTAAAATTAGCATCAATTTAACAGGTTTTATTACTCTCTAAATGCAAAAGATGTGAATTATTATTATTATTAATTTCACTGTAAAAGTGTGCCTACAGAGATCACTGTAACTTAACTATTTCTCGAGAGTTAATATTATTAAAAAATTGATTTACCTATATTCTTAAAATAATAAAAAATACTAGTGAAATTGACTCTGATAGAGTCACTAATTTTCTGTATGATCTACTGGAGTGACTGTAGGCGTACTTTTCCCCTCTTTTGCACTAGAGAATATAGGTGACGTGTCTTGACAAAATGAGAAAACATAATATGAAGTGATGTTTTGAAAAATATTGGATTTCAATTTTGCAGGTAAAGTTTAATATGTTTATTTCACGATAACAATTGTTCTGAGTTGATTTAAACTAGTTGAAAGTGTTTTTAAGGCACATTTTGTTAGACTTTCTCAGAAATGTTAGGAAAACCAACACAAAATGTATTAGTTGTTTACCTTTAGTGGCGATTTTCTGTATGTTTTCAGACTTCTGAATTTGAAAATGATTTTACCCCGGTTGTACTCAAGCTAAGAACCTGATTCAAAGACCAAAATAAAGATTATATACCGTAGTCCTCTATCTAATATATCTATAATTCATTTTTCCTTTGTTTGTACCATAAGACTCATTCTGTCACGCCAGCTGACTGGTAAAGTTGCCTAAAGTAATAAAGTTAAATAATAATCAAGTATGGTGAAAGGCTCGGGGCAAGAGGCCGTGGGACAAATTCGAGTGTAAAAAATGGCGGGTTGAATATGACAATAGCAACGAACTTAACTCATGCCTTTTATTATTGAAACAGCACATTCTTCACCAAAGAGCTTAGAAATATAAATTCCGTGCCAAGGTCTATTTTCGTCATTGTCGAACATTATAATAATAGGTAAGCTAGGCTTATCATGTAACATATTTAATTTCTAAGATCTTATAGTTGTTTTAGCAATATAGATTATTGTGGAAGTATCTTTAGTAGTTAATTAATCTTCACAAAAGTAATTGCACCGATAAATTCCTATTTTACATCCTTGAAAATGGTTTTAAGATAACTCTGAGGATAATAATAGACCGTACCAACAATGGAATACATCTTATATAATTATCGGAAGTGCATATCTTGAAAGTTCGAAGTAGTTCATCAAGTCAATAAGTTCATTAACCGTAGGTTTATATAGAAGAATGGTATAATCGTATTAAGCATAGCCCTTCAAAGAAGTTCCTATGTATTTGTATTGTGTTTACGTTGCTACATAGTAAACCTAATT
>NW_022716829.1:1046904-1066017 GCF_011630105.1 Anneissia japonica
TAAATACTGTAAACCCTCAACGTTATTACGATGTAGGCTTAATACAGTGTTTCCCATTGGTTTTTTCATGTGACTTTGTTGGCTCTATTTAGCATGATATTCATATTTTTGAATTGAAAACGTTTCAGAATACAATAACAATTGCACGAATGTTGTGAACGTCGTAGTTAGATTATGTTACAACATAACGTAAAAACAATGTTACAGCAACGCTATTTGATTAAAGTGAGAGTCTCATGGGTATATGTAAAGCATGCATGCCAATCACGACATAATGTTTACAACTATTTTACAACAATACAACAACATATCGACACTTGTCATATACAGCTACAATAAATATGGTAGTTTTAGTGTATAATGGCCCTTGATGGCATATTGAATCGAAGAAATGTTGTATTGAAACGAATTGAAATACAACTTAACTACTATTATAGATGATACTTTATAATTAAAGCCTCATTAGATTATAAGTTGTTTTTTACATTACAAAAATAAGCATAACATAATTTCATGAAAAGAACTCAAACTTTTGAATAGGTATAATTTCTTCGAAATATAAATTGTAAATATTTTTTCGGATAGACTCCTTATTCTAAATTATATTTAAAATATTATGTTTAGCTGTATGTTAACTTATCTGACCCTGAAAATAAACAATTTATATTGGCCTATGTTTAAGAGAAGTCGTACACATTAAAGTTAGACACAAACTGCGTCGAATCCATCGCCGCTGTGTGTGCAGCCAGCTGCTGCTTGCACTGAAAACGATTCATCGCTTGCGCCTCGTCGTCGCGTTGCGGTCTTCGTGAAATTGCCCGGTAAAAAGTAATGGCACCGACCAGCTCATTCCCAGTCACTCTGGTAGCTGGCAGCAACATATGATATTTTATAAAATACAGACATTTTATTTGAAATATATGCCTACATATATGCCTACGGAAGTTGGTCTAGAGTTCTGGTTTAAATTTGCTATCAATTGTATTGCAGGCCATGCCACACTTATTATTATTATTATTATTATTATTATTATTATTATCATTATCATTATCATTATCATTATCATTATCATTATCATTATCATTATCATTATCATCATTATTATTATTATTATTATTATTATTATTATTAATATTATTATTGTTATTATTATTATTATTATTATTATTATTATTATTATTACTTTTATCCATTATCGTCATCATTATCATCCTCATCATCATTTTTATCGTAACGAAATGCACCAACACTAAACGATAGGCCTACACTGAAAGTGAAAATATCTATGGACATGAAGTGAGAGCAGTTAAACCTTCTGTCTAAACACATCTGATTGCTTTCGTTTTCGTTTTTTGTAGCGTCTTCAAAACAGGTGTCTATCACTTAAGTCATTGCTATATTCTTAATACTTGTGGTTTTTTTTTTAAGTTTGTTTTGTAATTGTCCTTAATTCTTATGATGTAAATGTAATTCGCTATTCAGCCGTTTTGCTTGCCATGTCTTATGTTTTTAATTATTTTGACTTGGATTGAATAAATACCATTATATATATTCGTTGTGTCCAGTGGTCTATATATCATATATAAGCTAATACAAATACAGCACATAGACCTATATATTTTAGGAAGCAATCTGAAATAGTAGTGAAGCGAATGCATGAATAAAAAAATAAAGAACATAAATACTTAGGAACGACTTTAGATAGTAAATTTTATTCACTATTAACAACTCCCTGGTGTAAATAATACGAAGAAACGGCAAGTAAAATAATCGGTAGAAATGTAAATGTTATTGACAAGATATAAACGTGATGTGATTAGCCAAATTAAGAAGATTATGGAAGATACTTCCACACACAGGCAATAAATATGTTGTAAATAACTCAGGCAGACTCCGTCCATTGAAATGCAAGAGAACACAATGCAGGAAATCTTTGTTCATAATTCAACTCATGTTTACAATTCAACTTTTCAGAGATAGTTTGTTTATTGTTCTGTATATTTTCATAAGTCTTTCATATGTTATTTTTTAAGTGCAACTAATCCTTGTGTTTTATTTATTTCGCATACTGTATTATTGATGTACTGTAGTTAAGCATCAAGGAAACCAAATTTCATGTTCGCCTTGGTTTATGGTTATGACAATACGTTTATAATTATTATGTTATCTAAATATACATATAGGCCCAAGAGGCCACTTAGGAAGGATACGCTGATGCTTATTAAATTTGTATCTCTGCCACAACATTCAGCCATTGTTTATCATAGCCGATTTCCCACAGTCGGTCCCGCTTAATTTTTCTTCAATTTTTTTTGAATTTGTATAATTAACGAAAATTGATTTTTAAAAATGAACGCATTGTTCAGTTTATAGGGATGAAATGGGTTAATTGTAAAAAATAAAAAACTTAGACCACAGTTATTTAGATTTTACAGTACACTATGGGTCTAATTGTTTACGGATGAAATGGGTCCACATTATTTAGTTTTCATGTGTAAAATGGTCCATTAGGTCTACATAGTAAGATTTGCTCATCAAATAAGTCACAATTTGTAAAATCGTCCACATTATTTAGTTTACGCATGAAAGCTCAATTTTTTAAAAGATGGATCCATTTCAATTAGATTTTAGGTGTAAAATAGGTACAATTTTTTTTAATGGTCCACATATTCAGTTTACACTCATTGAATGGGTCCACATTTTATAAGATAGGTTGATATACATTAATTAGACTTTATGCGTAAAATAGTTAAAACATCTTTAAAATGGGTCCAGATTATTTAGTTTTTACGTGTAAACTGGGTCCACCGGGTCCACATTAGTTAGATTTACGCATACAATGGCTCCCAATTTTTAAATGGTCCATATTATTCAGTTTATATTGAAATGGGTCCGCGATTTCTTTAAAAATGGGTCCAAAAATGGATAAAAAAAAAATAAATAAAAAATTGACCTAGGCTTGCTTCTACCTTTTATATATACCTGATACATCTTCTATCAAATAGACCCTTTTGTTTTGTGCGGCCTTTTGTGATGCTCAACGCCCTCCAATTATTTATTTTGCAACATCTGGTGATCTGGTGTATTATATTTAAATTTAATACCCTTAAAATACATTTTGTTTAAGTCTGAGAGTGACATTAACCCACATTTAATTGCAATCTTAGCCCCAGCCATGGTGGGGTTGAAATTGAAAGAAACTCCACTTTGACTGTACTGTAAAGTTTAAGTATGATAGTGCAATTCCCAAGCATCCAGAATTGCCACATCATATTGTTTTCCTCATTCCTAGTCATAGTAGAAAAAGTGTCAACTGTAGATGCCTGGAAAGTCCACATCGTGGATGTGGACTTTTCTAATGCTCATCTCTGACTCCCATTTTTTTTTGCAGCAATTTAAAATTAAGACCTTGAAGACCATTTTTCAAGTCTGAGAGTGCCATTTCAGACATCCAGGATTGCCATACTCTTAAATATTTTCAACCTCAGCCCCAAATCTCCTAGTACTTGACTCCCCTCTGATAAAAATCATTCATAAAAAGAAATATTTAGGTGTATGATATTGCAATTTTCAGGCATCTAAAATTGCCACAGCATAGGCCTCTGTTTTTGCTTCAGTCCCATCCTTGGTGGGGCTGCTGATGTTAATATGGATTTTATGATGGTCATCCTTCTCTTCTATTTTTGCAACAAATAATCTGATATATTATATTTAAAATTAATTAAAATTAATAATAGAAAACCAAGTCCGAGAGTGACATTTCGAGGCTTCCAGAGTTGCCAAATCCTTAATTTGTTCAACCTCAGCTCCACCCATATTTTGTGATGGTCCAGCCACAACTGATCAACTGTGCTATTTTTAACTGTTTTGAGAAGTATTAAGCTGCTATGAGGAGTTTTAGCGCATAATTATTATCATTTTTTTAATTGAAAAACAAGAAAAATCTCCCGTTTTAGATTAGAGGTGTTGTGTCCTACGTGTACTTGTAAGTTGCGACGGATTATTACTATTATTATCATCATCATCATCTCATCACTCTGTATAAACAAACATGTTTCGGCAAATCATTTGCCATCTTCAGTGAAACGATTGCTAACATGCAATATCCTTTATAAAGGGAGTGAACAACTGTGAAGCATTGTATTTTAAATAAATGTAAATTGGACCATAGCTATTTGAAACAAACAACATGACATTGCATTTTAAAGAATCGATTGGACCGTAACTGTAGGAATTCATTTTCAAAGAAGTGGAAAACAAACTTCCATTCCTTGATGTTTTAGTGTCAAATCTGCTAATGGGTCCACCCAAACCAATGTATATCGAAAAACATACTTTCACAGGATTACTAAATTTGTTCAGTTTTTGCACTTTTTCATAAAATTGCATTGATCCCTACTTAAGGCTTTAATTGTTATTCTTAGAAAAAATATGTTTCCATTGCATATAATTGACAAAAATATTTCTAGATATCTTGTTTTTATTCACTCCGATATAAAAAAAATACGAACGAAAAATCGGACGACACCTTGAATATCCGTTATTTTAAGTTGCCCTACACTGGTCCATTTTCTAAAGTTATTTTACATACTGTAAGATCAATTCATTAACAAAACAGTTTTGCAATGACGCCTTATCTGAGGACATTATGATAATCTATTGTGGAAATTTTATAGAGGTTTATCTTATTTTTAAATAAAATAATAATAATAATAATAATAATAATAATAATAATAATAATAATAATAATTATTATTATTATTATTATTGTTGTTATTGTTATTGTTATTGTTGTTATTATTATTATTATTATTATTATTATTATTATTATTATTATTATAAAATGCTCCGTAACACCTTGGGCCATGGATATTCCCAAAACTTATAACATTATCAGTAACATGATGTGTCATAATCGTTTACCATATAAGGAAATTCAAAATGTTGTGTGGACTAATGTCCCAGGTGCCAGGACATTTGGGTCTTCAAAATTTATTGTAATAGCCTAATATCATGACGTTAAAGAAGCCCGGAGTATTCGTTCCAGTATTTAAGAATAGATTCATTTTTGTTTTGGGGTAGCTTTTTGGTTGAGATCTTGTTATGTCTCTCGTTAATGACATAACAGTCATATCGTTCATAACGGTTCAATGAAATTATAATTGTAAGTCGCCAAATGAGAGATAGAAGCATTTTAATTAGGAATTTAAAAATCCGCAATATGATCCGGAAAATGAAAGCAGCAGACGGCGTCGTTCGTCGACCTGTCGTACGATACGACGCAGTGTTGCCCGGCCTTACGTTATACTTATGTTATACTTTATTACTTCCGCCAAGGAGGTTATTCACCCCTGTCTGCCTGTCTGTCGATCTGTTAGAAGATTACGAAAAATCTAAGGAATGGATCATCAACACATTTAGTGGAATGGTATATAATAATTTAAGAAAGGGATGATCATCTTTTGGGAAGAAAAGGTCAAAGAACAAGCTAAGGTCACAGAAATTCGTTTTTCCCCTTGAACTTATACCCTTCGAGCATAAAAGAAAACAATACGCCGCCTGCGTACTGTTCGCAGTAGGGAGCTTTCTATTTGTGCGACGACGCGACGCTAGAACGTACATTTCTCTGCATACGTAGATTTGGCCAAATTGCGTTCCAGAATCTACTCAACGAGGTGAACTTAACGTTCTCGCATGCGCAGATGACTTTTAGTGACGTCATTACGTTCTACGTCCTACCGTCGCACAGTGGGCCAGGGCGAAATCAAAGTGTGCCAAAAGTCCATTTTGGTGACTATGGCTTTTACACCCTTTTTCACATGATTGAAGAAGGGTATACCCTGGTGAATTTTTCCTGAAAATATTTTACATTTTAACGAATTTTAAGGTATTTTTCAACAAATGTCGGAAATTTCTCTATAAATATTTCAAATGCTATAATTGACTATATTATATCAAAACACGTTTTTTTTCTTACAGAAAATTCGGAATTACTTTAAAATGTACACGTTTCTTGTATATAAATTGGGGAACACAAATATATGTTTTGGTTTAAATTTGAAGTTTGCATCAATAATAAATCGTTGTTTAAACGACAGAAGAAATATTTAAAAGCATATTTTTAGCAAAATAGGAGAGAAAGTTTAGATTCATGTGGATTCATGCTTTTATTTTTACATCACCATCTTCAGTATAGCCTTAGCTTTATCATGGTACCAAATTTAGCTGCTACTTTTTGCAACTTTGCGAGCTAGATGCACTTTTATCAGTCTTGTTTTCGTACATTTGAGACACAGTTTAATTAGAGCAAACCGCAATCAGTAGGGATGTACGCGCTTCTACTCAACCAGTTTATGCAAAGCGTGGGAAAAACACTTCAAAAATTGACAAACTGCTCGTGATTTAACAGTAGCAAATCTTGTTTAGAATACTTTATTAAATTTTGAGCAGCCTAATAATCCAAATATATATCATAATGAAGATGATATCTACAAGCAGGCCTATATCTAGGCGTCAATTGTTTTTAACTTTATTCAAAGACATCCAAGACTTTGAAAAGCTTTGAAAAAACTACCTCGCGAGTAGTAACGACCTTCCAAACAAACAATGCTACGTTATGATAACGTGACAATAGTGTTACAGTTTTGTGTTGAAAACTTTATTTTGTAGAACCATAAATACGTACTGAACATAATTTCACAACGTTTGCACGTTCCTACAACATTGTGTAAACGTTATTTTGTGACATACCTAACCACAACGTTCGCCACGAACGTTATAAGAACATAAACACGTGTTTGCTGGGTTTCTAAAAAAAAAAATCGTGGCTTGACAACAGGATTCCATTTTCGGATGAAGTTATTAATGTTTTGACACAGAACAGAAACATTCTTTCCAAACCACCAGAAAACCCACAAGAGACTTATAAACAACCCAAACCGGGATGTCCTATCGAAGTATGGGAGGATCTTTCAGAGAGTTCGCACAAGAGTAAAGTACAAGAGATGTTGACATAAAATGTACGCATTTAAAAAATGTAAAATTAGGATGTCTGGTATTATTATGAATTTTAATTTCGATTTCGATTCATTAAAAAAAAAAACCATTTATATTTACTGTAAGATTAACAATAGGAAATTTAATGTTGGCCTAAAACACTTTTTATCCCCGTCCAATCAGAAAAATATATTTTGATGACGTCATGGAAAATACAAAAAGTTTCCCACAGAAGTTCTTTTGTCCCAAACCTCCCTAAACATTAAAAAAAATCATTGCAATATGAACTTGTTTTGGTATTACAATGAAAACTGACATCGTCCAATCAGAAAACAGTACAAAAATGACGTCATATAAATTTGAAAATGCTTTTATTGAATTCTACGGGTATGCAAACCTCTAGATAAGTCTTATATTCGTTTAGATTAGCTTCTGTAATGAGTAATTAATTTTGGCACACTTTGACTTCAGTCTGGCCCACTGTGATCGTCGTGCAATCGAAAGGTTCCTAGTATCCAGGCTCAAGGCGGAGGTAGTTGGGCATGCTAAGAAGTGACTCGGTGCCTGAATTGGGAATAAGCTGTAAGCTCAATAGGTTAATCGCGCTTGGATGATGGAAATTCCCAAAGCATTTTCTTCAGAAATATAATATCTCTACTAACCATCTAATTCTAACATGTGATCACTCTCACCATATGAGGTGAAGAATGTGTATCGCCAAAGGTGGACTATGGGATCATAATATCCTCGGTGATTATTCGGTACTTTCCCCTTGAAGTGTTATACGTTAGCTATTGTCTCGGCAATAATTTGAATATCACTAGAATAAATATTTTTTTCGGGGTTACGGTAGGTTAAGCTTATTTGTTCTCATGATAATAATTAAAGAGCCCTTATCGAAAAATGTTCCCTTACTCATTTAATTTCAAGTATTTATTCGACCAATGCACAACCATAGGTACAAAACAAATTTAATCAGGGACAGCTGAAGCAATAGGACTATGGGATCATGATATCCTCGGTGATTATTCGGTACTTTCCCCTTGAAGTGTTATATGTTAGCTATTGTCTCGGCAATAATTTGAATACCACTAGAATAAATAATTTTTTCGGGGTTACGGTAGGTTAAGCTTATTTGTTCTCATGATAATAATTAAAGAGCCCTTATCGACAAACTTTCCCTTACTCATTTAATTTCAAGTATTTATTTAAAGTTACAAATTGGTTTAAATTAAACAAGCTCTCCCTTAATATTTCAAAAACAAATTTTATTCTGTTCAATTATAAAATTAAAGCTTCTATTAATGACCACATTTGTATGGATAATTATAATAGGGGCCTATATCTCGTGTCAACGAAACTAAATTCCTTGGTTTTACAATAGATAAAAAATTAACTTGGAAACCTCACCTTAATAGAATTAGTAATATTTCATGAAACATTGGCATTATGAATAAACTCAAATACACACTCTAATATACTAATAACTAATAACTTATATTACTAATATACTAATAACTTTATATAATACCTTAGTTTTACCGTATATGTCATATTGTAATTTAATTTGGGCCGTAACTATCGGTAAATTTAAAAACCTTATGTCCATGGACAAGCTTTGAATCTACACATATTGATCACCTGTTCAAATTACAAAAGAGAGCCTTAAGAATTTGTGATGGTTTATCATTTCAATATCACACTAAACCTTTATTTTTTTAAGTTTAATGTTTTGAATATCTACGACATTAATAAACTTCAAACGGCTCTATTTATGTATCGTATTCACAATTTTAATTATTCCCCTCATATTTCTTCTTTATTTGTTAAATCATCTGATAACCATGCATATAACACTAGACATGCAGATAATTACTTAACTGAAACTTTCACTACAAATCTTAAAAGCAACTCAGCTTTATATACTGGTCCCAACCTTTGGAATACTCTCTCGATTTCTTTGAAGAACAAACCATCCATTGAAAATTTTCAATCTTCACTCAAGAAGTCTTTGGTGTCTATATATGGTGAGTAATTGCCGAACATGCGTGATCGAATCTTGAATCGGCTACTTGCATTATATTCCATTCCATATAGTATATGTTTTATTCATTTATTGATTTACGTATTTAATTATTTACTTATTATTATTATTATTATTATTAATATTATTATTATTATTACTATTATTAACAGTACATATTTCTTGAATATATATATATACATGTATGTATGTGTGTATGTGTGTGTATGTATGTGTATATGTGTATATATATATGTGTGTGTGTATGTATGTATGTATGTATATATATAGGCCTATATGTATATATATTTATATATATATATTAATCATAATGTTGTACATGGAGGTCAACCTTAAAGTTCTTTGAACTTTTTTGACCTTCATCCACACACGTTTATTTTTATATTATTTAAGTAATTTTAGCTATATTATTGTATGTTTAATTGTATATGATTTGATGTGTGTGGAAAAATTAAATAACAAACTTACCTTCTACTCTTTTTTCCATTTCTTTTTCCCCCTTTCCTTTATTTCCTTTACCTTTACTTCCCTGTAATTTCTTTCTTTACCTTTACTTCCCCAACCCTTTTTCCTCCTTACATTTTTCATTTTTTTGTGTTTTCATGTTTAATGTTTGCAACATTTTATCCTGATGTTTAAAATTAAATTAATTTCTGGTTTTATGTTCAATATCTCAATTCTCATTAAGCTTAAAGATAATAAACAGGATATTGATAAATCTCGTTTTCTATTATAAAAACTGGAAATTTGCTGTCATCTGAACGAAAATTCGACTGCATTATATTTGTTCTTGTTTATTATTATTATTATTATTATTATTTTTATTATTACATTTTTTATTATTTGTATTGTTATAGTTGTAATTTCACTCTTATATTCAAACGCATGGTTGTTGCCATCATTCTTCATTTTTCTTAGAATTATCATCATCATTGTTAGTATTATTATTATTATTATTATTATTATTATTATTATTATTATTATTATTAATATTATTATTATTATTATTATTACCATCATCATAATTATTTAACCACCCCTGAACAGGAACTAGATTGTGGCGCTATAAAATATTCGATTTTGACTGGATTGGATTATTATGATGATAACAACAAAATGAAGGATGAACGTAGCTTCTTAATGAAATACGTCATCCAGTTCTTATAATGCCACTTGAATAAAGATGGGATTAACTGTAGTGGCTTCATTTCTTTAGTATTGTAGGCCCTACTTTATCGGGATAATAAAGGATTTGCTGTAGAATGTAGACTTCCAAAAATGTATCGGAAGTGTATCCTGTAGCATTAATTTATAATTGAAACGGACAAGTTAAATAAAATAAGTAGCTTTTACATGTAGGATGTAGGATGGAACACAAACTGTTCTTAATAAAGTGGGGCTATAGCTTGTGTAGGGGTCTTAATAGCTTAGTCATTAAGATACTTGACTTCTAATCTCACGGTTCTAGGTTCAAATCCGCGATTAAAAACAACTGTAAGCTTCATACTTCGTGGAGACTTTTCATAAAATTAGCTAATTTTTGGAAGAGAAGGAAATCAATTTCAAAAAAACAAAATCGGCGTTAAAATGACCTTTAAAACACATAAATGTTATTAGGCCTACTATACTTTATAAATGTTGTAGAGTTGTTTTATGGAACTATTTGATAAAATATTAATTACACGGCCTACTGTTGGTAGGCCTATACTTGAGCTTCAAAAGTGCTGGTAAACGGAGCAGTATTGCTGGTTTTTCCGCTTTGGGTTAGTTTGTATGTTATTTACTTGTTTAGTTTTCCGATTTTATTTATTTTCCGCCCTTGAGTATTTCTTAAAATGGATATGAGCGCTATTCAAGTCTTATTTATCATTATTATTTATTATATATATTCAAGGATTTTTATTTCTAATGTATTTAGGCTTTTATCAAAATGCACTTAATCGAGATCAAACTATTATTATTATTATTATTATTATTATTATTATTATTATTATTATTATTATTATTAAGGATAATGGAATCAGAATAATATGTCTGACACGTTTAGTCATTAAGACACCCATTTAAGCCTGAAACCTGACCTGTTAAATATATTATTAGGCCTACACAATGTAAGAATAGGAAATTAAATGTTTATATATTTATTTTGCTAAATAACATATTTTTCTTTATAATTCAGTGATGACGTCATCACTTTCATTTGCACTGAATTTTCCTATTCCCGACTGAACACTAATTCGATATTTGCATCTCGTGTGCCAAAAGCTCAAAGCTGTGGTGATTTTACATCGCGGCGAATATTTCGTTGCTAGGGCAAGCAATGTATTCGAATCTCAACATTAAACATATCGAATTTGCAAATTTCCGTATTTACCCAACAATAGCTTAGAAGAAATCATTTTATAATAAGCTGGATATATTATCATGTCATTTGTTTAATATCCCCATAAGTGAAGAAAGAATACCGTAGCCTAGCAAAACTGTGTTCTTGACCTTTCGTCTTAACCTTTCATCTTGAGACATTCTCAACACCGTCACAATTCTTCTCAGAATTTCAAGTCATGCTTTCAATATTGATATTGAAAAAAGTGACCATTAAAAATATTAGCTTTTTTGTGCCTAATAATAATATTTTGTAAATCGGCAAGAAAAATACAGAAAGCAAACATTGCGATTACTCGCGTGATCAGATATGATTTTTACTAACGCTTGATGTGAAAAAAAAACAATATTTTGAATTAATTTTTTCTTAGTTAACGTATTAAGTACCTTGATTAAAACGAATTTTGGAAAAACCCAAAGAATTTTGTTACTGACGTAGTATTTCACAACGTGACTTGTAAGACGGTCAGTGACTTGTAATCCCGGAAATCCCTGTCTCTTATACACATCTAGATGTGTATAAGAGACAGGGAAATTTGCTGTCATCTGAACAAAAAACATATCGAATTTGCAAATTTCCGTATTTACCCAACAATAGCTTAGAAGAAATCATTCTATAATAAGCTGGATATATTATCATGTCATTTGTTTAATATCCCCATAAGTGAAGAAAGAATACCGTAGCCTAGCAAAACTGTGTTCTTGACCTTTCGTCTTAACCTTTCATCTTGAGACATTCTCAACACCGTCACAATTCTTCTCAGAATTTCAAGTCATGCTTTCAATATTGATATTGAAAAAAGTGACCATTAAAAATATTAACTTTTTTGTGCCTAATAATAATATTTTGTAAATCGGCAAGAAAAATACAGAAAGCAAACATTGCGATTACTCGCGTGATCAGATATGATTTTTACTAACGCTTGATGTGAAAAAAAAACAACAATATTTTGAATTAGTTAACGTATTAAGTACCTTGATTAAAACGAATTTTGGAAAAACCCAAAGAATTTTGTTACTGACGTAGTATTTCACAACGTGACTTGTAAGACAGTCAGTGACTTGTAATCCCGGAAATACCATGAAAATTATCTGATTGGTTGAAAGTAGACCACAGAGATAGACATCCGTAGATCAGTTCTCGTATATAAAACTGCAACTGATGGAACTTACGTTAGTAGTACGCGCTGGTGCTTTCAAAAAGCAACCTAAAGTTGTTGATATCCGTAGCAACTTGGTGAGTTTAGAATGATTGTTTTTTTTTTTTGTTTTTTTTGTTTTTTTTTCAAAATTAGATAAAGCTTGAAAATACAATAATAGTACTTTTCAAACATTATACAAATATTCCTCCTTAATTAAAATGTATTTTAAAATACATTTTTATGTATTTTAAAATGTATTTTTGCAGAAGCGAAGCTGATCCTAGATTTAGAAATTGTGTCGATCGGGCTTGAGTAAAATAACTTTATTTTTAATGTTAACTTACAATATACCAATTGTCATTGTTTATAATTTTATTTTATTATTTTATAAGTCTAAGTCTAACGCATGTATGAGTAGCTAGTTAGTTCAATCTCAGTTGGTGATTAAATCAATTTGTAGGACACATTGGTAGTAGATGTTGCCATATTCCTCAAGTCACAATTATTCTCAGTACTTTCCTGATCATAATTGACTAATATTACGAAATGCCCTTGATCCACCTATTGGTCCTAGGCCTAAAATGTACATCACGTTTTAATTTCTACGAAAACTTGCAAATATGATGTTAATGCGCATGACCAGAGAACTTCACTATCATTGAAAGAAACGTTAACAAATAATCTTAATTGATAATATGTTTTGCTTCTGAATGACTACAGTCAACAGAATACTTTGTGAAATTCTTTTAGGCTAAAGACCCACTTGTTCTTGAACTCTAAATAAAGATATTTAAGTTCTAAACTCACTTAACCTTGTATAAGTCCATCTAAGTCACCGCGAGAGAACTAAATGGGTCCAGACACAAATGTATTCAAATTAGACAGTTGATCCAAAGACGGGTTTAGATTATCTTTTAGATATTTATAAACTCTATACAGTAACTTTAAAATAAAGTTATTTGATTTACATCATAGTATTCTCTACATAGTTTAAATTATTGTTTTAAAACTTAAAAAGTTCAATGCCAAAATACAATACAAGATTTAAGTATGCTAATAATTTGTACCTACGTAACAAAAATAACATAGCCACTGGCCAGTTTGCAATGTCATTTGCAGGTGCGAAACTCTGGAATAACCTGCCCTGTGATTTAATAAGCAATTAGTAGAGCTCCGCATAGTACACTATAGGAAAATTATTATACGAAGTTTAGATTTAATGCTTGGAAAAAAAAAATTGCTTGAAATTTTTGAATGCATTAAATCTAACCTAAGTATAATAATTTTCCATTTAGTGTAGCTTTATAAGTCAATCGCCGTCTTTTAATTTTAGTTTTTTTTATAACCAACTGTTGTAGCAGTCATCGGTTGCTATAGTGATATGATCAGTATACGTGTGCGTATTTTACATTTAGCTGTGCGTATGTTGAATTTTGCTCCTGCAGTACGCGTTTAACTACACATCAATAGTACGTCAGTACGGATACGATGAATAACTATTGTAATTTGTATTGTGTTAGAAAGAACTTGTTTGTAATGCTATTTTGATAGACTTTCGCCAAAGAAATAAACATTTCAGCATTCGAGAGAGAATACAGTCACTGACGTCCTTTTTGGTCGGTGCATGCAGACAGGTAAAATCGTGCGATGATTTCATAACTAGGCTACGGCCTAGTAGTAGCCTAGTAGGAGGAGGCCTGGGCGGCCTCCTGCCTGGCCGTAGGCCTACATCTAGATTCGTTCCTTGAGTCTTGTCCTATTAAATGTCCAGTTTGTTGTGTTTATGAGGGTCCATTGATTCAATGAATTCCTTAATTGTTCATACTTAATATTGAATTTGAAGTTACTTTCTTCGGGTTCTAATTAAGCCTGTTTTACGAAAGTATTTTCAATTACAATTCAATTTTCGTCGCGGTGCGCGATGTCTTCGCGGTGACGAAAAAATGAGGATTTTTTTTTGCACACGAGCCTAAAAAATCAAGCCGAGCATCCACTAATTGAAAAATTAGTGGACGGTGGCGAATAGGCAAATAAAATTGGGAGTTACAGTGATGACGTCACAATTGACTTATAATAGATTTGATATAATAGTCTTAATATTATTCTATACGTTTTGTCAATTATTCAAAGATTTCATACTGTACATTTTCATTATCATTATGATTTTAATCAACAGGTGTGCGTACAAACATGAGTATCAGAAACATATATCGTTCCACGACACAGACGAAGGTAGACCCCATTAGCGATGATGACAAGATTGCCATCACGGGGATTGGATGCAGGTACGGCGATGGAGTGGCGGGTCCTAGGGAGATTTGGGATATGTTGAAAGAGAAGAGAGACTGCACAGGCCCACCTCCACCCAATCGGTTTGACAAATCAATCTTCTTCTTTCCCGGTGAAAAGAAAAAAGGGAAAGTGTACACCAAAGCTGGTGGGTATCTGAAACAGAATCCTGAGATGTTTGATCGACAATTCTTCAAAATGTCTCCAGGTAAGTCGTTATTATCTATTTATAGAAGAGTAATTTTTCATTTGATGAATTTAGTCATAACCGTACCGTACATGAACAAAACTGATAATGTCATTAAGAGTACCGACCAGACGGATGTGGATTACCAATAAGCTAACATAATATCTATTAAAGTGGCTCTCCGGGGCTATTGAAAATACATATTCAACATGCTTATATATAAGCTTAGCTTTTAATTTTATCTATTTCTTTAGTAGATAAAAAACTATACATAAACAATGATGTCTGACTACCAAGAAATCCTTTATTAGAAATAAATAACGGCATGGACCAACTACTATACAAAAAACCCCTCTAAATATAATAGTACAGTCTAATAATTGAAAGATCTGAGTTTTCTAGATCTGAAAATATCTGAGTTTTCTAGAACTAGAAAACTTAGATCTGAGATCTGAGTTTTCTAAATCGGATGTTTCTAGACAACCCATTGTCAAAATATATAAAAGAGTACCTACTGGTTCAAACCTGTCAGAATTACCAACACGTAACTTTAAATGCAACAACTCTATTTCATGAGAGCTCCAAGTGTGGACTTAACTACCGATATTCAGTTGAATATTGTTAGTATAGTCAATTGACCAATCATAATATCTTATTTGGAAAGTGCACTTTTACATCATAAGGAGTTCAAATAAGGTCAAGTACATCCAAAACAAATGAAATAAAAATATGCTCATAATCATACTAGTGTATTATGTAGAGTAGTACAAAGTGCAATCAAATTAATAATTACTTATTGTTCTGATTTTACTCCTCTTTTCTCATGCATTGGCTGTAGGCCTATAACAAAAAGTATGAGCAGAACATTCTCGATCATTTTTAATTGTTATCAATGAGATGTTCAAGTATTGTTCTTTCTACCTTTTCTGATGATACTGTCTGAAAAACAGGGAGTATTTTTAACTTCCCTTAACAGTGGCGGACCGGGGAATTTAAAATAAAAGTGCCCGGAGAGTGTTTTACAGACTTTTTTAATTTACAGGCCTAAAGAACCCCGCCTCTGCTCAGAATATAACTGGCCATCTTTAATTGCAATTTTTTTAATTCATCAATATTTGCATATTCATTGAACGCCATATAGCGGATGTGTAATGAATATTTGTATTTTATCAACAATATTTTTCAGTAGCATACTGTTTTTAAATTAGTATAGTAAATTATTTGAGATAACGTGACTTCATAAGTAAGTATCCATTGAGGTATTTGTAAATACGTCTTTTTCAACTCATCTCCCTATTCTTTAAGGACGAAATTTCATAAAATCCTCTTCTAGGTTGGCGCCGTCACTAGACGACGAGCCCTGGAAAATCTTTTTTGAGAGGTTTTTTTTGGGTTCCAGTCTCTAATCTTTGTCTTATTCAGTAAAAAAGTTGGGAAATCGATTTTGGCACCAATGGCGTTCCATATTACATATTTGCTTGGCGTTTCATAGCTAATACTAGGAAAACCTATAATTAGAGACTTGTGGCAAGTCTACTTCGTGTAGAAAATTCGATCAGACCAACGAGTTTTCCAGGAACTCGGAAAGCACCATTTTCAGCACCATTGGTAATTGTTTATCTCACCAGGGAGTTGTTAGAGTGACAACCCGGTATTAGACTCAATCAACGCTGCTTTAATATAATACGTTGCATTATGGTTTGTTTATTGTTATAGTTTATTGTTATAGTCTTTTTACTTAAGGTTGCTCTGAAAAGGGCCGTTTGTTTTGAAAATTTTCGGGGTTTTGATGACGTCATCGTCGATACGAGGCGTACTTAAAACCGAGGGTTCGTATAACTGGGGTACGTAAAAACGAGGTTCTACTCAACAATGAGATTATTCAAAGGCTTATCTTAGTGTTTTTGATGATTAAATACATTCCTTTAGGCCTATGCTTACTCATCATGTTGACTACAGCATAGTTACCAACCTGAGAGATTTGAAATGCGTGACTATACCTGTTGAATGGGGGGGGGGGGCGCCGCCAGGGTCCCCCCTTATCCTGGGGCGGAACCTCGGTGGGGGCCCGGGTTCTTGTCACATAATCAACGATGCGAGACGGTTGGTAACTATGACTACAGTGTTACAGAACAAACAGAATGCTTGGTAAATCTTTGCGTCATTATAATTCTTCATAATCTAAAACCTAATCGCCACGTCAGACCTTTAATAGGACCATTTTTTAAAATTATTATGGCAGAGTCAGTTTTAATTCTGTATTGTCATCTCAATCGAAACGAATCAAAAGAATGCAATCTAAATTGTTATGATTCATCAATTTGAATAGAAAACAGTTACACCATCTAGCCCCTCTTTATATAAAATACAGTAGTATTTCCCAGACTGACCTTACAATAGTTATCTTGTCAACGCATTATAGCGATAAAGCCAGTCTATTTCAGTTGAGATTTTTTTTTCTTTCTATATTCCATAGTTATCCATAGTTACTCAACTATCTAGGTATGCCTTTTATATAGTTATATTATTTCATTTGTTATGTTTAACTCAAATATTTAACAATAAAGTATTTGTAATTCTTTATTTTAAACGTTTTTATTTTTAACCTCGAAACCTTGTAGAAATAGTGTACCGGGATGGTGTCCGGCGGTATAGTTTTACCTGCAGTGAAGTAGGAACTTTTTTTGTACGGGAATCATATCAGGCCCGTAGCCAGGTCATTCAAGGAGAGGTTCTCTGGGCGTGGGGTCCAGGGGACTGCCTGAGGGCCCCGGTGGGGTCGGGGCGAAGCCCCCGAAGCCAGAGCAGTTTTTGTGTTTAATGGGTCTATATAATGTTATAAAAGCAGTTACGTGTTGAAAAAGATCTATGTAATAAAAGGTGGTAATATAATAAAATTGGAAAATATTTTCTGAGAATTGGCATTTTTATCACACCGAAAGACAAAAAAAAAACCTCATCGCACAATCAATATCAATATACTCAACACATTTATTATTATAAAACAAAACAAGCTATTATATAGGCCTATAAAGTAAATTACAAAGAATTATGTACTTATTATTATAATATATAAAACCTTTAAGAAGTTTTGTCTTGTATTAACTTAAATAATGAATCTTCCATTAGGCCTATATAAAAAAAAATAGAGTTGCCTGTTACAAAATAAAGTAGAAGCTGAACTTCTTCTTGACTCTCATCTTGTACACTGAAAATAATAGTACTATTTTTACTACATGGCCAAAAAAGCACAAATATTGTCATTACTACAACTGACAGGGCCATCGTTAAATTAAGTCAGATCCCAAAATATAGCATTATACTGAATACGTCATCTGACATCATGGGAACCTAAACTTTAATTACAATTATTTGTTTACTAGGCCTAATTCGAAATTATTTTTTTGACTTTAACCTAATACATACTGATTAATAATAGCTGAGATTTGATGCACATTTCAGAATTAATAATCGTTTTTAGTATCTTACTAAATATTTATTGTCTTCCAAATGAAATATGAATTATATATGAATTTTATAGAAATACAATTTCTACAGTATTAATCTTGTTTTTATATAGATAAATGTTCGATAAATACTATCTGTCATAAAACAAACGAAATTCAGAGCGTCTATTTTCATTCCAATCAATGGCGTTTGTAAACATGTGCACTGACGTCATCGTCTAATCCCAGGACTTTCGACGGCAAAGCTGGCCTGCCTGCCTAGGTCCCAGGCCAACCAATAATAATTTAACAAAATGTATCATTTTTTTTAAATATAGGCCTACGGCGCATCCTGTACATGCACTTCAACTTTTACAACAAAAGCTAGGCCTACGTCCTACTGTACTTAAGCCTAGGCCTATACTAGCTTGATGTCGTCGGGGTATAATTCTGTCTCTAAATACAGCGTGACCACTAGGAAAAATCAGAATTCAAGATTAGGTCTAAAAAATCCCAAGATTGCTTTTAAAAACCCAAGATTCGCAAAATATTAGTATATATACATAAACTTCATTTAAAAGTCCTTCATTTTAAAGCTTTTTCAATGAATTATATACTGTACAGTAT
>NW_022716829.1:1066490-1069217 GCF_011630105.1 Anneissia japonica
CATCCTTATGTGAGCTATCGTAAAGTCATGGTTTGCCGGAGTTGCGTTCAATTTAAATCTCCGAACTTCTGAAGCTGAGATATTCTATGAATGTAGGCTTGTATCGCAGGCTACAATTTAAAAACGGATGACCAAATAATGAATTAGGTGCTAAATTTTGATTTAATGCTGGGTAAGTTAAAAACAGACATTCCGTCCGAGTGGGACCCATTCAAAAATTCGGGGGGGTTCGCTAGAAAAGGGGGGTTCGCCCCCCCCCGGCTACGGGCCTGCATATGTAAAACTCTGCTTGTTTTGAATGCCCCTTTCCATTTCTTTTCAACATCTTTGTTCTTCAAATTGTCATGTTACTTGATATTCATATTTCTTTTGATGTTTCAATTGATTTGGAATAAAGTTTAGTTAATAGTGATACTTGATACTAAGTTTTTGTTGTTGCATTGTAAAGTATTTTGATATATGTCCAATTCTTAAGGCATCCTGATGTTCCGATGTGTTTGAAATAACAAATATAATAAAATTAATATAACTATATTTTCATTCCAATTTTGTATGGTAAAATGGTGGGAAGTATGAGAGAGTTACAAATGGTCTCTGATCCGCGTGGGTTCAGCAGAAAGGGCTAACAAACAATTAACAACACTGGTATTCTAACTTTAGTGATTTACTGGGGTTTTTTCCTCTTAGAATACCATAGACCTATTTAAGAATAAAACAAGCAACACAGCTGTGTGAGGAGAGGGAGGAGCCACTGTTAGTAGTCGCCGGTTGTAGTGCCATTGGTGAAGAGTAGAAATGCTTCGCAATGTGTTTTTTATTCCTGATTATACAACAATGGCCGGTAGTCAAGTTAAAATAATGTAGCTCCTATGTCGTGACACAACCAAGGCTAGAGATGCCAGACAGAAGGCAGAATAAATACAAAGGCCAACCAATAAATGGTACAAACCTACATATAGATCCGACATTAAATATAAAAACAAACATTTACTCATATGATATTTTCTATTTTTTAGATGAAGCCGAACACATGGATCCACAAATACGAATTCTCCTCGAGGTTGTTTGGGAATCGATCGAAGATGCTGGAATCCCTGCCTCAGCCCTTCGTGGTTCAAACACAGGTGTATATATGGGAGTGACTGCAAACGAGTATCTTCTTCTTACTGGCTTCCCACAAAGCAACATTGGTCAATATACAAATTCAGGAACGAACACTTGCATGATCTCCAATCGTATTTCGTACGAATTCGATTTACGAGGGCCTAGCTTTTCTATTGACACCGCTTGTTCGTCTTCACTCTACGCCGTACAAATTGCCTGTGATGCTCTCAGAGGAGGAATTTGTGACACAGCAATTGCCGGAGGAGTCAATATCATACTTACCCCTTCCGTTACGATTGGATTTTGTCAAGCTGGTATGCTTTCTCCAGATGGACAGTGTAAAAGTTTTGACGAATCAGCTAACGGTTACAGTCGAAGTGAAGGTGTTGGGTCAGTTGTACTTAAACCACTTAAGAGAGCTATCGAAGACGGAGACAGAATTTACGCAGTGATTCGAGGTGGCGCTCTGACAAATGATGGACGGACACCTGGGATTGCAAATCCAAGCTTCGATGCTCAGATTGATCTTGTAGAGAAAGCTTGTGCAGCAGCTAAGGTAGATCCACGGGATATCACCTATATTGAAGCACATGGTACTGGTACTCCAGTTGGTGACAAGACAGAAGCGAATGCTATCGGTGAAGCCATGAGCAAACGGCGTTCAGATGATGCAGCACCTCTTTTTATCGGTTCCATAAAGTCTAACGTAGGACATGCAGAGGGCGCTGCTGGTATAGCAGGTGTCATAAAGACAGCTTTGTCTTTGTACCACCGAGAAATTCCAGGTGTTGTTCATTTCAAACGTGGTAATCCTAACATCAATTTCAAAGACCTCAGGTTAAGAGTTCCTTCCTCAAGCATGCCTTGGCCTGCAGGATCAAAGCTTCTAGCAGGATGTAGCTCATTCGGTTTTGGTGGGGCCAATGCGCATGTCGTTCTTGAGGCGCCTCCGTTGAAGCAGTTCAACAATTTAATAAACATAACGAATCCTGGTGATGCCGATTATCACATGTTATTACTATCGGCAACTTCGAAAGAAGCTCTCCAGCAGAAATGTTCCGATTGGATTGAGTTCCTTGTTGAGATGCTCGAAATGAAACCTGATTCATTCCTGAATGCACTGTACACAGCCAGTGTCCGATCTCATCATCATATACACAGACTAGCATTGTTAGCTAAGTCTAGAAGTGAACTTGTGAAGCTTCTTCGTAGAAAGGTTGAAGGAAATGTAGACTCTAGCAAGACTCTAGAAGGCAAGGCCCCAGAGGGAAATTCCATTAACAGAACAGTATTCGTCTTCTCTGGTATGGGCACTCAGTGGTGGGGTATGGCCAGGCAGCTAATGAGTACACATCCTATATTCAGCAACGTAATACAGGTATGAACATTTCGTATCTTGTAGTAAAATTCCGAACAATACCGTACACCATCTTTAGTACACACAGTATATTATATTTCTATATATTTTTTAAAGTAGGCACAATTTACTTACTCTCTTATACTGTATAACACTATTGTAAATTACACATTTTGGGCCTAGATGTCTCATTATTAAGCTTTATGTTCACGACTTCAGTTATGTAGTTATAGATATGGTGGTTATAGATAGGGGCTGATTCAGAG
>NW_022716829.1:1069248-1070141 GCF_011630105.1 Anneissia japonica
GGGGAAGAGGCAGCGATTGAGTAACAACTCTATCCTGGGGGGTCCAGAGGCATGACAAATATGAATGGCCTCTGAGGCGTTTTGCGCGACCGATTTTTGTCATATAACTGCTTGAATATTTGGAATTTGATAGACCAGTTATACCATAAATATGTAAGATATGATGTTAGAACCTTTAGTTTCTAGATTGTATCACAGTAGTCACGTAAATAAATAATAATTAAAAAAAAACAAAAACAAAACAAAACAAAACAAAAAATAAAATAAAATAAATAAACATTTTTTTTCATATTTTTTTTAAATTTTTAAATTTTGTTTTTAAATCCGCCACTTATAGATGTTCGCCTTCCAATCCCAGAGTCCTGAGTTCAAATCAATTCAGGATTTTTTTCTCACGTATAAAAGACATCTACACAAAGTAAGCCTAACTAAAAGGTTGTTGTTAAGTGTTTCCTTCCTCTGTTTGTTTTTGTCTTTTTGTAAAAATCCTCATCAGGCAATGGAAGTGTTTTTCTACTGTGAGTTATGGTCGACACTCTGTTTATTAAAGACAGTTACATTGTTTAAAATGAGCTTTCATTTTTATATTAATTTTGTTTCTCAAAGGAAATAGATGGCATCCTTGGTAAATATGGAGCAAAATGGTCGCTTATGCAGATTCTATCGACGGAAAATGACAGAGAGAGGATCAATGATACAGGTAAAATCCATGTTAAAGAGTAGCGGCGCCAGGATTTGTTCGACAAAGGGGCTGGGGAGAGGAGGGATTGTGATCTGACATGGAGTTTGATAATTTCCGGCGAAAATATCTTTCTTGTTCTGCTCCGACGATTTGTGTCCGACAGTGGGGTGGGAAGCTTAGCCTGTCCGACCGGTCGTCTAAGACCATCTTC
>NW_022716829.1:1070297-1081534 GCF_011630105.1 Anneissia japonica
TGTCAGAGGTATTTTATTACACAATTTCTTTATTCATTTATTTACAGGACTACATTCGTTGAGAGCTATGCTATACGATGTATTATTATGTCATTTATTCGAACACTGTATTTACCTTTCTTTGATGATTTATATATAATTTAACAGTGTTAACGGCTATTTTCATTATCATTATTTTCATTTTCATTCATTATATATACATATATATATATATATATATATATATATATATGTTAATACACTAAATACACTGTATTTACATTTCTTTGATGATTTATATATAATTTAACAGTGTTAACAGCTATCTTGATTTTTATTATTATTATGTTTTTTCACTGGTTGTTATTTCATTCATTTTTTCACAGAAATGTCTCAAACATGCATTTGTAGCGTACAGATCGGACTAGTTGAGTTGTACAAGCATTATGGAGTAACACCGAGCGCCATTATTGGTCATAGTGTCGGCGAAGTTGCAGCCGCCTACGCTGCTGGACTCCTTACTATGACCGATGCTGTCAGAATAATTTTCACAAGGGGACATCTTCTTACAAGGACAAGTGGTTCGGGAACTATGGCTGCAGTTCTTCACGACGCCAATGATGTACAGAGACGTCTGAAATCAACCTTGACTGATTTAGACGTAGCTGCTGTCAATAGCCCTTCACAGATCGTGCTTTCTGGCAAGGCTGAGTCTATCAAAGAATTTACTTCTAAACTGAGCGAAGATGGCATACAGACGAGAGTTCTAAAAGTTAATAATGCATTTCACAGTCGTCAACAGGAAGTTCTTATGAAGGATTTCTACAAAAAATCCAGCTTCTTGGGTAAGACTAAGTCGTCGAGGGAGCAAAGGCCTCTTATTCCAATGATGTCAACTGTCACTAACCGTTACCTTACCCTGAATGAGGCAAATGGGTCTGATTACTGGTGGACCAATATCCGTCAGCAGGTGCGATTTAAAGAGGCCGTAGAAGCTATACTTAAAGATGGCTACAATAGCTTCCTTGAAGTAGGAGCTCATCCAGCCTTGTCTCCGGCGATCAAAGACATCATTGCGTCTAAGCCGAACAAGCCAAATGTCCACTTTATTACACACTCATTAGTGAGACCGCGTGACACAAGTACTGCAGCTGATGATGCTCTTAATATTAACGTCTCCCTAGCACAAATGTATGTGAACGGGTACCCAGTTGATATGCGTCCATCATTTTGCGGCCAGAAATGTAAAGTAGAGTCATTACCATTGTATCCATGGCAGCGTGTACTGTGTTCAGCTGCTACCAGCAAGGCAGATATAAACATGCGTTATCCGAACTTTTGCCACCCTCTTCTTGGGAAACAAGAAACTTCAGCTAATTACGCTGCGAACAAAAGACTAAAAGTATGGAAAAGCAGTGTAGGAACCAATGAAGAGCCTTGGATTGCTGATCACGTTGTTCAAGGTAGTATAGTACTTCCTGCGGCCGGATTTATGGAGGTAGCAATCGCCACACATTACAAACTTTTCAAATCCTCCGAGGTCGAGATCTGCGATCTACATTTTGACAGATTTCTTTTTATGTCTGCCACGCCAACTGAATTGGAGACAACAACAGAATTCGAAACTGAAGAAATTGCAAATTTTGCACTTCGTTCACTAAATGTAAATGACAACAAGTGGATGACACACACGACAATGAACCTGATAGCAGGTGAAAATAAATCAGAAATAGGTGAGATAAAACTTCCCGTGGAGGAAATCCTGAAAAGATGCCCTGGAGAGCTGAGTAAATCAGGTTTCTATGCAAACAAGAAGCAAGTGGGTTTCGATCTTGGTGAAAGTTTCATGTGCATTGAGAAGGCAAATTTTAGCCGAGTGGTTGACGAGGCACTTATCCAGCTTCGTGCACCCGACACAGTGGCTGCACAGTCCAGTCGCTTTTATGTGCATCCTGCCCTTCTCGATGGTATACTACAAGGAATGGCTGGTATTGAACGTCAACGAATGAAGGTCTTAAATCCTGCTGCAAAACCTGTAGGACGTGTCCCAAGATCTGTCAAAAATATCCAATTCAGAAAAATTGCATTTCCTGACAATGTACTGCTTCACTACACTATAACATCTAATGGAGATGATGTTGCTGCAGATGTATACATTGCTGATACAGAGACACATGATGTTATTGGTAAATTTAAACAAATCCGTTTCGGCCCCGTTGCTACATCAAACGGATACGAAGAGCTTAAGCTATGGGAAAAGAAATGGATCCAAATATACCCTGAAGACAAATCGTATAATGAAGAAGGTCCGACTGTCATAACAGGTGACGATGAAGAGCTTTCTAGACAATTAAGTGGTTCCCTTAGGCACATGGGAATCACGACGACAGACACCAGCTATGACAGGCACGCTTTGTCGAATATCATCATGGTATTCAAAGCTGGCAATAAAGATGGACTCAACAAGATCTCTAAAGAGTACCTACTCAGCCAACAATCACAGATAGCAGCATTATGCGTAGATCAATATAATTCGTTCTCGCGTGATGAAGGCAGAAGACCAAATATGTGGGTTGTAACTCGTGATGGATTCCCTGCCAGAAATAATGATCTTGTTGACCCTAGCCAAGCATCAGCCTATGGCTTTGGACTCTGTGTTATGCAAGAAGATCCTAGCATGAAGATTTTTCTGATCGACCTACCTTCAGATGTAGATAACCGAACTGCATCAAACTGGTTGATCGATTACATCTGGAGAACAGATCATTGCGACAACATCCTTGCTTTGCGACAACCAACAGAAAAAACAGATCGGCCATACAATGCATATTCACTTCGCCTTACTTTAAGTAAAGCAGATGAGTTTCCATACAAATTAATGTCTTCCGAGTGGAAATTTAACATCGAACAAAGCGTCCAAAGTGGGAGATTGTTTCTTACAAAAAATCAAATTGAAGATGATTTCAAACACACTGCCAATGTAGCTGTAAAGGTGGGAGCTTTTCACTTGATTAAAACAACTGGTAAATCTTCTAATGAAGCTCAACATTTTGCGTTGTTCTGTGGGCAATCTAGTCAGAATAAATCCTTCATTGGGTTTTGTACAGAAAAAGAATTTAAATCAACGATGCACTGTCGAAATGAAGACATAGTTGAAGTGACAAGCAGCCTGCGTCCCGAAGAAGTTGTCAATATCATCCTATCTTACTTGGTCCCATTCGGAGTAGTTCGTAATTTCATACGTTGCAAGGAAAGCACAACAGTTGTTTGTATGTCGTCAAATACAGACAAAATGGGATTAGCAACGGCACACATGGCTGCAGAACTTGGTCATAACGTCGTTCTCGCCGTTAAAGATCTATCAGCAAAGAATGGTGTTCATTTGCACGCTGACCACCAGGCAAAGATATTAGACGTTAGTGATGTCCCGGCTGCGTTAAAAGGACAAAGTGTTAATTTTGTAATTGGTTGTGAATCGACAATTAGAGACCTTTTGAAAATGAGAAATATGAAAGAAAAATTTTCACCATTTGCGATAATTGGTGTTCTCGATGCTGGTACACATACCGACAGCCATTCTAAACTCCGTGGTCTGCCGAATAACGTAATTGTTGAAAATATTGATCATGAGTTCTACTCAAACGAGGAACTTCAGCAGATGAAGCCCATACTTGATGAGCTACTGCAAGTTTTCGATAAGCCTTCTTCCGTAAATCCATTGAAAGATGCTCTACCAAAGGTGACATTTTTGAAAGATATTGGAACAAATGAAAGCATTTCCTTTAATGAAGTAACAATTGCAGTTGACAATGCTCCAGTTTCGACCTCATATGATTTTCTGAAAGGAGAGATTGCGTTCGAAAAAGAGAAGTCTTATCTTGTGACCGGTGGCACCAAGGGGTTTGGGCTCTGCGTTGTAGAATGGCTATCAGCTAATGGTGCCGGATGTGTGTACATTCTTAGTCGATCAGAGGCCGATTTTGAAGCAATTGAACGTTTGAATGAGCTGAGAAAATCCGGAACATCAATAGTCCATATCAAGACTGACATCACAAGCAAATCGGAGGTCGACCTTGCTTTTAAAAGAGTATCGAGTGATGCGTCCTATCCATTGTCTGGTATATTCCACTGCGCTGCACAATATGATGATAAACTTCTAAAGGACATCACCCCAGAAATTTGGAAGAAAGTAATGTCGGCTAAATCATGGGGTGGTCTTTTGCTGCATCAGGCTTCAATCAAGTTTAAAGCAGAGCTGAAATACTTTGTTATGATTTCATCTGTGGTGCAATTGATGGGAAATGGCGGTCAGGCAAGTTATTGTGCAGCCAATACATATCTTTCAAATCTTGGGTATTTTCGTAGAAGTAAAGGTTTGCCTGCCACGGTCTTCTGTCCAGGAGTAATCAGAAGCGATGGATTTGCCGCAAGGTCTGGTCTAGTTGAATTTTGGGAGAGAAGAGGCATTGAAAGTCTTGCACCGACAGAACTACTAAATGGACTTGGTGTAATTCTTAGAAGCGGTGTACCAGAAATGGGTATGAGTGGTAACGTCAGAGTCCGAGATTTTGTCCGAGAAAGCAAATCTCTTTTTAAAGAGCACATAACGGTCAGCCCCGGTGGACGATTTTCAATTCTAAAAGGATTTGATATACCACGACAAGAACTAAATCTCTATATTGGAGATAGTCAACAAAATGACATCACTCATCTGAAACCAGAAGAGGCCAAGCTGTTTATTTTCAATACACTTTGTGGATTTATCTCACAACGTCTCGGAATAACTAGTCAAATATCACCGGATGCATCGCCATCTTCCCTTGGTGTAGACTCATTGATGACCACTGAGCTGAGTGGAGTCATTCAAGGTACCTTTTCAGTGTTTGTCCAGTCAATGGAATTGATGAACGCAAACATAACACTGCAAGCTATATCATCTTCAATATACAAAAAGATTCTTGCTGAACAACAGCTTGGCGGACAGGATAAAGACGAAGAAGACGAAGAGGATACATCTTGGAAGGCGTGGTTTATAATGGACGAGAGTGTCGTTTCCCCAGAGATCCAACTCATTTGCTTTCCTCCGAATGGAGGTGGACCGTCTACATACGCCTGGTGGCAAAACCAATTCGGTAAACATAATGTCCAGTTAATCATGGCACAATTGCCCGGATGGGAAGGACGACACCAGGAGAAGCCCCTTCAAACAATCGAGGAAATAACAAACAATCTAACTGAACATCTTGTTGCCAGGCTCATTCCTGGTAGATTTGTACTATTTGGCCACAGTCTTGGAGGGCTAATTGCATTTGAAGTTGCTCATCGCCTGATAGAGAGAAATCTCCGACCAGCCCACATCATCATCAGTTCCTGGTATGCTCCAACGTTAGCTTATCCAAACGAGGTTGAACTTGAAAAAGCACCAAGTGTATTACGACAGATGGAACAAGACATTAAGAACAACATTAAACTATCCGACAATAAAGCGCTGAGGCTGTCATTCCTTGATGATGAGGCGTTGAATAATCCTGAGCTGATGAAACGCCTAATCCCTTGCTTTCGGGTGGGTTTTAAAATTTGCCAAAAGTACACCAACACCCACACCACGAAACTTCAATGTGGCATGACCGTATTAGGGGCCAAATCAGATCGATTTGTTCCTCCAGCCTTGTTGGATGCCTGGTGTCTGGAGATTCAATCCAATCGACGTTTCAAAAAGACTGTACTCTCAGGAGGCCACATGCATATTACTTCAGCAAAGAAGAAATTTTTCCAAGAAATCCAGACCACTTTAAGAGATGCATTTGCTGTCTAAACATATATGATTTAATGTGTAGGCTTAATCAGTTAAATATTTATAATCTAGAATTTTTCACAGTTATCCAATGTGACATATTTTCTTGTAATGATTTATATTTGAATTTGTCACCTACGATATCATCTCGTGTGCCTATCATAAACTTGATTTCAACATTATTATTACTAATTTGTAAGTAAATGAATTGCCTATAATTATCAACTATTATTATTATTATTATTATTATTATTATTATTATTATTATTACTATTCTTATTTATTATTACAATATAATTATTGTGATTATTATTATAATGATTATTAATATTATCATGTCATTATCATTATTATTTTTATTTTATATATTATTTATTATTATTATATGCAATATATAGTCCCAGACCTAATTATGGTATATATTATGTATATGTATGTATTTCTACACATTATTATTATGAAGTATGTTATAATTCATAATGTATATCATTATACTTTTCTCAGTGAAGGGATGACAGGCAACGAAGGGGAATCCTCGTGTACAAATATGTGTCATGGCATCAGAGTAAAAACAATAATTATAAATAAGGTTCAAAGACGTTCCATAACATCAACACGATATCGTTTGCCTACAATTTCAATTATTGGTAATTTTATGTTATGTGGGGAGAAAATTATAATTCGTTCATCCCATAACACATCAAAACATTGGAACTTTTAACTAAGGATTAATATTAAA
The DNA here is from genome assembly GCF_011630105.1 of Anneissia japonica. NCBI lineage: Eukaryota > Metazoa > Echinodermata > Crinoidea > Comatulida > Comatulidae > Anneissia > Anneissia japonica. The sequence continues at coordinate 1,076,810 of NW_022716829.1, forward strand.
TTTACATACCGGTAGTTGGTAATATAGCTTATAGTAAAAACAAAATTATGATCTTTATCCTTTATGAATATAAATAACCACATACAAAAATTCAACATTAATTTCATTTTTAGTGGAAATATATTATGACGTAGTGATACGGTCTGAATATTGCTTTCAATCAAAGGTTGTGAGTTGCAGTCGAAAGCCTGTACCACTGAGATATATATGCTATTGCACTGGTAATTTTTAATGAATAAAAGATTATGTAACTCAAAGTAAGTCCCTGGTGGTTGTTCTCTCAGACCGGGGATTCCGAAGCTCATCAATAGTCAATTATTCTATTTCATAATGTAACCAATAAATAGAAAAAACATTATGCAATGATATCAAATAGAATAGTCCAAATCTCAATATTCATTTAATTAAAAAAAATGTAAAAAAAAACTAATTAAGTACCGTATTACATATCACTCTCAACTAATATATGCAAGGTGTCTACTGTACACGTATTAGAGATTAATGACTGTATTTTAGGTAAGGGGTACTGAAGAGTCATTTAAATATTCATGTAGGTTCACTCGAGGGTATGAAAGGCGAAGGATTTTTTGACATTGTAGTACCTGTCTCTTATCCACATCTAGATGTGTATAAGAGACAGGCCCATACTTGATGAGCTACTGCAAGTTTTCGATAAGCCTTCTTCCGTAAATCCATTGAAAGATGCTCTACCAAAGGTGACATTTTTGAAAGATATTGGAACAAATGAAAGCATTGTAGGTTCACTCGAGGGTATGAAAGGCGAAGGATTTTTTGACATTGTAGTAACGAGAATGGGTTGACGTTTACAATAAATATTTTGTTATTTTTCTACATTGCATTTGTTTTCATCAATTTACATAACTCTGATCTATTAAGAGAGGTGGCGGCGCCAAAACTTGCCCAATGGGGTCCGATATCCAGGACAAAGGGGGGGGGGAGGGAACAACAACCCACTTTGCTTTCGTCAGGGAAATCTGACCCCCTCGTCGGGGGCACCGGCCCCTATCGGCAAATCCTGGCGCCACCCCTGTCGACTGGTCGTCTTCTTTAAGTAGGATTCTTCCACTGCGCAGTCGAATTATACGCGGCCATTGTCTCGAGGTGGTGTGAGGTGAGCGGTGTGATTATTTCTTAATTCGCTTATAGGCCTAAGAGAGTTGACATACATCTACTCAGTCTTTGTCTAACTCTAATCTATTTACATGATGACAATACACATGTACTAAAAAAAACCCAACTAAATATACTGTAAATAAGAGGATTCTTAAACGATTACTAGCACTTTACTGTTTAAATGTGCCTGCATCAAAAGTATATTCGACAAGTTTGACACTAATAATCACGATTGTAGAAACTCATTCTCTCATTCTGAATTCTGGCCAAACGAACGATGTTTACGATTGGGAGAAGTACCATAACAGTCTTCGTAAAGTTGGGTAAAATCGAGGGTTGCCAAAGTGCGAGCCAGCGAGTCATGCAGCGAGGCATGCAATTCGTGCGAGCCATGACGGTAATTCGTGCGGGACGTGTACCAACAGTGCGAGTCATGCGAGGCACACAAAATCCCACGCTTCTTTTAACACTTGTTTAATTTATAAAACAATTACTATAATAAGACAATTTCAAGCTGTCATTGTTTTCATATGGGACCTTTCTCCATTAAACCAGGCCTACCTAGGCTAGGCATAATAGTAGTAGGCCTAAAGTAGTTAGGCAAATAAGCTAGGCCAAGTACAGTTTTTGGAGACGAGGTTAGCTGCTTCCACTTACAGTAGGCCTAGAAAAACGCCTGAGTGCAGGTGACAGATTGTCCCGTTTTCAAAATTTAATTGTTCTGTAAGTGTCGTGTAAGTCTCTTTTTGTTAAAATAAATATAAAATAGCATCAATCTAGAAAGGCATGCCCCCCCCCCACCCACATTTTGGCAAAAAATATATTATGTCCGGAGATTTTTGTATGATCGGAAAAAAAATGCAAGAAAAGAAAGAGGGAAGGAGGAGAAGGATGGGAAAGAGAATGTTTATGCAGTCCCCGACCGAGTTACATTTTCTCGCAATTCACATTGGCGGATCTGGGAGAAGGGGGTCATGGGTCCTGACCCCTGGGCAACAAAAAAAAAGGGAAAAAAAAGAATTCTAGACCTACCTTTTCAGAACCAGTGAGCTGTTTTTTTTTTTAAATTTTTTTATTTTTTTTTTTTATGTTACAATAAGAAAATTAGAATTTTGAAGAACATAAAAGTCATTAAAACGCACTTCAAATGTCGGGAAAGCTCATTTCCCGCCATCTAGGAATCAAAATTTTCCCGTGGGAGAACTCCGGACCACCCATTCTTTTTGAGATTTATCGATTCATTGAAAAAATAATACGCATGCAACTACTCATTTATTTATGTATGTATACACACATAAAATAAAAAATGAGAAAAATTTACCTGACCGTCTTCAAGAGGGCTTGAAGTTTGTAGAACTTAAAAAGTAATTAAAAAGACATTTCCGAAGTCAGGAAAGCTTATTTCCCGCATTCTAGAAATCGAAATTTTCCTGGGGAAACCCGGACCCCCTCTTTCTTTGGGGTTCATTAATTCATTGAATCAATTTCAAGAGCCGGAAAACCTGGAATTTTGAAAAAATTAAAAGTAATTAAAAGACACCTCGGAAGTCGGGAAAGCTCATTTCCCACCTTCTGGAATCAAAATTTTCACGGGGGAGAACCCCCAACCCCCTTCCTTTCTGGGGTTCTTGTGAAAAATTGTGTCCCCCTCCCCTCGAAAATTGAACCCATTCATATCCCCATTCGTCGATGAGCGGTGAGCCGTGGGGGGGGGGGGTTAGTCCTTGTTTGAAAATGGCTATATATAGATAAATGACATGACTCTTATGGAGTAGAACCATACGCCTATTTATCGGTGACAGTACTAAGTAGGCCTACGGTATTGTACTTTTTAATTCTATTTGGTATTTATCGATTTATGAAAAAAAAAATTGTATGCAACTACTCAATATTTTTTTTATGTATGTATACACACATAAGGCCTATTTACTGTAATAACAAGTGGAAAAATTTACCTGACCGTTTTCAAGAGAGGAAACCTTGAATTATGAAGAAATTAAAAAAAGACACCTCAGGAGTCGAAAAAGCTCATTTTCCGCCATCTAGGAATCAAAATTTTCCGGACCCCTTTTCCTTGGAGCTTATCGATTCATTGAAAAAAAGAATACGTATGCAACTACTATTTTTTTTTATGTATGTATACGCACAATAACCGGCCAATTTACTGTAATAAGAATGAGAAAGTTTACCTGACCGTTTTCAAGAGGGGGAAAACCTTGAATTAATTTGAAGAACCAAGTCATTAGACACCTAGCTAAAAGATATTTCAGAAGTCGGGAAAGCTTATTTCCCACCATTTAATCAACATTTTCCCGGGAAGAACCCGAACCTCCCTTTTCTCTTTGGGTTCATTGATTCTTTATAATATTTTCCAAGAGGGGAAAACCTTGAATTTTAAAGAACTTAAAAGTAATTAAAAGACACCTCAGAAGTCGGGAAAACTCATTTCCCGCTTTCTAGGAATCAAAATTTTCACAGGGAAGAACCCCCGGACCCCCCTTTTCTTTGTAGCTTATCGATTCATTGAAAAAAGAATAGGTATGCAACTACTCATTTTTTTTATGAATGTATACACACATAAGGCCTATTTCCTGTAATAACAATGGGAAAAATTACCTGACCGTTTTCAAGAGGGGAAAACCTTGAATTTTGAAGAACTTAAAAAACACCTCAGAAGTCGGAAAAGCTCATTTCCCGCCATCTAGGAATCAAAATTTTCCCGGACCTCCCTTTCCTTTGGAGCTTATCGATTCATTGAAAAAAAGAGTACGTATGCAACTACTAATTTTTTTTTTTATGATACACACATAACCGGACAATTTACTGTAATAAGAATGAGAAAGTTTATCTGACCATCTTCAAGAGGGGGAAAACCTTGAATTTTGAAGAAGTCATTAGAACCCTAGCTCAAAAGTCGAGAAAGGTCATTTCCCGCCATCTAGAAATTAAAATTTTCCAGGGGGAGGACCCCCGGATCCCCTTTCGTTTTTGGGAAAAATGTTGCCCCCCCCCACCCCTAGGTTTGATTCCAGATCTGCATGATTCATATTCCCATTTATCTTATAAGTGTCCCCCACCTCCCACTTTGAAAAACGTTCCGCCGGCCCTGACATGTGCCTGCTGATGGACAAAACCAAATAGGGCCTAGGCCTATAATGAATTACTATAGGCCTAATTTATTTTTTACTCACACTGCCCATTCGCACCATGCATGGAAGGAGGGAAGACCTTATTTACTCTACACAAAATAAAAATAACTAGAAAAGACAAATTAAATTTTAGACGCTGTCCTTGTTTTGGACAGCATATTTGATTGATTAAAAAAAAAAAACATTTTCACAATTAAACACCTATGCCTGCCCTTATCTTATCCAGTTACTACTGTACCTTTCATACTTTTTTTTAAAGAGCTTAATACTTCATATTCAGATTTGCTTAGATTGTAAACAGTAATTTATACATAGGCCTAGACGTATATAATTAGAAAATACAATAAAAAAAAATAATAATCATTACATTGGATGGAATATAAACATATTTCTCTTCAATTAAAAAAATATGTAGGCTATATGTTGTCTCTTATACACATCT
>NW_022716829.1:1081603-1083698 GCF_011630105.1 Anneissia japonica
GCATTACATAAATAGACAAACTATTGATAGTTATTATAATTATAGATTGTATAAACAATAAAATTACATTTTCTTTCATAAATTACAGTGGACCTTCATCGGCTCTTTTTGTACATTTATCCAATCAAATCAATGCATTCGGGGTGGGCTCTTTTTGTACATTTATCCAATCAAATCAATGCATTCGGGGTGTGGTGAAATGATGGGAGAGTATATAATGGAGCTATTTGTGGCACATTTTTAGGGAGTCTACAGATAATAGTTTACGAGTTGTGTTATGGTAATCCGCACTATGCAAGTGTGATACCGTACCCTCGGAAAACAAAATGGTCTTAATTTGCGATTTAAAGTTGCAGATATTAGAAGGAGTTATATTAATAGGAAGCTGGTTCCAAAGAAAAGCAGACGCAAAGGAGAATGAGCATTGACCATATGTTTTGGTAGAATACCGTATTTGGGAACAGAGAGGAGATTTCGAGAAGATGAACGGAGACGGCGGCGAGATGGAGTATACTTAGTAAGCAGGGCATTTAAGTAGGACGGGTGACTAGAACATAACGCTTTGTATGTGAGAACTAACAGTTTAAAAACAATTCGTTGCTTGATCGGCAAACAGTGAAGTTATGATATGATATGTGTGGGCTAGGTTCACTTTTTGATAGAAGAAAATCGTTTTATTTTAGTAGCACTCGATGAGAATGTCATATGAACATTATAATCTATATTAAAACATTGTCTCTTTTACCAAGTAGGTATACCGCCTTGCTTTAATGAAATTTTAGCGTGTTTTAAGGTGCCTCGCACGTTTGGTACAATACTGCAGTTATACTTCGTCCTGCCTCGCATAAAATGCAGTTACGTGTCACGAGGGTAGATAGCTTGCATGAATCGCATGCCTCGCTTACTCGCAATACCCCCAAGAGTCGGACTTTTTATAAGTACTGTGAAATCATTACGCATTACATAGTGAAGTGGCCTATTCTAAAAGTGCTTGTCCACGGACAAGTGGTCCCTAAAATTCTTGTTGTCCGACAGTAAAAAACACTTTTTCCGGCCGTCGGGCAAGTGGGTTCGCTCATGCCTGAATGATCATAGTGTTTATGTACCGGTACTCTTACTTCCATAAGTAAGGTAATGCTTATTTAAGTCCAAGAAAACTGGAAGAGTGTTCTGTGTCGGAGCAAAATAGTCCTGCTATAGATTACTGTACTGTAATTTAGTAAAAGTTCGATGTGGCTATATCGTACTGCGTATTTTCATGACAATTAATTATATGTTATCTGTTAATAAAGTAGTCCCATCGCTAATAAAGTCTCGGCATTGTGAGGTAGGGTGCCATTACTTTTCACATCGTTTTTTTTTTCTCCCCAGTAGTGAACCGAGTACCGTACCCATTTATCTTGGGTGGAGAAGGACAAACGTGGTAATGTGTTGTCGAAGAACACAAGCGATGTGCCCATCGAAGTTTCGAACCCCCGACCTCGAGGCTGAGAGACCGATACGCAATTGCTGTACCAACCGCTCCCACAAATAGATTAAAAACCAGTATTCCGGCCCGAAAATTTAGATTCTACCTAGAGGGCTTAGTTTTGAGACCAGAAGAGTGAGTTGCAAAGTTTGGGACGACCTCATATATAAAAAAAAACGGAAGACAAAGACAGTATAAGGTTTAATTACGTAATTCTCTGAATTAGTATTGAAACCGTGGTGATCAAATGTCTTTATGAGATGCAAATATGAGAAAGGATAAGATTATTATCAATACGATGCCTGAACAAAGCAGTTTGAAGTTTAATATCATAAATGTTTAAAGCATAAAACTTTGTGAAATAATAGAACAATGCATCGATAGGGTCATCAGTCAACGAATGAATATGTCATAAACCGATAATTTGTACATATGTGACCCAAGACAACAAACGTGCTGTAAACTCGTACTCTATAAAAATGGGTTTTTAATGTAAATGAATAGAGTACTTTATAATGAGGGCTCAATGACCTTAATCGGACAATTATGTGTAAAGTTAAGCTATTTTGAATTTTTGAATTTGAATTATTTGCTAAGGACAAGGAAAATCATCTCAGATGTGATTAT
>NW_022716829.1:1085453-1091334 GCF_011630105.1 Anneissia japonica
ATATAATACTTTATATTTATGATGTAATCACATTTTGCTCAAATTACATGTTATACTGTCTATTTAGCACTTTTTCTCGAAACCTTGTGATGCGAGTTGACAGCCCTTTCGTGGTCTTGGGTCACATATTCAACACTTTTTTAAAGCTTGGTTTCCATAAAGTCGCTACACTGTCGCTACGGTATTTTCCTTTCAATCGTTGTATTTTCTCCATGGTACCACGTAACACTCTCCGACGCAATGAAGGCTTGATTCGACCGACTAATCAGCATCAAGCCTGGTGACATACAATCGCTACACTGCCTCACAGTGTTTTCAGTGCAATCCCCGACGCACTGACCAATCATCATCACCGGAAAGCTGCCGGCGATAGCGTGTATCGATTGTATGGAAATCAAGCTTTACCTTATTAATATTTCATTTCGATGTATTATGGATATTATTGCAACTTTTGTTTAATACACCGGTTTAATATTATTTTTCCTCTATAAAATTTCACGGGTCTAAGTATTCAGGGGTGAAGAGGTTCTGACGTCGCCAACACCTTCCCTCATGATCTAAAAAAATGCATGACATTGCTTATGGTCGTTTAAACAAAGGATACGAATCCTCCTTTCCCACTACGTTCATGTTACTTTGCTTGAGTTAAAGACACCTGTATTTTCATATATCCGTGTGCTACTGAAATCTAAGGTGAAATGAAGATCATTACAGAGGTTTCTCGCAAGCGAGCGAATACGTGTACGCATACGTTTAGCTATCCATAACAGTTCGTAGCCGTTCTGTGATTTTCGCGATCAAAGCGCAATTCAATCATAGACCTAGGCCTAGGGCTTACGGCATTCGGGCTTACTATACTCAAAGTTGTATTAATATAGGGCGTATGTATGGTTTTGGAAATTGAAAATTGTAGCCGAAAAATACTTCTTTTGTTGCCCAGAAGTGTTGGTTATTTTTTTGTGATAGGCCCTATTGTTCATGACCCAAAGGCAGGGGCGGATTTAGATGGGAGGGCGCCTGTAACCCCCCCCCCCACCTTATATCACAAAAATAATAATTGAATGGATACTCAGTTCCATAGAATGATGCACCAGCATGGAAACTTTTGTGCAATCAATCACTCTCTATCGAGGTCGGCAGCTATGTGCTGTCAGGCAACCCCATGCACAGTGACCACTACACTGATATGTGTGCACATCTCCATTGACGACACCCCTTCAGTAGTGTTACTCTTTTAATAAAGTACAGTTTTTGTGTAGACAATATTTGACACTTTTGACGTCCAAGTTTTATTTCCTTATTGTTTTCAAGTACATGTGTACCTGGTTTAATCATCATTGTGTAATTTACCAGATATACCGTATGAAATTGTATAATCCTGTTATCTCTAATTGACATGAAACAAAGTAGGCCTACCTAAACCTAGGGCCTAGGCCTATTTCCAGTGGCGGATTTAGGGGGTGGGGGAGTAAGGGGCGTACCCTCCCCCTATTTTTGCAAACTGTTTAAGTCTTCTTTTCCTACCAAAAACACCCTAGGAGAGTGCTATTCATAAATCCACTTGGTGAGAAATAGAACATTTGTAATTTACTCTATGTAATTATACAGTAGCGGATTTTGTTGTTTGATGACTTTTTTTAACAAACTTTGGATATTAGTTTTCCTTTTTGCTGATTTTGTTATTTTTATGCTCGATGTTGCTGAGAAACTTCATCATGTTTTCTAGAAGTGAAATTTCTCTTTTGAAAAGGTGTACATTTATGAACCTTTGCATGTTGTCAAATATTTTGTTTGAGATGTTCGTGGAAGAGGCACTAAAACCCACAGCTGTGAGTAGATGAATTATTATTAATTTAATGACACATTTCATAGTTGCATATTGCAGGTAAAAGACATATCTATTTTTTTTAAATTCATTTGTTACTGAAAACTACCATGCTAGATATTCAAAATCGACTCAATACAACCTCATATTCCTCAAATGTGCTGGGCTTCAAGGAGGCTACGCCTCCTTGGACCCCCACCATGGGCTCTGCCCCTGGACCCCGCCGGGGCCCTAGGCGCGCCCCCAACGACCCTTAGCCTAAGGTTGTTCACTTCGCTCGCAATGTGCCCCCTCTTTTCTGGCAGGCTGGATCCGCCCCTGAAAGGTGCTTGGGTACAAGATGTAGGCCCAACCTAGCCTACACAAAATCCCACACCACCACCAAGGTCAAAGCACCGACGTTTTGATAAACCAATATGAGACGCATCCTATCGTAATTTGCTGCCTTCAAATGTCACAAAAATTGCACGTATGTAAAGATACATTTATTTTTTACACTTACGTAAAATGTGAAAAAATAAACAAAGATCTTATTAGAAATCCACAATTTGCCTATGCGTTTTTTGCTTACGTGTAGAGAGAGCAAGATATGCGTGTCGTCCACAAGTTTACCGGATAGCAGCCGGCGTATGACGTAAAAATTATGACGTATCCGTCACCCTAACCGTACCCGTTCGCGTGCGAAACCTCCCTCAGGCCCGTATCCAGGGGGGGGGGGTTATGGTTCGGGAGAACCCCCCTTTTCTAGCAAACCCCCTCTTAAATTTCCCAAATAAGTCCTCCATCCCCAACTAATGCACTGCAGACCCACCCAGATACAGACATTTTCAAACATATCTGCTTTTATAGCATTATTTAGACCCATAAAGCACAAAAGTTGGCGGTTTCGCGGACCCCACCGGGGCTTCGACTGTGGACTTCACGCCCAGAAACCCCCCCCCCCCCCCCCCCGGCCCAGAAACCCCCACCCCCACCCCCTTGGAAGAACCTGGATACGGGCCTGTTCCTATTGTTATTATTACACAGTACTCTATGTTAATTCCCTTTAGATCTGCTTTTCGATGGAGATTTCAGGTCGCGACCGACCAAATGCTGGGTTCGCGAAAGAATTATTTGGTTTTGCTAACGTCTAAATAATATTTAATAATAGCTTTTCATGCACTGATTAATGCTTCCACTAGGATGATGATAATAATAAGGATGATGGTTTATCAAGGTTGAAATTCGAGTTCCCAGTTTGAATAACAGGGGTCCATACAATCATAGATGTATTCTATCCAGGTAGTTGCGACATGGAGTTATCCGAGCCAAAAACATGACCCCTAACTATTAACCCGATTGTGATTGATTGATTTAGTAATGTATAGCCTGGCTGGTATCTGCGTCGGAAACCGAACCCGTGTTCCCGTGGAACCTTTAGTTTTATCGTGGCACTCATCTGTTAATTCTGAAGGACATTGCCTGTCAATGATAATGAACGAATAATGTTACGGAAACACGTTTTAAGAGATATCCTCCATGTTTGTAGTACAGTTGTTAAAACTCACGTTGCCGAAGTCAACACAACGCCAAATCGCAAATCCACACAACGAACGACTTCCCCATGTATTCGCATGCGCAGGTTTAACGCTTCACTGCCCGTCGTAGAACGTCGCGTCGTCCAAATCGAAAGCTGCTCCGATAATCATCAGTATCGACTGATCATCAGGTTTGATTATTGTCGTCATCAGTATTATCATCATCATCAGCATAATCATTATCACCACCAGCATCGTCTGATCATAGTTGGAAGTATTTGATTGGTGTCAGGAAATAGAATCGGCTCATCATAACCGTCACATATGGTAGTCAAAACATTGACAGATGATTCGTACATGACTAATGACATTCGGCGAGAACTCTAACCCGATATCAAACTCCGATGTTTTTAAAAAACATACAGTATTTACACTAGTATTACAAAGTCAGTAGCTCCTGGGTTGAAATGCGTACAGTCAGCACGGACTCCAGGCCCGTAGCCAGAGGGGGATCGGAGGGGTCGGACGACCCCCCCCCCCCTCGGCTGGGGTCACCCTTTTCCAGGCCAAATATTTTTCTCATAGAGCTGCTAGACCTATAGCCTGTGGCCTGTGGATCTATCTCAGGCCAAACGAGCTGACGAGCATACTCAATGAGTAGATTTAAATGCCAAAGACATCACCTAATTATGCCTTTTATTCATCTCGTACCCTTGACTCATGCAGTGACACTGATATTAACTTTTAGTTCAGTCGAATGTTTTTGCCTATCAGGGGCGGATCCAGAGATGTCCAAAAGGGGGGGGGACCGAAGTTTGGTCCGATCGAGACAACAATGTCCTAGGGGTTCCGGGGGCATGCCCCCGCGAAATTGTTGTGTTCTAGACGCCCGAAAATAACATTTGAGGCGTTGTGAGCTATCATTTTTTTCTTTTTCTTTTTTTTTTCTTTTTTTACCTCCCAAAAGGGGGCCGGGGCCGGGCCGTTCCCCCCTCACTAAATCTGCCCCTGCCTATCTTGATTCTAGAGTGAATCATGGTCAAAATATCACCTCGTCCTGTGTATACACCTTTGAATCATGATAATTATATTCAGCATATGCAAGGGTGTCAGCCTTAACTTTTATATGCTAAAAACACCATCATTCACAACCTCTAGATTAAAAAATTTTCTGGGTGAGGATGCCCCCCCCCCCAGCAGCACATGCCATAGAGCATGTGCCTACGGTACACATTGGGTCGCGGAGGCACCCGTATAAAAAGGTCACCTTTGGCTAAAAAAAGACCCACCCCGCTTGGAAGTCTGGCTACGGGCCTGGACTCCCAATCAATAAGGTGTCGTCAACAGTTCCACTTTTCTATCCGGTTGGAATTATGCCAACCTCATGTCGTACAATATTACTGAATCACTGTACAATTGTTCTTCATGTTGCTATTCATTGCAGACATTTTTATTTTTCTACCTGATTCTACATTAGGGCCTATAATATCAAACATACACATGTCACGCCTGCATTACTGCATGAACAAGTTAGGCATAGAGCCAACTAACTGTAATATTACCTTATTCGGGAATCACCGTCACCAACATATTACTATTGGCTTTGATAGGCCTACTGTAAGCCCCGGGTGCTCAAACTTTAAAGCTGGTACATTGACCAATCTAATAGGAGGGCCCTTCTTGAGTCTACCATTTTACAGTCGCACCTACTTATCTAACACGCATCCCCGTATCCGACACGCACCCCTTGTCAATACTCTTTAATACAATATTAGATATAGCTGAAGCTAGATTAAAAAAAAAACAAACAAAAAACAAAAAAACAAACACTACTCTTGTTAACAGTGTCAGGCTAAGCGGCAGTCCTAAGTTCACCCATAAAAAATTCGGGTCATTAATGCGTCTATTAATTCCGATGTTTTTCTGTAAATCTACAACGGTCTGAGAGATTACAAGGTCACGCTCACTTTGCCATGAAGAAGTCACCGATCCACTTTTCTAACAAACCGGCATCCTCGTTAACATTGGTCGAATTTCCTGTCGGATTTTATTTTTCTTGTATAGGCCTTGCCGGGGGCTGATCGAAATTAAGCTGCGGGTCGGGGGCTGAATGCAAGGGCTGAGGCCTATCCACTCGGTACGTCACGTTAGCCTACAGCTCCCTATTAATATTGAAACTTGTAAAAACCGAAACATTTCCGATCCAAAACATAATAAAAACACTGGAATAGAGATAGTTATTGATTTTGAGTTGTAGGCCTGAATTAAATTTCCAAGGCCCACTGAGTGTGATCAGAGATGCGAATAAAATTATGTTAGGACTGATGGAAAAATTATGCTACGTTAGGCCCCTATGCTATATTTTTAAATTTTAATAAGCCCTGCAGGTGAAGAGCCCCACCTAAATACTTTCTACCTCCAACAATAAAAGCAAATCACGGTCACATAGTTAAAAAGCACCTCAAATTACCATATTTTTCCAGCTGGCGCTCCATTGGTAGCGCCAGGATTTTCCTGACGGAAAGAGGGGAGGGGATGT
>NW_022716829.1:1091401-1092749 GCF_011630105.1 Anneissia japonica
TGTGTTAGAACCTACTGTATACACATAGATAATCGTTTACAAGTTGTGGTTATGGTAATCCTCAGAGGTATAGAATAAGCCCATACTATTTTAATATTCTATTCATTTATTATTTATTTATTAATCTATCATAATAAGTCTAAGAACAAAAACATCAATTATTATCAAACGTGATTAAACATGCAGGTGGATGCGACTCGTCTATTCAGAATTCATCCCTCCCCCACTTTTTGGCACAAAATATGTAGTGTCTATATAGAGATTTTTGTATGATCGGAAAAAATTGCAAGAAAAGAGGGAAGAAGAGAGGAGGTGGGAGAGGGGGAAGAGAGTGTTCATCCAGTCCCCGACCGAGTTAGATTTTCTCGCAATTCACATTAGCGGATCTGGGGGATCAGGGGTCCTACCCCCCACCCCCACTTCGGCAAAAAAGAAATGAAAAAAAATAATAAAAAGAAATCCAGATCCATCTTTTCGGGACCCGTGAGCTGATTTTTTAATTTTTTTTTTAAATTAATGTTTTTTTTATATGCCTTTTTTATTTCTTCCATTTTTATCATTTTAAATTTTTTTATTTGTCTGGTGCTGTGCTTTTTATCCATTGTTTTTTTTTTTACATTTGTGTTGTGAATTTCTGGAATTTCAGTGTTTTGTTTTTAAATGTTTAAGCAATTATTTTAATACACTTATATACACTCTTTTATTGGCTGTCTGTTTGCAATTTTAAATTTATATTTTTATCTAAATAAATAATAAAGACCTTGAATACAGAATTAGAAGTCGGGAAACCTTGAATTTTGAAGAACTTAAAAATGTAAAAGACATTTCATAAGTCGGGAAAGCTCATTTCCCGCCATTTAGAAATCAACATTTTTCCGGGGAGAATCCGAACCCACCTTTCTCTTTGGGGTTCATTGATTCATGGAATCGTTTTCAAGAGGGGAAAACCTTGAATTTTGCAGAACTTAAGAGTCATAAAAAGACACCTCAAAAGTCAGGAAAGCTCATTTCCCGCCATCTAGGAATCAAAATATTCATGGGAAAAGAAAACGTATGCAACTATACTCATTTGTTTTTTTATGTATGTATACACACATAACAGGCCTATTTCCTGTAATAAGAATGAGATAAAGTTTGCCTGACCGTTTTCAAGAGGTGGAAAACCTTGAATTTTTCATTAAAAGACACCTAGCTCAAAGTCGGGAAAGCTCATTTCTCGCCATCTAGGAATCAAAAATGTCCCGGGGGAGAACCCCAACCCCCTTTCTTTTTGGGGTTCTTGTAAAAAATTGTGTCCCCCTCCCCTCTAAATTTGAACCCATTCATATTCCCATTCATCTTACTAGTG
>NW_022716829.1:1092791-1098032 GCF_011630105.1 Anneissia japonica
CCGCCGGCCCTGTATGTGAATATGTTGTTCGGATTGTAAAGCGGGTAATTTTTAATATAGTATAACTTCTGAGACTAAAACGTGAGATGAGATTTTGGGATTGAGAACTTGACCATGGAGGAATTTGTTTATGACTGATATATGCAACCAGATCGATCTGTCACTACAACAGGGCAGCCGCGGCCGGAAGAAGAATCCAAGCCTTGCTTAGGTTCTTTGCCAAGCGAAGAATATTAAGCAAGGCCTAGTGGCATATGCAGAGTTTGGTACAGGATTTAGTCCTTGTTTGAAAATGGCTATATATAGATATATATGATGTGACTCTTATTGAGTGGAACCATCGGTGACAGTACTAAGTAGGCCTACGTTATTGTACTTTTTTAATGTTCTAATTACCCAGTACATCGTTCGCGTTTCACCGCTCATCTAGAGCGGCAGCCAAGAACAATTTGATCAAACGAACAAGGTACCAATATCCGAGTACAAGAACATTTATTATGTAACGTAACATATCAATATATGGACGTCTGCCGGGGACGCCCTGCTGGGTGTGCCCCCTGGAGCACCAATTAAGGGGCTGAAAATGGTCTAGATCATGTTTTGGAGATACCACATAAAACCAACTTAAAATTAACAAACATACTCTACTAAGTATACAAAGTGTATTGCCAGACAGATTATCCGCTGGATATGTCCCACCAGACACCCCAAAAAGGGGTCCTAAATTTGGGCTAGATCATGTATTGGAGATACCACATAAAATCAACTTAGAATTAACAAACATACTCTACTAAGTATAAAAAGTGTATTGCCAGACAAATTATCCACTGGATATGTCCTCCGCTGGATATGTCCCGCCAGACACCCCCAAAAAGGGGTCCTAAATTTGGGCTAGATCATGTATTGGAGATACCACTAAAAATCAACTTAAAATTAACAAACATACTCTAATAAGTATAAAAAGTGTATTGCCAGACAAATTATCCGCTGGATATGTCCCGCCAGACACCCCCGAAAGGGGTCCTAAATTTGGGTTAGATCATGTATTGGAGATACCACATAAAATCAACTTAGAATTAACAAACATACTCTACTAAATATAAAAAGTGTATTGCCAGACAAATTTTCCACTGGATTTGTCCCGCCAGACACCCCAAAAGTTGCCCCATGTGGACACTGTGATATAATTGGGCTAGATCATGTATTGGAGATACCACTAAAAATCAACTTAAAATTAACAAACATACTCTAATAAGTATAAAAAGTGTATTGCCAGACAAATTATCCGCTGGATATGTCCCGCCAGACACCCCCGAAAGGGGTCCTAAATTTCGGCTAATCATGTATTGGAGATACCACATAAAATCAAATTAGAATTAACAAACATACTCTACTAATTATAAAAAGTGTATTGCCAGACAAATTATCCACTGGATTTGTCCCGCCAGACACCCCCAAAAGCTGCCCCATGTGGACACTGTGATATAATTGGGCTAGATCATGTATTGGAGATACCACTAAAATCAACATAGAATTAACAAACATACTCTACTAAGTATAAAAAGTGTATTGCCAGACAAATTATCCGCTGGATATGTCCCGCCAGACACCCCAAAAGTTTTCCCCTATGGATATGATTTATCATCAGTGTAAGCCCCACAGTAGGCCTACTTCATAATTTGATTAAGCTGGCCACACAGCACTTACTCAGCCGCTGTCAAAATTAAAGAAGTTGTAGGATGTATCTTCTTTTTGAGATGACAATTAATTACGTAAGTATTTGTAATAAAACTAAACAGAGCGTAAATAATTTGAAATATTGTAGGAGAACTATGACAAAAGTATAATTTTTTAAAAATCCAAAATGGATATAATACTATACTTTTATATTTAAGGTTTGATAGGGACATTAGGCTGTGTTAATTTATACTGTTGGTCAAGACAACCTATCGGTAATTGGGAAAAAAAATCCTATGGAAATCTTGCCAGGACACTGCTATCCTATGTCTGTAGCAGCCGAGGCAATGAGATTCATATATTGTTTGATACATATCGTCCTATGTCGCATTGATTTGAAGATGAATGTTGAAAATCCAGCTAATCTCCAGGGTAGTCATGAGGAAGCAGATACTCTCATTGCATTCCATCAATCTGGCACCACTGGAAATATAATCATTAGAGCCTCTGATACTGATGTCCTAATTATTCTCATTGGAATGCAAGGAAGACAGCTGACAAATGACAGACCTACATCATACAGTCGCATTATTATGGATTGTGGATCGGTCAATAGCCGTCGGTTAATTGATGTCAATAGCATTGTCACCACACTAGAGTCAAAGCAGGACGGATTAGCTGCATCCATGGCAGGTCTTCACGCATTTACTGGCTCAGACTTCACCACCGCATTCTACAGAAAAGGTAAATTGATGCCACTTGAGGTTCTCGTAAAAGACACAGAAGGAACACTTATTCAGTTCTTCAGCAACAGGCTTGTGAAGATGATCCAGACCAGAGAAAAGCAGAAGAGTTTGTTTGTTCCTTGTATGGCTTGAAGGTGATGTAAAAGATGTCAATGAGGCCAGGCTCCTAAAACTGTGTCAGATGACGGGTAGACTGGATCAGGTATTGTATCAGAAATAATTTCATATAGGAAGGAAATAATATAGATAACATTACGTAACCTAATAACCTAAACTACATTTTTCCATTATAAATGTGCTTTTGTTTATGGATTAACGTAAATTACCATTAATTAATAATATTCCCAGTGGTGTGTGAGTTTTAAAATGAATTGCGCACATTGATAACGAATTTGTAGTCTAAATATCTATTTTGTTTTAGGAGAATCCGATGTCTAATGTGAAAAAAAGTAGACTGCGCACTTCTTCCACCTTGTGCGAAGACTGTACATAAAAATATGCAACGGGCACATTTCATCAGCATCCTGTGGGGAAATGCTGGCTCTGCACATCCCGGACTTGGTTTGGATCCTCTGAATTACGGATGGAAGAAAAAGAATGGTTACTATACTCCTGACTGGTATTCGGGACATTCAATGCCAGATTATCTTTTTCAGGAAGAGGAACGAGAGGAGAATACTACAGTGAATCTCCAGATTGTCCAACCAGATTTCGTCGCTGAGGAGTTTGATGATGATGATGGTGATGACGACGATTCATGTTTCGGAATTTCTTGGAGTAATGATCAGAAAATGATAACTCAGAAAGTGAAACAGACAATTAACATTAATATCAATTATCATGAAGACATAAAGACTTGATAGCGACTTTACTTACTCTTTAGATTATAATTATAATTGCAATACCGATCATGTAAAATCTGTGGCACCTCCATTTATTTTTTGTGGGGATTTACTTAAACCGAAAAAACTTTTAATCCAGTACCTTGATGTTTATGACTAATATAGGCCTAAGTATCCTATGATCTGGAGGCCTTATGTAGAGTAACATTTAGAAAGGGTCATTGTGTTATTGTTTGCTTTGTGAATGTACCTATTCATTTAAACTTGGTTTCATGTGATGTACTTTCACCATCTATTTTAGCACACAGTGTTCACAGAGGGCAACTTTTGAGGGTGACGGGCGGGACCTATACAACGGATAATTTGTCTGGTAATACACTTTTTTATACTTAGTAGAGTATGTTTGTTAATTCTAAGTTGATTTGATGTGGTATCTCCAATACATTATCTAACCCAATTATATCACAGTGTCCAGCAATAGGGGACCCTTTTGAGGGTGTCTGGCTTGACATATACAGTGGATAATTCGTCTGGCAATACACTTTTTATATTTAGTAGAGTATGTTTGTTAATTCTAAGTTGATTTTATGTGGTATCTCCAATACATGATCTAGCCCAATTATATCACAGTGTCCACAGGGGCAACTTTTGGGGGTGTCTGGCGGAACATATCCAGTGGATAATTTGTCTGGCAATACACTTTTTATACTTAGCTGAGTATGTTTGTTAATTCTAAGTTGATTTTATGTGGTATCTCCAATACATGATCTAACCCAAATTTAGGACACCTTTTGGGGGTGTCTGGCGGGACATATCCAGCGGATAATTTGTCTGGCAATACACTTTTTATACTTATTAGAGTATGTTTGTTAATTTTAAGTTGATTTTATGTGGTATCTCCAATACACGATCTAGCCCAATTATATCACAGTGTCCACAGGGGCAACTTTTGGGGGTGTCTGGCGGGACATATCCAGTGGATAATTTGTCTGGCAATACACTTTTTATACTTAGTAGAGTATGTTTGTTAATTCTAAGTTGATTTTATGTGGTATCTCCAATACATGATCTAGCCCAAATTTAGGACCCCTTTTGGTGGTGTCTGGCGGGACATATCCAGCGGATAATCTGTCTGGCAATACACTTTTTATACTTAGTAGAGTATGTTTGTTAATTTTAAGTTGGTTTTATGTGGTATTTCCAAAACATGATCTAGCCCAGTTTTCAGCCCCTTAATTGGTGCTCCAGGGGGCACACCCAGCAGGGCGTCCCCGGCAGACGTCCATATGTTGATATGTTATGTTACATAATAAATGTTCCTGTAATAATAATAATAATAATAATGTTGTATTTATATAGCGCATATTGCACATTGCCCTTATGCGCTTTACAGAGAAATAATATAGGCCAACTGAGAAAAAGCAAATAACAATAAAATAGTAACAATAAAATAAAATAAAAATAATCATAATAACAATAACAATGAAACTAAACTACTCCTATTCCTTAAACTAATTAATGGTTGGCCGTTGACTCCGAGGAGCTCATCCGCCCTTTGTTCAGCTATTGGTTTTTCTTGCTCAGATATTGGTACCTTGTTCGTTTGATCAAACTGCTCTTGGCTGCCGGTCTAATCGTGAGTGATCTGCATTGCTAGTCACATTCTGTCTCTTCATTTGGTGATGGTGACGTAATGCCATTTACCGTACCTTAATTGAAGTAAAAATACGGTACCGTATCTCAAGCCACAGCGAACAAAAAAAAAAAAAAAAAACAATAAAAAAAACAAAAAACTAGAGATACTATGTTCAATAGAACATGAATCCAGTCATTTTTTAAGAAATAACCACTGTGACCTTCAACCTCAACCTGTGAACACCCCATGTTCTAATGCAACTGGTCCAATCGTTAGTCACTAGCAATATTTGATAATTTTCACTATAGTGACCCTTGTGAATTTTTACCTATAGATGAAG
>NW_022716829.1:1098097-1113097 GCF_011630105.1 Anneissia japonica
TTAGTATCTGTATATAATTGAAGAAGAAATATGTGGTAAACACCATTAAAAATAATAACTGTGCAAGTGGATTTGAATAATTATTCATTCATTAAACAAAATTTATTTCCGTAAATGTTAAACAATATTTATAGTAAATCATTATTATAAAAAGAATATATGTAAATAAATTAATAATATGATAAATGATTAACTAGGATCTTTAATGGCAGATAAAAATATCTTTTCACGTAGGATACTCACAGAAACAACATAATTTAAATAAAAACATTAAAAAGGCAAATTATACGCCATGCTTAAAATATTGGAACCGCGCTTCAAAAAATATAAATGCAAATGCAAGGTCAATAAACAGAATAAGCGTGTCACTTGCTATGCACTAAAATAGCAAATGTTTGTATCCACCCTTATTTTGTGCACCACCCTTAAAATTTTGAGGACATTTTCTGAAATTTCACCATTCTTTAAAAATCCTGGTGAAAGGGTTGCCATGGGGAACATAAGACAATGAAGAGGGTGAAAACAGTTCCATAATAAAAATACTGTCCCTAAAGGTAAAATTTGACAATTTTAATGAGAACCTCCGACGATAAAAGAATTCCCCTTAAAATATGTTTTAAATGTAGTAGTAGTATCCGACGACAAGCAATCAAGAAAAAACTAAACTGGAACAACTCTCCCGACACGAAATGTTTAGTGTATCATACAAACGTACGAACTGACCACAAGCAATCAAGACAAGACTAGACAAGAACGACTCGCTCGACACGAAAATTTTAGTTTATTGTTAGTTTATTTACAAACATTCAAATACCTCTGACCGCAAGCAATCAAGGAAAGACTGGACAAGAACAAACCCGCGCGACACGAAAAGTTTAGAATATTATACAAACGTTGAGACCGCTACACAACGGCCTTTTGCTTCGCGATTTGAGCATGAAGGCAAGGCAAAAGCAGCTTTCTTAGCTACGTTTTTTGTCCGCTGATCGGTTAAAAAACGTATTTCATTTTTATTTTATCACTAAAAAACAACTACTGTAAAATGTTTAGCCCATAAATGTGATGTGTGTGAAGAAAACATTAAATATTTTAATTTGGACCTTCAAAAAGCATTAAAAAGAAATTACTATGACATTTTAGGGGGGCTAAAGCCTGTTTAACGCCCCTCTAAATCCGCCCCTGACTGATCCCAGACTGGGGTGTAGGATGTATCACCGGTTCTTAATGACGAAATTTGATTGAATTTATTCCAATGGTTTGCCATTAGTAGCATTTTTAAATGTTACTATAGAGAACATAAGAATAACCCTTTAATGACCTTTGACCGTAAATCTCTGAACACCATAACGTCCCTACCTTATGCCAATACATATGTGTCCAGGACAAGACTGTGCTATGTTATTTGTGACAGAAGTCTCTTATTTATTTTTTTGAAAGTGTTTTACCCTAATGACCCCTATTTGACCTTTGACCCCAAGCAGTGAACATCCCATGTATGAGAGGTGTCACCGATTATACTGACCAGGTTTGGTTGAAATCGGCACAACCGTTTGGCACTAATAGCGTTTTGAAATGTTGCCAGAAAAAATTTGAAAATTACCCCTTAATGACCTTTGACCCCTTATCCCTGAACACCCTATAGACCCTGCCTTATGCCAATGTATATGTGCAAAAGACAAGACTGTGCTACGTTATTTGTGAGACAAGTACGGTAGTCTTTTATACGATTTTTGGTTTTTTTACCCTAATTTCCCTTATGTGACCTTTGACCCCAAGTTGTGAATAACACATAAATGGGAGGTGGCGCCGGTCGCGATTTTTTTTTTCCGTACGAAACATTTGCATGAAACTTCACTCGGGCCATCTCGGATTGACTCGACTAAGTTCGATACGAGGAACAAGAGCAGACACTTCGCAATGTCGTGACGCTCGAGTTTTACTATTATTGCTCGTTGTGACCTTCTTGGATGTTATTAAATGTTAGTATAATATCTGCAACAACAACAGCTAGTACCCCCTTTTATAAAGTGTAGGTAGGTACAGTAATACCAAAGGCTAGAGACAAAGAGGATAAACTATGGGCCTAACTACAGGATAAGTTAAGTCCTACCTAGTATTATAGGCTTAGGGTCCTAGACTGACACCAACAGTCACGCTTTACATACAGACGTTGATTGAAATTTGAAAAAAAAAAATGGAAAAAAATTAAAGCATGAGATAAAAAATAGAGTGCATAAGAGAAATATTATTAAATAAATAAAATATACCATTCGGCGGCGTTATTAAACTTCGCCAAACTATCCTTGTAATGTATTAATGTTAAATAATAAATAATGATAATAATAAAAATAATAATAATTTCAGGATTAATTACCTTGACCTAAGCCTTGTAATGAAGAACCATACTATTTACTAGGCCTATAAATAATAACTAGCCCAGGGGGAATATCTTTTGTGTTATTTCCCTTAACTTAGATTTTTTAATTGTTCTCTAATTCCTCCATTGTCTAAGTTCCCCTTAAAGTAGGCCTACAGGTTGGTTTTAGTAACATAATAAATTAATACTAATTAATAATAATAATAATAATAATAATAATAATAATAATTTCAGCATTAATTACCTTGACCTAAGCCTTGTAATGAAGAACCATTTACTAGGCCTATAATTAGTCCTAATAACTAGCCCAGGGGGAATATCTTTTGTTATTTCCCCTTAACGTCGATTTTTTAATTGTTCTCTAATTCCTCCATTGTCGAAGTTCCCCTTAAGGTAGGCCTACACGTTGGTTTTAGTAACATAATAATAATAATAATAATAATAATAATAATAATAATAATAATAATAATTAATAATAATAAAATAAAATAAATAATAATAATAATAAATAAATAAATAAATAATCATTTCGGCATTTTGGTAATCAAGAATCTGCAGATTACTATGCCTGATATTAATAACTAGGCTTAGGCCTCATTTATACATTCATTGGTGCTCTGCCATTTTGGCAGGTGTTATGGCATCCAGTATTTTAGAGCTGCCTCTTCTCAGCTCTTCTCTTAATTTGAAAATAACTGTCACCCTGTTCATTTGATGAAACGCCCCGAGAAACGCGCTTTTCCTTACTCTCTGTGCTTTCCCCAGAAAGCGTATAGTTTTTGTAGTTAGGCCTAGGTAATTATGCAAAACCCAGACCTAACTAAAAAATACAATTGCCACAGTATGTAACTCAAGTTAAAATAACACTTTTTATTACTCGTGCAGCTCAATCAAATATTATATGTCATTTTAGACGACCCATTAGTATTAGCATGGTAACATCAATGTATTTTTAAAAATTAGACAGCGACGTTCTCTCAGATCAGAAGTTGTTGATGACCCTTTGACCTGAATTCTGCAATATGAGATTTTCGGGTCGATTCAGTCGAGACGGCCCGAGTGGAGTTTCATGTAAATGTTTCGTACGGAAAAAAAATCGCGCACCGGTCCTACTGACTAAGTTTTAATTAAATCGGTCCAGTAGTTTGCCACTAGTAGCCTTTTAAAATGTTGCCAGAAAGAAAGAAAGAAACTCTAGGAAACAAAACCCAGTCAGTATGCTGCTGACTGGGTAATAAAAAAACAGGGAGATGAGTGACCCAATACAGTCGATTAGCTTTACACATAATACGTGCACATTTACCGCTCAACTACACTTCCCCTGACAAACATATACTGTAGTTAGTAATATTGCACCCCTACAGTACAAAAAAAGTAATAAAAAATTGAATGAACTACTTTTTTATCTGTCTGTTATATGGACGTGTGTTTGTTTGCTTATAAGCACAGGGTTTTGCCGAAGATATGTAACAAAACATATTGGCATTAATTTGACACCGATCGTGGGTGAAAAACAGTTTGGTCGAGTGGTTAAAAGAATGTTTTCCACGCTATTGATCGAATCCCATGTGTCTTTTATTTATTTTGTTTTTATTATCTTTTATTTAATTGTCCGTATTAAGCCTAACATCTTACTATCGGTCAAGCCATTTTGGATATCAGCACGTGACTGCAATGAATACATTTTGTCCCCTTTGGGAACAGTATGAGTGGGGAATCAGAGGAGATTTATGATGTGGGCGGAGGTATGCACTATTAGATATTCCCCTTAAATAAAAGGGGACTTTTTCAGATCTTAACGCAGACTGGCTTACAATGATCGATTATTTACATTGTGAATAATAAAGTACTCGTGGAATAATAAACCTAGTTACTGACGGACCAACACACTTATGATTTTATTGTCTTTTAATACCCCATGTTTATCTATATATAGCACAAAACACACAGTGAATGGCAGTACATTTGGATGTTTGTGAAAACTGATTGAAATGTATTGAAAGCTGAAAACGTAGGCACATTCACTGTTAACAAACGTTGTAATTAAAAAATTTAGGGGAATTTTTGTCATAACGTTTTTGAATGATCGATGATTTACATTCTTATATAAATAATAAAGCTTTCTGTCAACACAGAATTTTTTAAGTTAAAAAATTCTGCTGATTCCCGTCAACGGTCGGATAGTACAGGGCTTTACCTAGGGTTTTACCTAGGATTGTCATTATTTTGTGTTTGGCTGTTGGAGGGTGTAGAAAATAGACCAATTGTGTATAGGCCCACCTACAATCGCCTACGAGGTCAAGGGTTAGCGTCAGCTTGATTGCAGTGTATATTAATATTAGGAGTTCCCAGAGCTATATAATCAGTTTTGGCCTCGTACTACAGAAAATCACACACTGTGGGGATAACTACAATGAATACTGGTCTAACAATAAATCCTTTAAGTTTTCATAAAACTTAATGATGTATTTTAATCTTGATTACAGAAAATAATTGCAAGCTGTTTGGCGCTGTGAGAATGGTTTGGTTTTACAAACTTCATGTCGGGGTTTTAATCCTTCGCTGTGCATTTTCCTTGAACAGCACTGTTATTATTGCACGACAATAAGCATTTAACGACAAGACAGGATCTTTGAAAAAGTACTTTATTTATAAATAAATCATGGTACATAAAGATAAACGCCAATCCGCCTTGTTGCGATAATGCTTTAATAATAAATTTTTAACTTGAAGAGGAATCTTCGAGTGTGAAAAAGGTTTCCACAAACCGGGATTCGAACCCGGGACTTTCTGCTGTGTATGCAGACGCCTTAACCAACTGGACAATTGGGCCGTAGTTGGGAAATCAAATCTGATTATGACACTAATTTTCACACTTATACCCATGCGTAGTTGGACAGCTCTAGTCATTGATGCATGGCAAATAACAGATATGGCCGGCATCTATAGGGCCAAGCATAGAGTTGATTACGCCTAGCCTTAGCCACAATTATGCTAAGGCCTTTCCACATATTTTTGGTTTGGGTTTGGTGATCAAGCCTAATATGTTGTACACTTCATGCACTAATACTGAGATCATTAAATGATATAATTAAAATCTAATTGATTAGTTAAAAATAAATTTAATAATGAATTTACTTATGAACGTCTTATCTTGCTGTAGGTTAACGATACCATGACTATGACATTGAGTATTTGGACGTCATCAACGTCGCATAATCTTAGCATTACTCATTTAAAGAAGTTGTCTGCCGGATGTCAATAGGTAGGGTATTCCTGAGAGAAATTAAAGTTTATATATAGGCATATGTATGTATACCTATGTATGTGTGCATGTGTATACAGTAACTGTATATTTTTAAAGTGAAAAGTCGTCCAAATCAGAATTTAAATTCGAGTTGCCTTTAAAAAAAAATATTTTACTTATTTATTCAAATTTTCTTACTATATATATATATATATATATATATATATATAGGGGTTCATTGATTCATGGAAGCGTTTTTAAGAGTAGAAAACCTTGAATTTTGAAGAACTTAAGAGTCATAAAAAGACACTTCAAAAGTCATCCGCCATCTAGGAATCAAAATTTTCCCGGAAGAGAACCCAAAACCCCCTCCTCCCTTTCTCTTTGGAGTTTATCGATTCATGGGAAAAAGAAAACGTATGCAACTACTCATTTGTTTTTTATGTTTGTATAGACACATATTTCTGTAATAAGAATAAAATAAAGTTTGCCTAACCGTTTTCAAGAGGTGGAAAACCTTGAATTTTGTCATTAAAAGACACCTAGCTCAAAGTCGGGAAAGCTCATTTCCCGTCATCTAAGAATCAAAATTTTCCCGGGGAGAACCCCCAACCCCCTTCCTTTCTGGGGTTCTTGTGAAAAATTGTGTCCCCCTCCCCTCGAAATTTGAACCCATTCATATCCCCATTTGTCGATGAGCGGTGAGCCGTGGGGGGGGGGGATTTAGTCTTTATTTGAAAATGGCTATATATAGATAAATGATATGACTCTTATTGAGTTGAACCATACGCCTATTTATCGGTGACAGTACTAAGTAGGCCTACGGTATTGTACTTTTTAATGTTCTAATTACCCAGTACATCGTTCGGTGATGGTGACGTAATGCCATTTACCGTACCTTAATTGAAGTAGAAATACGGTACCGTATCTCTAGCCACGGCGAACAAAAACAAAAAAACAGGGAGATGAGTGACCCAATACAGTCGATTAGCTTTACACATAATACGTGCACCTTTACCGCTCAACTACATTTCGACTGACAAACATGTATACTGTTACTAATTAGTAATATTGCACCCCTACAGTACAAAAACAAGTAATAAAAAATTATAAAAATTGAATGAACGAATGAACGAACTACTTTTTAATCTGTCTGCTGTATGGACGTGTGTTTGTGTGCTTATAGGCCTACAGGGTTTTGCCGAAGATGTGTAACAAAACATACTGGCATTAATTTCACACCGATCGTTGGTGAAAAACAGT
This sequence comes from Anneissia japonica, assembly GCF_011630105.1. Classification (NCBI taxonomy): domain Eukaryota; kingdom Metazoa; phylum Echinodermata; class Crinoidea; order Comatulida; family Comatulidae; genus Anneissia; species Anneissia japonica. Next base: position 1,104,985 of record NW_022716829.1, read on the forward strand.
TTGGTCGAGTGGTTAAAAGAATGTTTTCCACGCTATTGATCGAATCCCATGATGTCTTTTATTTATTTTGTTTTCATTATCTTTTATTTAATTGTCCGTACTAAGCTTAACATCTTACTACCGGTCAAGCTATTTTGATATCAGCACGTGACTGCACTGAATACATTTTGTCCCCTTTGGGAACAGTATGAGTTTGGAATTTATACAGAGGAGATTTATGATGTGGGCGGAGGTACACTCTCAGAGTGCCCTCTAGTTTTGAATTGTATTTGATAATTAAAGCCTATTCACAACTTTAATAAAGATATCCCCCTTAAATAAAAGGGGAATTTTTAAGATCTTACCGCAGACTGGCTTACAATGATCGATTATTTACATTGTGGATAATAATATAGGCCCTACTTATGTTTTTATTGTTTACATCTATATATAGCATATAGTTAAAACCCACAGTGACTGGCAGTACTACATTTTGATGCTTGTGAAAACTGATTGAGATGTATTGAAAGCTGAAAACGTAGGCCCATTCGCTGTTATCAAACGTTGTAATTACAAAATTTGGGTGAATTTTTTTTATGTCATTACGTTTTTGAATGATGATTTACATTCTTAAATAAATAATAAAGCTTTCTGTCAACACTTACAAAATTCTGCTGATTCGCGTCAACGGTCGGATAGTACAGGGCTAGGATTGTCATTATTGTGTGTTTGGCTATTGGAGGGGGTAGAAAATAGACCAATGGTGTATGGGCCCACCTACAATCGCCTACGAGGTCAAGGGTCAGCGTCAGCTTGATTGTAGTATATATTAATATTAGGAGTTCCCAGAGCTATATAATCAGTTTTGGCCTCGTACTACAGAAAATCACACACTGTGGGGATAACTACAATGAATACTGGTCTAACAATAAATCCTTTAAGTTTTCATAAAACTTAATGATGTATTTTAATCTTGATTACAGAAAATAATTGCAATCTGGTTGGCGTTGTGAGAATGGTTTGGTTTTACAAACTTCAGGTCGGGGTTTTAATCCTTCGCTGTGCATTTCGCTTGAACAGCACTGTTCTTATTGCACGACAATAAGCATTTAACGACAAGACAGGATCTTTGAAAAAGTACTTTATAAATAAATCATGGTACATAAAGATAAACGCGATAATGCTTTAATAATAATTTTTTAACTTGAAGAGGAATCTTCGAGTGTGAAAAAGGTTTTCACAAACCGGGATTCGAACTCGGGAATTTCTGCTGTCTATGCAGACGCCTTAACCAACTGGACAATTGGGGCTTAGTTGGGAATTCAAATCTGATTATGGCACTAATTTTTCACGTCTGTCTGCCGGATGTCAATAGGTAGGGTATTCCTGAGAGAAATTAAAGTTTATATATAGGCATATGTATGTATATTTATGTATGTGTGCATGTGTATACAGTAAGTGAAAAATCGTCCAAATCAGAATTTAAATCCGGGTTGCCTTTAAAAAAAAGTATTTTACTTATTTATTCAAATTTTCTTGGCTAAAAAAAAAAAACAAAACAATAGAAAATGAACCTAGTCATTTTTGTAGGAGTCTAATGCAATTTTTCCAATTATAAGTCACTAGCAATATTTGGTAATTTTCAAACTAATGACCCTTGTGACTTTTGCCTATAGGTGAAGAGTACTTTTTTTCATGTTTAAAAGGTCCCCTATGATGACCCCTATGTAACCCCTGATCCCCGACTGGGGTGTAGGGGTGTAGGGGTGTAGGGGTGACCCCTGATCCCAGACTGGGGTGTAGGAGGTGTCGCCGGTACTTAATGACGAAATTTGACTGAATTTGGTCCAATGGTTTGCCATTAGTAGCATTTTGAAATGTTACTAGAGAGAACAAAAGAATAACCCTTTAATGACCTTTAACCGTAAATCGCTGATCACCATAAGACCCTACATCATGCCAATACACATGTGCCCAGGACAAGACTGTGCTATGATATTTGTGACAGAAGTCTTTTATTCATTTTTTTGAAAGTTTTTTACCCCAATGACCCCTATGTGACCTTTGACCCCAAGCAGTGAACACCCCATGTATGAAAGGTGTCACCGATTATACTGACCAGGTTTGGTTGAAATTGGCACAACCGTTTGGCACTAGTAGCGTTTTGAAATGTTGCCAGAAAAAGATAAAAATTACCCCTTAATGACCTTTGATCCCTTATCCCTGAACACCCTATAGACCCTGCCTTATGCCAATGTATATGTGCAAAGGACAAGACTGTGCTACGTTATTTGTGAGACAAGTAGTCTTTTATACGATTTTTTTTTTTTTTTACCCTAATGCCCCTTATGTGATCTTTGACCACAAGCTGTGAACAACACATAAATGGGAGGTGGCACCGGTCCTACTGACCAAGTTTTAATTAAATCGGTCCAGTAGTTTGCCACTAGTAGCCTTTTAAAATGTTGCCAGAAAGAAAGAAAGAAACTGCTAGGAAAAAGAACCCAGTCAGCATGCTGCTGACTGGGTAAAGAAACAAAGAAGTATCTACATAGAAACAGAACCCAGTCAGCCTGCTGACTGTGTTCTTCTATATCCTACTAGGCCACTTGGACGTAATGGATTGCAATTAATATTTGATTTAGTTGGCATTAAATGTTAGGTGTTTTGTGTATCGAATTACTGTGATTGTATAGCGGAAACCCATCTATTATTCCAATGACATATTGTAGTATTAGTGATTTACAATCCAGGAAGTATCACGAAAATATTATCTGATTGGTCGAAAGTAGACCACCAACAAGTGGCGGTGACGGGGGCGGTGACCTACCGTGCTGTGTACTGTCATAACATCGGTCTCGTCTATAAAACTGCGCCATTCAGATCTGTTTATTAGTGAATGATATTAGCCGCTATTCTGCGCTACATGTCGGTGAGTTTATATATCATTTCTCTCATTATCAATTACAACAGAATGTTACAGTTGTTGTGTAGGTCAGTTAGTCTTTTTCTGTCTGCCATTAAGTAAATAAATTGTAATATATAATTAAATATTTGGATTGCTTAATTTGTATATTTATTAGGCCCATTTACAACTAAAAACTTTAATGAAAAAAATCTCATTACTTAACAGACAGTTAAATAATCCTTCTCGGGAATGCTTTTTTTCATAGACCCTTAATGTGGCTGGTGATTAATTTAAGACTTTTTGAAGGAAATGTCTGTAAATGAAGAAAAAAATATTTTTACGATTTGTTTCTGGTCGGAAATTATTTTATCTATTTAAATGAGCTATTCAAAGATAATTTTTTTTTACACACAGTATATATTTAACAGCAGGAAATCGAGCAGCATGATTCTATGATCAAATGTTATATGTATTTAATTGTAGACGCTTTCGTTTTCAATGTCAGCCCCACTATTGAATATTTGATAGAGCTTAATACTCTAGGCTATTGATATATTTTCTCTGTACTCATTGGCGGATCAGTGCTCCCGAGTGGCCAAAGTATGTACAATGCAGTGCAGCCAGTGCAAAGCACTGGGGCCCGGGGCTATTAGGAGCCCGTTCAATTGACCTTAATAGATCTAAAACTTTAACAAAAATCCTATTTAAATTTTAAAAGGATAATTTAATAATAATAATAATATAGGTTTGAATGTTCATTACATTAGGTAAGTTGTAGTTAACATAATTATTAATTATGTTAATTACAATTTACCTATGACGTGTCATTAATTTATGATTATTATCAATATATTACGGTATTCTGCTAATCGCCACCGTGTAACTTCACCTAACTCCTCTGAAACCGATGGCAGGAATGTGTTCATATCTCACACACTGGGGCTCCAATATGTCACGACCACATTCCGCTACTTTTCAAGACTGGATATTGGATAATAACAACGAAAAAAATCAGCTAAAAACCACCGAAAATCAATGCCTGTTTCGCCATGTTTCGCAAGTTGCTTACGTCACGTAAATTCAATTAAGCCTGGTTCTCACAAGAGCCCTAGTATCCGGATCGGGAGCTAACAGTTAACGCTAACGGTTAGCGCTAACCGATCGGGCGTTCTCACACAGGAGCTAACGGTTAGCGCTAACCGTTAGGGGAATCCGGATACCGCTAACGGTTAGCAAGCCCTATCGGTTAGCACGTTGAGCGCGTTTCTATCATAATCCAATCACACGTGCGCGTTTACAATTTCGAGTTTCTTATTGGCCAGTGATTTGATCATCATATTCTTGGTATCCGGATCGGGATCTTGGTCGTGGACGCACGGGAGCTAACGGTTAGCAGGATCCGGATCCTGCTAACCGTTAGCAGCTGTGTGAAAACATAGCTGCATAGTTACCGCGATACACACTGCGTAATCAAGGCTGCTTCGGATTGTGGCAGTATGGGTTTTTCGTAAAAAAAATGTTTTAATCCAGTTTTTGGATTCTGTTAGCCTACAATTATTTTTTTAACTTCAAAAATGTGGGTAAATATTATAATTTTTATTTTCTGAAATTTAATATAAATTATATTAACGCAAATGTTGTTGCTAAACTGACCAATCAGCCATTTTTTTGGTCACGTGGATTAACGCATTCCGGTTTCGTTAATTTATATTGTCAACGAAGTCTAGGCTATTATCCGAACCAGTCAAATGAAAATAATACTCAACAAAAATTCGTACTCAACGAAATGAGTTGTTTCAAAAAGGAATACACGTGACACAACTGGTTAGCTAACAATATGCAAATGTTACATAAACACCTGGGAAAGAAGGTGCAATCACGTTCTGTTGCCTAGCAAACGTCTGTATGGGGGCGGGGACGATGGCGCTAGCCTACTGATTTACTGTGTAGCGGGGGAGGATGAGGCAGATTAAGACTAGGCCTTGGCCTAAGTAGACAGTGCAATTATATGTGATAGAAAGTACGCTTTCGAAAGAAATAAATTAAAATAAGAAAAAAAATAACTAAGAATTCATTTGCAGGCGTACCTTGTTTAAGTATTATATAATGCTAACAATGTGGCTCTTGTAGCCCTGGCAAGGCAAGGCATCCATGTGCAAAGCAGTGGTGTTTGTTTATCAATCAAAAAAGCACGCCGGGAAAGTTTGCCTTACCAGCAAAAGGTGACGTAATCTAGCTTATGACGTATGCATGCTAACTACTGTATATTGAGAGTGACGTCACCAAAAAAATAAAAATTTTCTATTATGACCAAAATAATAATAACTACAAGGTTTGTGGGCGTAAATTCCCTTAATAGGAATTAAGGGTAGCAGAATCTCCTTGCCATACAAATTACAGCTCCCACTGACGTCTCAGTCGAGAAATACGGGTAGCTGAAGTTTTCTCGCAAATCTGACTACGAAACGATATCGAAATCTCACGTTCCATTATTGACTCTGAGTGTGCTCAAAGATGATAAATAGCAGAAGATAGAGCAGCTTCCCAATACAGTGGAACGTTCAAAAGGCATTGTGGGTACAAGGAGAGCAATTTTACTATAACCGCACGGCGGCGCTATATAAAAATAATAAAGGCGCTGCTCTTGTTCGCTTGTTTCCTTTAGTTTCTCCACTTAGTAAAATGTTCAAATTTTACTGCAACCGCAGGAGGGCGAATGTTCCATCGATTTTAATGCAAGTACGCGGAGAAGCTCATTCTTCTGCTATTAAAGTTCTTTGGTGTGCTCAGGGGCGGATTGCTATAAGCGGTCTTTAGACGGTCTTAACGGTTAGCCGGCTATAATTGTGACGTCAATACTGGTCTATGATTATAGACCATTGCTATACCGCAGTCTAACCAGTTAGCCGTCTTAAATTTAAATCCTACCCGGAGGAGGCTTAAAACGGTCTTAAATCATTTTCATCATGGCGTTCTGCTGATTAATTCAACAGTGAAATGGCAAGACCTTGGCCTAGATCGTCAAAGTCGGAGAATCGAACGACGAATATTCCGCACGCTTCTTAGCGTCTGTAAAATTAGGTCTACGTTTATTTACGTTCATTTTGATACATTTGCGTGCGTCGAGCACAGGTCGAGCACGCATGACGGCGCCCCCAATCTTACGTTACCAGGGAGTGCTTGTTTGCATTTCAATACTCAAAACGGTCTTAGGGAAGACTGTTATATAGCAATGGTCTAAGAGGAGTGACTTTAGTAAGATCGTCTAAGTGATAAAGCCGGCTTTATTCGAGGAGTTAAGACACCAGTAAAGACCGTTTTATAGCAATCCGCCCCTGATCTTATAAACTTGGTAACGAACTTATGGCGTAACGCGAACACCCTATCTCAGATCCATGGCAACGACTAGGACGCCATCTCCCAAAACTGATTACTTTTCAGTGCCAAATCGACGCTTCTATTTGTTACGCGTAAATCGCGGAGAACGCTATCTTGTTTTTTTTAATTTTTTTTTATTTATTTCAACATCATCCAACAGCGACCAGTGTCGCCCATAACAGGATTGATACATGAAAATTGATACATAATAAATTTAATTAAGTAATATTAACATTAAATTCAAATATAGGTCTAAAAATAATTAAAAATATAAGAAATTCACTTGTGTTTATAAGATCTTCGGTTGTGCTTCGCACACGCCGCTGACGGCGCCGTTCCGGGAACCCTGCGTCGAGGACTTCAGATAACGTCTGGGATTCGAAACCTACACCGGTCTGGAAAACTGTAACAACATACATCCCTGAAGTCTCCATCTCACAAAGTGAATATAATTCCATATTTCAGCTTAATTGAGGGAAAAATAATGACTTTACTGTCATTATACACTGGATAGCTGTTTTGAGCACATGGCTTACTCATGGAGTTGATTTGTGGTTTTATATATGGAACGCCAAAAAAGCAACATTAAATGTACGCACTTCCGCATCCGGTTTTATATGGAATGCCAAAACGGCAAGTTTCAAACAGTCGATTTTATGGCATAGTCGGTTAATAAACACAATCGATTTTTGTCAAGTACAGTCGGTTGTCTGTTTCTCAATGAGTTACAGTAACACTTTGCTTTAACTGTCCCTGATCAACGCAATGCTGTCTCATCTCATTTTAGTGCTAAATATTTTTGTTATAAAAAATTATATGAAACTGCTATCAAATTTACCGGCAAGCGCGCACCTGAACTCAAAGCCAAAAGTCCATGAAGCATACTTTGTAAATCATAAAACATGATCTGACCACTACAGCAAACTATCTTCTTTTAGTGATCATTTTTTGTTTTTTTATCGAAACTAATCGCGACGTTCACTAGATGGTAAGCGAGCAAAGCAAGCGCACACTCTCCAATAATTATAATCACCAAAATTTATCAATGAGAGCCTTTATCGTTGTTCCTTGGACCATGACAAACCATACTAGAAAGTTTGATTCAGATCCACTGATCAGTTTTTAAGATGTTAATGTCTGGGGTGTTTAATTTTAAGGGTCTCAACATGCACACCCTACTCTGGAACATCACCAAAATTCATACTTTTTTCTGAGCCATGACGAACCATTTCAGAAAGGTTCGTTTTTTTAGATATCTAAGTCTGGAAAGTTCCCTTTGAATGGCCCTCAATCCACTTCATACACCGGATCATCACCAAAATTTAATCATTTCATCATGACAAACCATTTCAAAAAGTTTCATTCAGGTCCTTTCATGAGATTTTAAGATATTTAGGTCTAGGAATTTACCCCCGATCTGGATGTTATCAAAATGTAATCATTTCTTTCTTGTAACTTTTTTTTCAGAGAGTTTCATTCAGATCAGTTGAACAGCTTTCAGGGACGTTTCTCTTTAAATGGTCCTCACATCCTACTCCGGATCGCCAATAAAATTTAACCATTTCTTCCTTGAAACATGATAAGCAATTCTAGAAATTTTTCAGATTCATTATTCAGTTTTTGAGATATTTTACTAATATAACACTAACTGGACTATAATGCTATATAATGCTATATATAATGCTATAATGCTAACTGGACGTTAGCGTTTTAAATGACCCCCACCCCCACTAGTAATAACTATATTTTGTTTCAAGTGTAGTATAATATCGAGTTTCATTCATGTTTGCGGATTGAAAGCTACTGGTGAGAAATAACTCTTATATTTTTATTTGATACTTTGAATAA
>NW_022716829.1:1114663-1131153 GCF_011630105.1 Anneissia japonica
AGTATATACATATACATATATATACATTATAACATATATACATACTTTTATAAATACATATATACATATATATATACACTTATATATATGTATATATATAAGTATGTATATATGTTATAATGTATATATGTATGTGTATATATATATATATAAATTTTATATATATATATATTTTATATATATATACATACATATATGTATTATAACATATATACATACTTATATATATACATATATATACATATATACATACTTATATATACACATATATACATACCTATATATACACACATATATACATACATATATATATATATATACATAATATATCCATATATACGTATATATATACGTATATACATACTTATATATATACATATATACATACTTATATATATATACATACAAAATTATATACATACTTATATATCTACATATATATATACATATATATATATATACACACACATATATACATACTTATAATATACATATATACATACATACATATATACACATATATACACATACTTACATATATACTTATATATAGGCCTATATATATATATATATGTATTTATATATATACATACATAAATGCATTATAACATATATACATACTTATATATTATATATAATACTTATATATACATATATACACATATATATACTTATATAGACCTATATATACACTTATATTCTTATATACTTATATATAAGTATATATACACACATAAACATATATGTATATATACGTATGTATATATATACGTATATATATGTATATGTATACGTATATATGTATATATATGTATATATGTATATATAAATATATATATATATGTATATATGTATATATAAATATATATATATATATATATATATATATATATATATATGTATATGTATGCCTGCAAGGCTCTGGTTAAAACTTTTATATGAAGGATAACATTGTGTTTAAAATTAATACCAAATACAATGAGACCCGAACCGTGTTGTTAATTATGTATGAATAGCTGAGGATTAATGCGGTTATTAAAAACCTTGATTAATTAGACTTCCTGCATCATTACAGTTTGTAAGGTGCTGTACAAAAATAATTTATAAATATCACCATATACACCGCAGTTATACCGTAATTATAATCAACAGGTATGAGTAATGACTAAGAGGATAATATGAGCGTCAGAAACATCCACCGTTCCACGACAACCATGGTCTTGGCGGACCCCCTCACCAATGACGACAAGATCGCCATTACGGGGATCGGATGCAGATACGGCGGTGGAGTGGCGGGCCCTCGAGAGCTGTGGGACATGCTGAAGGAGAAGAGGGACTGCACATCCCTGCACCCACCGGAACGTTTTGACAAATCGATCTTCTTCTTTCCCGGTGAAAAGAAAAAGGGAAAATTGTACACCAAAGCTGGCGGGTATCTGAAACAGAATCCTGAGATGTTTGATCGACAATTCTTCAAGATGTCTCCAGGTACATATTTAATTTTTAAGTAAAGAAATGAAAATGGCATATAGAGACAACAAAAACACCTTTTTTTAAGCAAAAAAAAAATCAGAACCAGAAGCTACCCCTTTTCTGTTTTTTTTTTTTCTCATTAAGGATAACCCAAAAATGTTGTAAACTTCTTTTGGTTTTTGAGATGGTTTTGGTAAATGATAATCAAACCGACAGAGGGTGGTATTTTACACACAGTAAAAGATATGCGTAGAACTTTCAATGTTGGAAAAGTAGACACAAGCTTGCTGTATAAACATTTATTAATGTGTTGTCCACAACTATCCTCTCAAGTCAGCCCGTGGGATCAAATTATCTTTACTATCCTGTACCTTGTTAAGGCTGTCATAATAATAATAATAATAATAATAATAATAATAATAATAATAATAATAATAATAATAATATTGTATAATAATAATAATGTAATAAAAATTTAAACTTTTGATCAAAACACAACAAAATTTTCCTACCGTGAAATTACATTTGAACACCAACACAGATGAGCTATCTTCGAGTAATAATAATAATAATAATAATAATAATAATAATAATAATAATATTAATATTAATAATAATAATAATAATGTTCTGCCAAAATGTGGATAAAAATCAAAAAGAATGTGTTCTGATAAATTCGAACCATTCTTAATTAATTGGGATCACAAGCGGTTTTAAGATGTTATTTATATTGATTATTGACCCTTATAAGAAATCTTATTTTTGCCCGCATCTTCTTAAAATCTTTTACAAGAGCAAACAGACAGTGGGGCCGTATAATATAGCGTATTCATAAAATAAGATATGTTTTTTTGCGATTTTTAAAACGTCTTGAAGCGGTAAATTTTAATCATCTGAAACGTAGGCCTATAAATCTGGATAAATAAGGATTATCTCATATTTTCACATTTTAGATGAAGCTGGTCACATGGATCCACAAATACGAATACTCCTCGAGGTTGTCTGGGAATCGATTGAAGATGCTGGAATTCCCGCTTCCGTCCTTCGTGGTTCAAACACCGGCGTCTATATGGGTGTTACAGCGAACGAGTACCTTCACCTTGTGGGCTTCCCACAAAGCAACATTGATCAATATACAAATTCAGGAACAAACTCATGCATGATCTCCAACCGTATTTCGTACGAATTTGATTTACGAGGGCCTAGCTTTTCTATTGACACAGCTTGTTCGTCCTCACTCTACGCCGTACAAATTGCCTGTGATGCTCTCAGAGGGGGATTATGTGATACAGCCATAGCTGGGGGAGTCAACATAATTCTTACTCCGTCTGTTACAATTGGCTTTTGTCAAGCTGGTATGCTTTCTCCCGATGGACAGTGTAAAAGCTTTGACGAATCAGCTAACGGTTACAGTCGAAGTGAAGGTGCAGGATCAGTTGTACTCAAACCACTAAAGAGAGCTATAGAAGACGGAGATAGAATTTACGCAGTAATTCGAGGTGGCGCTCTAACAAATGATGGACGGACACCTGGGATTGCAAATCCAAGCTTTGATGCCCAGATTGATCTTGTAGATAGAGCGTGTGCAGCAGCTAAGGTAGATCCACGGGATGTCGCCTATATTGAAGCACATGGTACTGGTACTCCAGTTGGTGACAAGACAGAAGCGAATGCTATCGGTGAAGCCATGGGCAAACAGCGTCCAGATGACGCACCACCCCTTTTTATTGGTTCAATAAAGTCTAATGTAGGACATTCAGAAGGCGCTGCTGGTATAGCAGGTGTCATAAAGACAGCTTTGTCGTTGTACCATCGAGAAATTCCAGGTGTTGTTCATTTCAAACGTGGTAATCCTAACATCAATTTCAAAGACCTCAGGTTAAGAGTTCCTTCCTCAAGCATACCATGGCCTGGCGGATCAAAGCTTCTAGCAGGATGTAGTTCATTCGGATTTGGTGGGGCCAATGCGCATGTCGTTCTTGAGGCAGCTCCATTAAAGCAATTTAATAGTTTACCAAGCATGCACAACGTAACAAATTTCGGTGATACCGACTATCACATGTTGTTACTGTCGGCAACTTCAAAAGAAGCTCTTCTGCAGAAATGCTCCGATTGGATTGAGTTCCTTGTCGAAACACTCGATATGAAACCTGATGCATTCCTGGATGCGCTGTTCACAGCCAGTGTCCGATCTCATCACCATATACACAGACTATCATTGTTAGCCAAGTCTAGAAGTGAACTTGTGAAGCTCCTTCGTAGAAGAATTAAAGGAAATTTGGACTCCATCCAGATCATTGAAGGCAAAGCCCCAGAGGGAAATTCCATTCACAGAATAGTATTCGTCTTCTCTGGTATGGGTACCCAGTGGTGGGGTATGGCCAGGGAGCTAATGAATACACATCCCATATTCAGCAACGTAATACAGGTAGAAAAAAAATTTAATTTATTAAAATCTCAAATCCACTTATCCATACTGTATTATAAAATGTATCAACGTATACATCAATGCCTCTGTTACATCTTGCCTCAATAGTCCTTATCTTTCAATTTCTTCTATCTCTAACTCCTCACTCTCTCTCCATTACATACATACATACATACATACATAAATACATACATACATATATATCATAATATATATATATATAAAGGTATATATCTGTCTCTTATACACATCTAGATGTGTATAAGAGACAGGGGTGGTTAATATTATTATTATTAATAATAATAATAATATTATTATTAGGGCCTATTATTATTATTATTATTGGTTATTTGCGCCTCATAAATTGGCCTATGATTATTATGTAATATAGATTTTTTTTTCATTTTCTAACGAACATTACAAGTTCCCTTTTTGAGATTGATGTCTGTATACGTTCCTTAAAACCCATTCTCGAGCATGAGAAAAAAGAATGGACTCGCCTGCCTCCGTGAATTCTGTATTTAGGCATATGGGGGAGGCCCTCTTTATGGAGCGACGCTCTATATGCTAACCATGAAGATGTAGAGTAAGTGTAACTCATTGGCTTACAGTAAACCTTCAAACTACCATAATATAACAACTCCATTTAACGAAAACAATAAGATAATATTAGGCCATTTTTCAAAATAAAGTTCTCTGAAGGTTAACTACAAAATTATTATTAAGTTAATGTGTTGTAAAAACTGTATTGAAAAAAATAAAAAAATTCGCTTGACATTATGTATTAGTCATTTGTGAAACAAAATGATAGGCTATGTCAAGTGTTGTATTGAACAGTGGCGGATTCAGGGGGATCCCAGTCAGCACGGTCCCCAACCTCCTATTTTTTTTCAAAATTATTTTAAAAATAAAGAAAAACAGACGAATTATTGCAATTTGCAAAAAGCCCTTTGAATTTGCAAAAGCCCTTTCAATTTGCAAAAGCCCTTTGAATTTGCAAAAGCCCTTTCAATTTGCAAAAGCCCTTTCAATTTGCAAACGCCCTATTATAATAATCTGACCTGATGAATTAACTATGCCAATTAATTTGGGTCAAGTCGACCTGCCTATGTACAATCAACTTTTAATCTGAGAATGCCATTTCCGATCATTCAGGCGCCATAATCATAATTTTTTCTTACCTCAGCCCCAACCATCGTGGGGGGGGGGGGACATTCAATTTGCACAAGACCGTACCTGGGCCCCTCTATTTCGACTTCCTAGACCACCACAATTTGAGTAGGCCTATCATTTCCGGGCTACTATAGAAGGGTAATTTTCATCTATCGGGAGAAAAGGGAAGGTTTCGTCGGGGAATACCCATATTAGGGATATCACTCATGATTAATAATTCATTGGGGTCGTGGAAGCAATCTCGACTTCGACTTTGTTCGGAAATCAGTGGCGGATTCAAATGTGGGACCTAAATTTTAAGTCTGCGAGTGCAATTTCCGGCGATCTAGAGATGCCATAATCACAAATTTTCTTACCTAAACCCCAAACATGGTAGGGCTGAGGCGTTATTCCTCCATCTGCGAAAGTACACAGTGGTTTATTCAAAGGGGCCCAGTCGGATCGCCCACCCCCCCCCCACCTCTAAATTGTTCACTTTAAAAAAAAATGGAGATATAAAGAAAATTATATTTAAATTTTATGTCTGTATAAGTGCAATATCCGGCCATCCAGAGGTGCTATAATCACATTCTTTTTACCTCAGCCTCAACCATGTGGGACTGAGGTAGTAGATCCTCTATCTGTGAAATTATCCCCCGGCCCCCTCTTGGCCTATCGAATTCCTGATTCCACTACTGGACAATAACAACAATTATAACTCATATTACAGTAGATTGACGCCCATAAAATAACTAATATAATTCACAAACTTCGTCAAATATCCGTAGCGCCCAGGAGGCTTCGCCCCGGGGTTCGTGGCCTATCTTTCCCCATTGGGGCTCGCGTCCCAAAAGCCCTATTATAATAATCTGGCCCTGATGAATTAACTATGCCAATTAATCTAGGTCTAGTCGAACTGCCTTTGTGTTTGAATATATTATCATCATTGCTGTAAAATCATTTTCACTAATAATTGATTATATAAAATAAAAAAGTGTTTTACACCTTTTTGCTCGCCGGCATATAATTAAGGCCTAGCCTCCACGGCCTAGGTAGTAGGGCCAGGCCTACTAGTGACACACTTGGTTTGGGACGATGATTTTAAAGCAATCATCGTGTTAATCCTAATTTTTGTTGTACGCTTCATGTACATTTACTAGGCCTAATAGATCATGAAATTAATCAAATTTAACTGATTAGTTAAAAATAATTGTATACTACATAAATTTGAGTTTTTCCTATTGTACTATCAAGAACCAGCGGGCCGCCATCGATGCACGGTAGAGTTTGCATCTTTAGGTCTCCGATCTTGTTCACAAATTTACGGACAAGTGCTACCTGTAAAAATTCGTAGGACGCGTTAGGAATGACAAAATATTCTCTGCATCTACTGGACCCGAGCCGCATAAGCTTGTGTTCTACTATTTGCATTCGCACCCGAGTTGTGTATATATATTGCCTTGGTTTGGCTCTCTAATCACTAGTGGTCGTTTGACTAGTCTGGGCTCTGCCTAAGCTGATCGAAAGTTTCGTTTAGGTCTATACCTTGCTGCATTTTAAGACCGAAACGGATCCGTCTGCAGATACTGGGATTTCTTCCAGTGTGGATGTTTAGTATATTTTGTCATATTGATCGGATTTTCTCTACTGTTCCGTTTTAATTTAATATTGTTTTGCATTATGTGGCCGTTTGCTGTTGTTATGGGTTTTTCCTATATATATACTGTCTCTTATACACATTAAATGTTAATAATTAAAATTTCACGTTTTATATTGTTCAAAAAAGAAAATAGATGACATCTTGGGTAAATACGGAGCAAAATGGTCACTTGTACAAATTTTGTCAGCTGAAACTGGCAAAGAGACGATCAACGATACAGGTCAGTTTTAAATTATATATAAATATTATATACTGTAGCATTTTCACTGATGCTCCATTGTGTAATTGTTGTATTTAGTTGTATGAAGATACAACAAAACGTTTACTGATTGGACCGTTCCTTTCAATTCTGACATTTGATTAAGAAGCTTACATACATTCGAACCAGTAATGGCGCCAGGATCTGCCCGACAGTGCGGAGACTAAAGGCTCCAATGGAGGAGGGAGGCGCTAGGCGAGCGAAGCGAGCCTGATTTGGCTAGGGGCGGCATCCGCCTAGGGGCCACAGTGGGCGAAGCCCCCTGGAAGCTGCGGATATTTGACGAATTTTGGTATATTTGTATTAGTTACTTGATAAGCATCAAGCTACCGTAATGACTTAATGTATGTTTTTTAATGTCGAGATTCCAAAACCGATTTTTTTTTATTAAAGCAACGAGAAACAAAGCGTATGCAATGTAACCAACTAATTTATTTTCAAATCCTTTTTACATTTTGTATTATTAAAACAGATCACCGTATTACATTACAATACTATCCTCTCATCGTGGCAAAATCCAGGTTGATCATAATCCATGTGATTGTGAATTATTAAAAACAAAATTACGAGTAAGAATAATGTCTTACTGTAAATTGTAAGGCCACCAATTTGTGACAATATTATACTACGATGAATTAGGAAAACACAATGTCACAGTACAAGCTTTTAATTCAAAGTGAAGTTATACATTTTGAAAATTATGCCTGAAATCTGTAAACCACGAGGTTGCTCCCCGATCAAGGTGTATTCCAAGCATCATCATAATAATAATAATACTAATAATAATAATAATAATAATAATAATAATAATAATAATAATAATAATAATAATAATAATAATAATAATAAAGTAAGATCTTATATAGCGCCATTAAAAAAACCGAAGTAATTATCAGTGGCGCTTCATGTTATTGTTGGAATAAGTGCGTTTTGAGTGATTTTTTAAATAAAGGAATTGATGCTGATTTTTTAATGAGGTTATCCAAACGAGCATTTGTCACAGAGAACGTAAACCATTTCTAATATAGTCCCATTGAACAAGGGCGGATCCAGAATTTTTCAAACTGGGAGAGGGGCATTTGTATTTTTTTAAATTTCAATACATAGCATTAATATGCACTGACATTTTAACAAATATAGTGTTAAAATGCTGTTTTGACACTTGACACTGTTCTGCTGAGTAGATGTTTGAATGTAATTATTTCATTGTGAAGAAGAATATATGTTGTTTCATGGGCTTAATTCAATGTGAAAAGTAATATATACGGTAGTTGGATAACTTACAATAAAACGGCACGTGAATTTATGTTATTATTATATTATTATTATTATTATTATTATTATTATTATTATTATTATTATTATTATTATTATTATTGTTAATATTATTACTATTGTTAATATTATTATTATTTTTATTATTATTATTGTTATTTTTATTGTTATTGTTGTTGTTTTTGTTATTATTGTGATAAAAATTTAACACAAACAGTACACAAATAGGTCAATGAAGGCGATATGGTCGCTAAACGAGCAGACATGTAACAATATTTTTATTTTTTTTATTGCCCGACGGAATGTATTCGTCTTCCCCGACAGGGGGCTAGGCATCTCCGACGAGGGGGGCTATAGCCCCAGCCCCTCCCCCTCCCCTCTGGCGCCACCACTGATTGCAACGGAGTATTTTCATGCATTAATCATATAATAATGACACTGTTTCCATCATCTCTTCTTGTTTTCACAGAAATATCTCAAACATGCATTTGTAGCGTACAAATCGGACTAGTTGACTTGTATAAACATTATGGTGTAACACCGAGGGCCATTATTGGCCATAGTGTCGGCGAAGTTGCAGCAGCCTATGCAGCTGGACTCCTAACCATGACCGCTGCTGTTAGAATCATTTTTTCAAGAGGACATCTTCTTACAAGGACAAGTGGGTCAGGAACTATGGCTGCAGTTCTTTACGATGTTGATGATATACAGAGACGTATAAAATCAACCGTTACAGATTTAGACGTTGCTGCCGTCAATAGTCCATCACAGATTGTGCTTTCTGGCAAGGCTGAGTCTATCAAAGAATTTACTTCAAAACTAAGCGAAGATGGCGTGCAGACGAAAGTTTTAAAAGTTAATAATGCTTTTCACAGCCGTCAACAAGATGTGCTTATGAAGGAGTTCTACAAAAAAACCAGGTTTTTGGGTAAGACTAAGTCATTAAGGGAACAGAGGCCTCTTATTCCAATGATGTCCACCGTTACTAACCGTTACGTTACTCCGCATGAAGCAAATGGGTCTGATTACTGGTGGACCAATATTCGTCAGCAGGTATTATTTAGGGACGCCGTAGATGCTCTTCTTAAAGATGGCTACAATAGTTTCCTTGAAATAGGAGCTCACCCAGTACTATCGCCTGCAATCCAAGACATAATTGCGTCCAAGCAGAATAAGCCAACTGTCCACTTCATTACTCACTCATTAAAGAGACCAAAAGATACAAGCGCAGCAGCTGATGATTCTCTGAATATTTACATCTCTTTGGCACAGATGTATGTGAAAGGCTACGCAGTTGACATGCGTCCAGCATTTTCAGGCCATCACTGTAAAGTAGAGTCAGTACCACTGTATCCTTGGCAGCGTGTCTTGTGCTCAGCTGTTACTGAAAAGGCGAATACAGATATGCGTTATCCGAATTCCTGTCACCCGCTTCTTGGTAAACAAGAGTTGTCAGCTAATTATGCTGAAAACAAAAGACTAAAAGTATGGAAAACTACAATAGGAACCAATGAAGAGCCATGGATTGGCGACCATGTTGTCCAAGGTAGTATAGTACTCCCTGCCGCCGGATTCATTGAGGTAGCAATTGCCGCACATCACAAGCTCTTCAAAACAAGTTCCCAAATCGAGATCTACGGTCTAAATTTCGATAGATTTCTTTTCATGTCAGCTACGCCGACCGAACTGGAAACAACAACAGAATTAGAGACTGGAAAAATTGCAAGATTAGCACTTCGATCACTGAATGCAAACGACAACAAGTGGATGACACACACAACAATGAATCTAATAGCAGGTGAAAATGAAATTGGAAATAGTAAACTCCCTGTGAATGAAATCCTGAATAGATGCCCTGGAGAGCTGAGTAAATCGGGATTCTATGCAAACAAGAAGCAAGTTGGTTTCGATCTTGGTGAAAGTTTCATGTGCATCGAGAAGGCAAATTTTAGTCGAGTTGTTGACGAGGCACTTATCCAAATTCGTGCACCCGACACAGTGGCCGCACAGTCCAGTCGCTTCTATGTGCACCCTGCTCTACTCGATGGCATACTACAGGGTATGGCTGGTATTGAGCGTCAACGAATGAAAGTCTTAAATCCAGAGGCAAAGCCGGATGGACGTGTCCCAAGGTCTATCCAGAATATACAATTTAGAAAGGTTACATTTCCTGACAATACACTGCTTCACTATACCATAACTTCGAATGGGGACGATGCTGCTGCAGACGTTTCCGTCGCTGATGCAGAGACACATGATGTTATTGGTAGATTTAAACAAATTCGTTTCGGGCCAGTTGCTACATCAAACGAATATGACCAGCTTCAGTTGTGGGAAAAGACATGGGTCCAAATATATCCTGGAGACAAATCTCACGATGACGATGGACCAACTTTTATAACAGGTGACGATGAAGAACTTTCTAGGCAACTCAATGTTTCCCTTAGACAGACGGGGATCTTGACAACGCCCGTCAGCAGGGGTAACAAGGACCTTCCGTCGAATATCATTATGATATTCAAAGCTGGAAATAAAGATAGTCTCAATGAAATCTCCAAAGAGGATCTACTTAACCAGCAGTCACAGATGGCCATGTTGTGTATAGATCAATACAATGCCTTCTCGCGTAATGACGGAAGAAGGCCAAATATGTGGATTGTGACTCGTGATGGATTCCCTGCCAGAACTGATGATCTAGTTAATCCTAGTCAAGCATCAGCCTACGGCTTTGGACTTAGTGTAATGCAAGAAGACCCTAGCCTGAATATTTTCCTGATTGATATACCTTCAGATGTAGATAGTCTTACTGTATCAAAATGGCTGATCAATTACATATGGAAAACAGATCGTCGTGACAATATTCTTGCTTTACGTCATTCCACTGATAATTCAAGTAGGTCATACGATGCATACTCACTTCGCGTCAATTTAAGCAAGGCACACGAATTTCCGTACAAAATATTGTCCCCTAATTGGAAATTTGACATCGGGCAAAGCTTCCAGAGTGGAAGGTTGTTCCTGACGAGAAACCATAGTGATGATGATATCGAACGTAGGTCTAATGCCGATATAGCTGTAAAGGTGGGAGCTTTCCACTTGATGAAAACAACTGGTAAATCTTCTAATGAACCTCAGCATGTTGCGCTGTTTTGTGGACAATGTGCTCAGAATAAATCCTTCATTGGGTTTTGTGACGAAAAGGAACTGAAATCAACGATGCATTGTGGACATGAAAATATCATTGAAGTGACAAGCAGCTTGTGTCCAGAAGATATAGTTAACATCGTCCTATCTTACCTGGTCCCATTCGGGGTAATTCGTAACTTCATATGTTGCAAGGAAAGCACAGTTGTTATCTGTATGTCATCGAATGAAGACAAAATGGGATTAGCAATGGCACACATGGCTGTAGAACTTGGCCATAATGTCGTTGTTGCCGTTAAAGATCTGTCAGTGAAAAATGGCGTTTATTTGAATAGTACTGATCACCAAGCAGAGATATTGGACGTTAACGATGTCCCTGGTGCGTTAAAAGAACAGAGTGTAAATTTCTTAATTGGCTGGGAATCAACAGTTCGAGATTTGCTGAAAATGAGTACTATGAACGAAAAATTTAAACCATTTGCAATAATTGGGACTTTCCAATCTAGTGCATTCTCAGAAACCTATTCCAAGCTTGGTGGTCTGCCGAAAAACGTAATTGTTGAAAATATTGATCATGAGTTCTATTCAAACAAGGAACTTCAACAGATGAAACCTATACTCGATGAGCTACTGCAAGTATTCGAGATGCCTTCTTCCGTAAATCCATTAAAAGACGCTTTACCAGAAGTAATTTCTTTGGAAAATAGTGGAAGAAATGAACGTATCCCATTTGAAAAAGTAACTATTGCAATTGCAGCTGATAATGATGATGGAGTGGCAACATCCTGTGACTTTCTAAAAGGAGAGATTGTGTTCGAAAATGACAAGTCTTACCTTGTGACTGGTGGCACAAAAGGGTTTGGGCTCTGCCTCGTAGAATGGCTATCCGCCCATGGAGCCGGACGTGTGTACATTATGAGCCGGTCAGAGGCAGGTTATGAATCAGAGGAACGGTTGAATAATCTGCGGAAATCTGGAAAATCAATTGTTCATATCAAGGCTGATATCACAAGTAAATCGGATGTCGAACAGGCTTTTAAAAAAGTATCAATCGATGCGTCCTATACATTATCTGGTATATTCCATTGCGCTGCACAGTATGATGATAAACTTCTGAAGGACATCACACCTGCAATTTGGAAAAGAGTAATGGCGGCTAAATCATGGGGTGCTCTTCTGCTGCATCAAACGTCAATCAAATTTAACGCCCAACTAAAATATTTCGTTATGATTTCATCCGTGGTTCAACTTCTAGGTAATACCGGCCAAGCGAGTTATTGTGCAGCTAATACATACCTTTCCTCTCTTGGTTATTTCCGTAGAAGTAAGGGTTTGCCAGCAACTGTCTTCTGTCCAGGAGTAATCAGACGCGATGGATTTGCCGCAAGGTCTGGTCTCGTAGAATTTTGGGAAAAAAAAGGCATTGAAAGCCTTGCACCAGCAGAGCTGTTGAATGGTCTTGGTGTAATTCTTAAAAGCAATGTACCAGAAATGGGTATGAGTGGTGATGTCAAGATTCTGAAATATGTTCGAGAAAGCAGAAATCTGTTTAAGGAGCACATGACGCTTAAACCTGATGGACGATTTTCAATTCTAAAAGGATTGGAACTGGGCCTATCCCGACAGGAACTGATTTTATATGTTGGAGACAGTCAACAAAATGACATAGTTCGTCTTAAGCCAGAAGAAGCTAGGCTATATATTTTCAATACACTATGTGGGTTTATCTCACAGCGTCTTGGTATAACTGGCCAAATATCACCGGATGCTTCACCATCTGCTCTTGGTATAGACTCACTGATGACCACTGAGCTTAGCGGAGTCATTCAAGGTAGCTTCGCAGTTCTTGTGCCTCCAATGGAATTAATGAACGCTAACATAACCCTGCAAGCTATATCAGCTTCAATTTACAAAAGGATTCTAGCAGAACAGCAGCTTGGAGGGCAGAATAAAGACGAAGAAGAAGAGGAAGACACATCTTGGAAGGCATGGTTCATCATGGACGAGAGTGTCGTCTCCCCAGATATCCAACTCGTTTGCTTTCCTCCAAATGGTGGTGGTCCATCTACATACGCTTGGTGGCAAAATCAATTCAGTAAGCATAATGTTCAGTTAATCATGGCACAACTGCCCGGATGGGAAGGACGCCATCAGGAGAAGCCCCTTCAGACAATCGAGGAAATAACAACAAATCTAACTGAACATCTTGTTGCTAGGCTCATTCCTGGTAGATTTGTATTATTTGGCCACAGTCTTGGAGGACTCATTTCATTCGAAGTTGCTCATCGCCTGATAGAGAGAAATCTCCGACCAGCCCACATCATCATCAGTTCCTGGTATGCTCCAACGTTAGCTTATCCAAACGCGGTTGAACTTGAAAAAGCACCGAGTGTATTACGACAGATGGAACAAGACATTAAGAACAACATTAAGCTCTCCGACAATAAAGCTCTGAGGCTGTCATTCCTTGATGATGAGGCGTTGAATAACCATGAGCTGATGAAACGCCTAATCCCTTGCTTTCAAGTGGGCTTTAAAATTTGCCAAAAGTACACCAACACCCACACCACGAAGCTTCAATGTGGCATGACCGTATTAGGTGCCAAGTCAGATCGATTTGTTCCTCCCACTATGTTGGATGCCTGGTGTCTGGAGATTCAACCCAATCGACGTTTCAAGAAGACTTTATTTTCAGGAGGCCACATGCATATTACATCAGCAAAGAAGAAATTTTTCCAAGAAATCCAGACCACTCTAAGAGAGGCATTTGATGTCTAAACATATATGATTTAATGTGTAGGCTTAATCAGTCAAATGTTTACAATCTAGATTTTTCACAGCTATCTAATAATGACATATTTTCTTGTAATTAATTATTTGAATTTGTCACACCTGCGGTATCTTCTCGTGTGCCTACATCATAAACATATAATTTCAACAATATTATTATTAATTTGTAGAATAGTCTTATCATTAATTATATATTTATATATTATTGTTATTTTTTTTATATGCAATATTTAGTCCCAGACCTAATTATGGTATAATATGTTATTTAAAATATGATGCATTTCGTATACACACTATTAATATGAAGTATGTTATAATTCATATTACGGTACTGTCTATCATATTTTTCTCATGAAGTGATGACAGGCAACGACGGGGAACCCCTATACAAACATGTGGCATAGTATCAGAGTAAAAACAATAACTAAAATTAAGGTTGAAAAATTTTCCATAACATTTACACGATGTCGTTTGCCTACAAGAATTCATTTCAAATCGGTGGTAATTTTATGTTATCTGGCGACAAAAACACCACTGATTATAGATGAACTATTCTACGCATTGAAGACGAAAGAACACTCAGCATAGCCGGCCAACCTAAAATAATATACGCGTAATATATGTAAATACTGTAATTGTATTAAGTCGATACATAATGATATTCATCTATGATCAGTTTTAGCTTTAATAATTTACCCATGGATATTTATTGCTACGTTTCAAGAAAATTTATCTTATTAGTGAGATTTCGCAATCTTATGAAAACGATAACGAAAACGAGTACGTCATTATCATTATCGTCATTCATGCCTAAAACATTTTTTGGCAATATGCTGCAAACAACTAATTTAATTTTGATAATTGATGGCCATAATACACCAAAACATTGGAACTCATATGTATGAATTTAATATTAAATTTACATAGTCGATAGTATATCTTACCGTATAGTATTAAAAAATTATGATATTTATGATTTACTTATAAAACATAGCACATACATTATATAAAATGTATAAACTTTAAGCATACATCGCGCATTTAGTGGAAATATATGACGCAGTGGTACAGTATGAATAGTTGTCTAACGTTTGTACCATTGAGATATGAAATAGTTTTTACCCAGGTGATAATGATTTTTCGTCGCAAATGACTTTCTGGAATATAAATCAAACTTAACAACTGCCCAATCAGAACAAAGCCGACTCACATTCAATCGGGGCGATAGTATAGCAATTTTGATGAAACCAGACTTCAGCAGTAATATGCTGAAAATAAGCTGGCATAGGCCCTATTTCTTATTTAACTTATACAACTACAAGACAATAGACTAAAAAAGTGACGAGTAGAACCTATTGTAGTTTAAGGGAATTACCATTTCTAATTATAAAAACAAGTTCTCATAATCTCGAAAGCTTCGACGAGGGCAGTATAATAGAGGCAGTAGAGTATATTGGCCCTAACGGCCGCCGATACAAAAAAAAGAAGATCCAGTATTATTCAATCAGCTGAGTGTTTCTAGAGCTCCTGAGGCATTAGAGTATATTGGCCCTAACGGCCGCCCATAAAAAAGATATATTAATCATTCAGATTAATCAATCAGCCAAGTGTTTTTAGGGCTTCTCATCAGAGCTAAAAATCTTTCTATTTGTAAGTCGGCTGTAGTCCAGTTCAGCACTGTGGCTGCTATTGCATTGGTAATTTTGAATGACTAAAAGATTGTTACCCAAGATATGTCCCTGGTAGTTATTCCTCTGGGACCGGGGATTCCGAGCTCATCATCAATAGACAATTACCGTAATATTCTATTTCATAATTAACGTAATTAAGTTATGAAGAAGAAACACTGCGCACCGGTATCAAATGGAGTAGTTTAAATCTCAACTTCCATTTAATTAAAAAAAACTTGTAAGTAATTAAGTATTATTATATCACTTTACAACTTCTGTAATATGCAAGGTGTACGTAATGAGTGTATTTTAGGTAAGAAAGGGGTACTGAAGAGTCATTTAAATATTCATAAGGTTTTACAGTATAGGCCTATTATATACTCGGAGTTATAAAGAACGATTGATTTTGTTTGATATTGTACGTTAATGGGTTAATGTTTTCAATTGAATATTTTGTTGTTTATCTACAATGCGTTTGTTTTTCGTATACATTTACATACTTTTAATCTATTAGCAAGTATCCCAATTCGAGTGATTGACCTTAATATATTTACCAAATGAATATAGTTGTACAGCACTAGTTCTCTCTTTCTATATATATATATATATATGTGTGTATGTATATATATGTATGTATGT
>NW_022716829.1:1131211-1138693 GCF_011630105.1 Anneissia japonica
AGATGTGTATAATAGACAGATATATATATATACTGTATATGCCTTTATTTTATTTTTTCTCTTTATTTTATTTTATTATTTCTTTTGCAGTGACACTGGTATATGGCCAAATCGATTCTATTCTATTTTCATCATTTTTGTAGTGTCAGAATAATGCTAAAGTTTAATATAAACGCCCTAAAAAAATAATCGAATAGGCCAAATAAATTCGGTCTTAGGTTAGGATTGTGGGTGGCGCTTTTAAAGAAAGTGTAAAGAATTTTATTATATTAGACGAATTGTTACCCTTTCCAGCTGAAGCTAAATTGTACAATTTAGAATAGTTATTTAAATCACACCATGTCAATGACGTCACTACAATGGCTAACCGTCACTACAATGGCTAACCGACAGAGAGCTTTATTTATTGGCATCTGTCTGTTAACAACACGTAGGCCTACCAGAGACGAGACAAAAACACTGATTTCTAAACTAAATGGCGTATAATGTACGGTCAAAGGTATGGGTTTGTAACAATTACGAAGCTGATTCAACATCTACACGAGTTGAGCAAATAATATACAGAGGAAGAACGAGCAGCGAACCCAATCGTGTAATCAACCGAATTGCATGACAATTTTTATTGTTCTTACTGCTTGAGAGTGGGATTGTTTGTACGCCAATGTTTGTCTATTTTGGCCCTAATGGCCGCCCATAAGCAAGGACTTTTAAAACGTTTAGTGGGACTGAGATTCAATTAATTAAAAAGCACTGTGGGATAAAATCACGTCCCGGTCGCGATTTTTTTTTCCGTACGAAACATTTACATGAAACTCCACTCGGGCCGTCTCGACTGAATCGACTCGGGCCGAAAATCTCATTGCAGAAAAGGTCATCAACAGATAAACGTCTACAAAATGCAAAACAACTTCTGAGAGAACGTCGCTGTCTGATTTTTAAAAAATACATTGATGTTACGATGCTAATACTAATGGGTCGTTTAAAATGACATATAAATATTTGATTGAGCTGCACGAGTAATGGAGTAATGGATTTGAACTTGAGTTACATACTGTGACAATTTTTAATTTTTTTTTTAGTTAGATCTGGGTTTTGCATATTTACCTAGGCCTACTAAAACTAAAAATATACACTTTCAAGGGAAAGCACAAAGAGGAAGGAATAGCGCGTTTCTTTCAAATGAAACAGGGTGACAGTTATTTTAAAAGAGAAGAGCTGAGAATAGGCAGCTCTAAAACACTGGATGTCAAAGACCTGCCAAAATGGCAGAGCGGCACCAATGAATGTGATGAGGCCTAAGCCTAGTTATATGGTAAATACTATCTGCAGGTTCTTGATTACAAGGCTAGACCAAGTTAATTAATGCCGAAATGATTATTATTTATTATTATTATTATTATTATTCATTACTGTTAAAACCTACTTTAGGAACTTAGACAATGAAGAAATTAGAGAACATAGGCCTAGTAAATAGGTTCTTGATTACAAGGCTTAGGCCAAGGTAATAATGCTGAAATGATTATATTATTATTGTTATTATTATTATTATTATTGTTATTATTATTTAACATTAATTACATTACAAGGATAGTTTGGCCAAGTTCAATAACGCCGGAATGGTATTTCATTTATTATTATTTAATAATATTTCTCTTACGCACTCTATTTTTTATTTCATGTTTCAATTTCCCCCCTTTTTTTTTCAAAATTTCAATCAACTTCATGTGAAGCGTGACTGTTGGTGTCAGCCTAGGACCCCAGCCTAGGGACCTAGGCCTAGTTTGGGAGGGCCTATGATACGTAGGACTTAACACAGTCTGCTTTTGGCCTGTAGTTTATCTTCTTTCTGTCAGCCTTTGGTGTACCCATGGACCTATAGGTCCATGGTGTACCTATCTACACTTTATAAAGGAGGGGTAGGCCTACTAGCTGTTTGTTGTAGATATTATACTAACATTTAATAACATACAAGAAGGTCACAGTTAGTTACACACGTACATCCCATAAATCCGTAATATTTCATAGGCCTACCGTAGGTAAACATAGAAAGAACAATAAAAGTAAAACTCGAGCGTCACGACATTGCGAAGTGTCTGCTCTTGTTCCTCGTATCGAACTCGAGTCGAGTCAATCCGAGATGGCCCGAATAATGAAGTTTCATGCAAATGTTTCGTACGGGAAAAAAAATCGCGTCCCGGTCCCGCTCACGTTGGACCGGTCCTTGGCACTAACAGTGGATGAGGAGGGAAATAAGATAGTAATGATAGATATTTGCTAGACTGATTATTATAGACTTAGCCATGCGAGAGTCTTCTTTTATAGGAATGCGGCCGGGGCATGGCTGAAAAATTTCGTGTGCGGATAAGCCTATATTTGTTTGGGCTAATCAATATTTTACAGATGGCCAATGTGCTCTTTAAAAATCGAATATTGATTGACTTAATTCACAAAAACACGACCGAATAGTCGAAAAATAGAAGCATTTTCTTTTATAAGCCATTTTATATACAGTGGATTCAAAGGGAGGGGGAAGCAGTCCTTCCCACCCTGTCTCTTATACACATCTAGATGTGTATAAGAGACAGCTATTCAAAATTATTTTAAAAAATGGAGAAAAAAAAAATCATATTCAAATTTAAGTCTGAGAGTGCCATTTCCGGTCATCTAGAACATGGACGTATAAAAATAAAATTAGTTCTATAGGTGCAATATATAATAATTTTCTTACCTCAACCCATATACTGAATAAAAACTTAATGAATGAAATATAATTTCTGCCCTTTAGGCCAGAAAATATCTCAGCTATTTCTTTGTTGAAATTTGATTTTCATTTCTACTGTTTTTCATATTTATATTTTGGTGGTGATAAACACATTTAAAAATCATAGCGTTCTAACAAGTAAAACCGACAAATCATGACAATACCAAATAAGGCAATACATCCTGACACCCGGTTTTCCCATCCGACATTTCAACTTCCTGTTTCTACTTCCGGGTTTGATCAGATGAAAGAGGTGTGACAGCAACTTAACTTCGTTCACTCTTCTTTATCATCAGTTAGGTAGGATGTATTGTACTTTTTTGTATAATAACATATCTATATATATAGGCCTTATATGTGTATTTTGAACGTAACCTAAGTCGGCACCTATATAATAATTATAGTGCACTACAGTAGATACGTGTAAAACAATAGGTTATGTGAGTTGTTTTAGGCTATACTACTGTATTCGGTTGCAATAGCCGAGAGTAGCCTAGTAGTACGGTTGTTTGGGAGAAGCCCTCCCGCTGCAGTGTTGTGGTGGTGGTTTAAGAGTAAGATGGGCCTAGGCCTTGCTAGATCTGCTACTGGGCCTTTGTAAGTCAGCTATCGGATAATGCACATCTCGAGATGAAAATGCGAACACCTTGCTTTAAACTAGCAGAGGGAAGCTGTACGTTGTTGGAAGTTTTTCAAAATTCGATCGTACTTTATATTATTTTATTAGCCAGTCTCTAACTCTCTTGGGCTAGGCCTAGGTAGGACCTGCCAAAAAAGAAAGAAGTATATAAAATAAAACTAATAAGTTAACCTATCCTAGGCTGGGCCTAGGTAGGGCTCGCTAGTTTGAGAGGGAGATAAGATAGGCCTACAGTAGGTCTGCTGGGCGGGCCTAGGGCCTTGGTTGGTGAATAACTGTGATTATGAAAATAAAAGAGTAGGGCCTGTCAAGGCATAACACTAGGGGTAGGGCTCTAGGCTTTATAATAAGACTACCATTATGTCAGACCTACTGTAGATAGGTGTATCCTGTTCCTTTTTTCGAGTCACCAAGTAGGGCTCTGGTACTATTATGCTATTAGAGTGGAGTTGGATGGTGACCTCTTGAACATTTTGATTTTTGTTGAGTCAGTTTTATGTTTTACTTTATGTGAAGCGCATAGAAGCTTTTTGCATTACGCGCTATATAAATGTTACATTTATTATAAGACCTACTGTAGGCTAGGACTACATGTAGACTATAAAGAAATAACACCTGTCATAAAATCTGGGAAAACCTAAAAAATTAAATTATAGGCTGTGGATATTTTCTGACGATTTTACACAATTATGAGGTGTAGGTTGGTGGAGATGGTTTGACCCAAACCATGCTTACAGTATGGCATGTTGGAAGGAATATCCATGGTGTAAATTAAGGCTTTAAATTGTTCACACATATAAAATATTGTTATCTGATTATTCATCAATTTGCAGACTGTTTAGTAACTGAGAGCTAATAATTCAATAGCTGCTTAACAAACCATGGAGGAATTTGTTTTCCCTCCATGAACAAACTAAGCAATTTGTAAATTACAAATAGATCTCTCCTTGAAACTACTATTAACCTAAATCAGCAGCCCTATTGTAAGATCTACAGTATGATGTTAATGATTGATGTGGTCTCCCATTATATACACCATTGTTTTTATTAAATATTTTTATATAATAATTTTTTTAATGGGCAGTTTTTTACATTTACTGTATCCTTTTATGTTATCCAACTATTATCATTTGTAAATAAAATAAAATTTAAATTCATTTTCTCCAAGCCAGGAGTTTGTATGATAATATACAAATATTGACTGCTCATGTGGGGAGTGGTGAAATCTATTGCCCCAAGGTGATGTGGAGATCGTAGCCTATCTTCCCAGGGGAAGAAGGCCCGAGGGAAGATAGGCTACAGTCTCCACATCACTGAGGGGTAATAGATTTATTTGACCATTCCCCAAATCTAGATCTATTTGTTTTATATACCTCCTACATAGATTCTACAAGGCCTAAAAAAAGTACAGTACTTACTTTCTAGCTTGGTCTATAGGCCTATTAACTAGGGCAAATGTAAAAATATTTTATGATATAAAACAGTGTCTATACATAATTTTTTTTAACTAATAATTGTTCCATTAGAGAGATTTGATTTATAGATACAGCATTGAAATCAGAAAGTGTCTTGCAAGATGTCAAAACTGCTTGAACTTGCCCAGTGCCTGAAAGAATGCAGCACGAACCTAGAAGGCAAATGTGCCGGTGTAGAGGCTAGTGAACTGTCGTCTGAGTTTTTTAGTACAATTGAAGGTGTGATCGGAAAGCTGCAAGGAGTTGCCAGACTGGGAGGGGGCAGTAAGTTGAAATTTTCATTAAAAAATTTATCTCTCGTATGACATGCAGCGTTTCCTTAAAAACTTAAAACTCAGCAGTGGAGTACTAGGCTAGCGTTTAAAATGCAGTGCCGACCAATTCAATTTTATCTTTTTGATACCTGGATCGACATTTTTTTCCTTTCACATAAAAGTAATAAACACAATCACTAAATTAGTAGGGTTAGTCTTGTTTTGAGGTTTGATGATTTAAGTGGGTTTTTACAGTATTTGAAACCAAAACCTTTGAATTTCAAAGCAAGCTAAACTACGGATCCACTCCAATTTCACAAACAAATTTCTCTGACACAATCTTCTACTGTACTATTGAAGGTATACCATCTAATGTGAGATTTTGAAGAAACCAAATTAATTATGTATTATCAGTTATGTCTGAAACGAGTATACACTATCCGTGCTTGTTTTATCAAACAATGTCTGTTTTGTTTGACAAAAAAATTCTCGCCTATGATTTTCCTTTCAAATCAGTATACTGTATTATTTTAGTCTGTATAGTCTGTCGTATTAGAAGCCCTATAACATGCTATTGAGGTTAATTGGCTTGTTTGTCTTTTAGATACATACGTTTTTCTGGAAGCTTTTGATAAATTCATGGCTGGTGATTTAAATAATTATATGCAAAGCAGTTCTGCTCTTGGAGGTGAAATCCAAACCCATGTAAGTTTAAATCTGAAACTTTGTCCTCACTATCAAATTATTTGTGACAAATCACTGTGATATGCCCATATTTGGGTGTAATATGACATCATCGTGCCCATATATGGAGGTCATCACACAAAATTGTCAAGTAAATTTGAGTGTGAATAATTTATAATTTCATCAATTTTCCTGCACCAAAATATAAACCGCTGAAGAAAGAAGTATTTATTTTTATTGTATTTAAAAATATTTAAAACAAATATTTGTATCATATCTTTGAGAACAAGAAACATCTTTACGACCATGTAATTTCCTATGAAAAGGATGAAGTAAAGTTTATCTGTATCTGTAAGATGTAGACAAAACACAACATAACTGGGCTCTGAATGGGCTGAATTCCTTTCAAAAGAAGCAGAATGACTATAGATGTAGGTTGATGTGTTAGGCTTTCCTTTAATACCAATACAAGAGAACACAAATTATGTTTTTGAAATGGAACAAGCAATTTTATGAGCCTAAACTTGTTTATTTGGAGACCCAAAATACATTATAGTACTTTAAACAACATGTTTTTTTTTATTTTTTCACATTTGCTCTTTCTTTGCAATTGTTCTTTTTTGGCAACTCTTTATCTGTATGCTACATGCTGTGATGTAAAATCTAATACTCAACTTGTATATTTCTTGTTTTATAGTCTGAGCTAGTCAAAAAGTCATTCCAAGCACAGCGAGATTTCTTAAAGGTTGTTGCTGAGTGCAAAGCCCCCTCGCAGGATGTATTGGTCAAACTCATTCAGCCAACAAGCGAGGCCATTTCAGAGGTTATTGACTTCAAGGACAAAAATCGAGCCAGTAAAAAATTCAACTTTTTGTCAGCTGTGGCAGAAGGGATTGGGTCTCTTGGATGGGTAACAATTGTAAGTTAATGTAGAATATTATTGATATCTTCCAAATAGTAATATATCAGTAAACCAAATTTAACCTACTTGATATTGGTAGTATTAGTAATAGTAATAGTAGTAAAAGTAATAATAATATCAGAAATAATAGTGATATTAATAATAGTAATATTGGTTATAGTAGTAATTAATAATAATATCAGAAATAATAGTAATATTAATAATAGTAATATTGATTAGTAGTAATTACTTATAATATCGAAATAATAGTGATATTAATAATAGTAATATTGATTAGTAGTAAATAATAATAATAATATTAATTACTAGTGAGTGTGTGGCTAAATATTCTTGCATGGAAGTTGTGCTCTTTCTCAATTTCTTTCCTTTAATTTTAATTAAAACAATGTTTCTTCAGTTACAGCAATGTAGTAGTCCAGAGGATCCAGTAATTAGTCTTAACCCTCTGGATATCGGAATCTCTTATAGTGCAAACCCTTGAATACCGGATTCTTTTGCAGTGTAACAAGGTTTTTTGAGTATACGTCGTTCTGGTGGATTTTTGGGAACTTTCTGTAAATTATAAAGAAAAATGTTTCTAAAAACAAAGAAAGCTTATAGAATAAGCTTTCATTTGATGTATAATTTGTATTTTTGGGAAATTTTGTTCATAATATAATATGATATAATATATATATAATATAATAGAAATGACAGAAAAATGCTACATATAAATCGTCAGCAAAAACCGAAAAAAAAAATAAATT
>NW_022716829.1:1139217-1150085 GCF_011630105.1 Anneissia japonica
AATCAAAAATCCGGTCAATTGCTTGCTCAGCTGTGTACACATCTTGTGCGGCCATTTCGAAAAATTTTTGAAATTAATAACGATTTCAAATTGATATTTCTAAAAATTTTTATATAAGCGCATGTGAGTTCTTCACAGATTTCGAAAGACAAAAGCTTCACACATGCATGTTCAAAATTTCTGATGTATTGGAGCTAAAATAAAAACAGAAGAGCGATTTGAAAACCACCTATTTTTTAGTCAAGAAATTTCGATTGCAGTCGAAAATGGGAATTCTCGGTTTGAGGTCAATTTTGATTACAGTCGAAGACGGTATCTAGAGGGTTAAATAAAACATAAAAGACAGTAACTCCGAAAAGAGACAGACATTTTGAGATTTAACGTTTCGATCTATTTGATCATTTTCAAGAACACTGATGAGAAAATCTCACCCATCCATATATATTTACAATATTTACAGAAGTATAACAGAAGTAAATAAAAACCGACCAATCAGATTAAAAACAAAATTAAAACCGTCCAATTAAAATGAGGTAATTAAAAATGAGGTGTGTCTTGCATTAAGTATATTGTAGCCCAGTATCTTTTTATGCATTTGAGTCAAAAGATAATAATATTGTTGCCTAAAATGGATGTTTGTTTGAAATATTCTTTTCCTAAAATTGTGTATTTTTTTTTTTTATTATTTTAGATGAAAAATCCGGAAAATTTTGCAAGGGATATGGCAGGTGCAGCTGAGTTCTATACCAACAGGATTCTTAAAGATAAGTAAGTAATATGGCGCCAGTGTTGATAATGATAACAATAATGATTAATAATACACCAACAATGAAATAGCTAACAACAATGAAATAGCTAACAACAACTATAATAATAAAATCATAATCATAATCAATGATAATAATGATATAAATTAATTGATAATAAGTATAACATATCCTTGACAGTAGAGTACTACAAACTGTGGTGCC
The DNA here is from genome assembly GCF_011630105.1 of Anneissia japonica. NCBI lineage: Eukaryota > Metazoa > Echinodermata > Crinoidea > Comatulida > Comatulidae > Anneissia > Anneissia japonica. The sequence continues at coordinate 1,140,189 of NW_022716829.1, forward strand.
AAAAAGGAAAAAAAAACAATATATTGTGTTCAAGTGACATTTAAAGGTTGGCGTTAGATTATGATTTTTTCATAACGTTTTTGTATTTATTTTGGTAAACTTTGATGTTTTTAACTCATGTTTTCTGAGTGTTTATGTAACTATTAAAGAAAATGAGATCAAATTGTGAAGAAAAAGATAAGTGCACTAAAACATTTTGATGTTGCCATCTTTTTTTTTCTCTTCAGAGTGCCTGAAGAAAAAGACTGGACACTTAAGCTAAAAGCCATGTTCAAAGGCCTACAAAAGTACATCATTGAGTTCTTCAGTGCTGGTCTACAGTGGAATGTACAGGTACAAATTGCTGCTACTATGTATGCCTAATAGATAAATAAACTATGTAATTGGATAATGGGAAATCTGGTACAGTATCTGTTCCAGGTTGATTTACATGCCCTACTGACTCCAATGTTCCTCAATTTTGTCTGTCCTGAAGACCTAAAATGTGTCTATGTTTGTTTTTTTGTTCATTTGCAGTGTTGTTATTCTTGTACAGTATCTTGTTTGTCATTTTATAAATACATTACATGTCTCCCTCTAATTGAAGACCACTTTAGGGACCAAGGTTTTCCTGGTCTTTAATTAGAAAATTAATCATTATAAAGATAAAAGATAGGTGTTCATCCAGGGCCACATAAAAGTAATCTTTAATTGTAGGTGGTGTTTACTTGGATGTGTCTTTAATTAAATGGAGAACTGTATTTAGAGAGTTCAATTTATTTATTTTTTTTCTTGTATTTTATATGTAAATTGCTGAATAGTAAAAATAAAAATCAGTGAAAAATTTGACTTTTTATATCACAGATGCTTTCCAAATATTTTGTTCATATTACACTACTTATGGGATTGTTATTTCTTTTACTGAAATTACATTTTATAATTTATTTGAGTAGAGCAAAATAAGAATAAAACGTTTGGCTGTCGTATTTACTAATTATCCATCTGTAACAATTGTGAAGACCAAATCGACTGGTAGGAGTTTTTTTGCTAATTTTTTAATTCCATAGAGTGACTCCTAATTATTGCTGCTGTTATTATTAAAAGAAATATTATTATCTATAATTATTCTTTATTTATTATTATTTTAACAGGGAAAAGACCCAGCATCAGCAATAGGTTCTGCACCAGCGCCAGGGCCGCCCCCACCACCTCCAGTCCAAGCACCAGCTCCGGGTGCAGCTCCACCTGCTGGTGGTTCCGAAAGTCGATCTGCCTTATTTGATGAGATCAGGAAAGGAACAGCTATCTCAAGTGGTATGTACTCTGCAACTCCCTTAGTTCCTCTAGTATAAGGCCATTTCCTTTCCCCCCCCCCCTTGGACCCAAAACTGACCCAATTTTTAGAGGTAGGCTTTTACTTGGGGAATCCACTATTTAATTAAATTGCAATTTTTTTGCACTCTATCCCTAATTCAAAGCCAATAGTTTTTTTTTTCTGAAAAGATTTTTAAAAGTCATACCGTGGGCTTTTATCCAAGGAAAGGGTGGTACATAAAAGTGGGCATAAAGTAGGTAATGGGGGTTATACAGTACCCATGGTGGGCTTACACCCGAGGAAATATGTTATATGTATTAAAGTTTTTGTTGTCAAGAGATCTGGAAAAAGGTTATAGACCAGGGGTGGGCATACAAATCGATCGGAGGGCCAAAGTGAATTTTTGATCTAACATCAAGGGCCGCACGTAAACTTCGATATTTCCAGTGTGCTTGCAAAAACCTCCAAGCGTTGCTTTTACACGAGTTTATTCCCAGTTTTAAAGCCCCATTCCCGGCAAAATTTTAGTTTTTAAGAAAAATCTAATTTTTGTACAATGTTATAAAGATTTATAAATATAATACGGAATTGCTAGTTTTACTGAATTTAGACATTCCTAAGAATGAAAAAAATGTAAAACTAGAAATTGCAAATTGCAAGTGAAGTGCTGCGAAGTAAACTGCATGAAATGTTCTTCGAACACAATTATTTATGCCAGTCAAGTGAAAATAATGAATAATAAAAATATAACAAATACTATGAGACACGATCCCATTGTCTATATTAGAACAGCGTTGGTACCGTGTACAATAGTGTTTTGCTGCAGTGACATCTCGCTGCTGGCGACTCGCTGCTGCTGGCGATGACTCGATGCTGGCGAATCGATCTGCGCATGTGTATAAAATGGTATTTATTTCCGAAAACAGTATGCCAGTCTACAACAAGCGTCGTCTAAGTGTAATAATTAGCACGTTGAAATAGGCTAGTAAATAAGTTTAACTGGGTTCGTAAATAATATTGCCCTCAAAATATTGTGGCTGAGACATGAGCCGATTAAACGTAGAAATAGGAAACCTAGAAATATAGTAAAAACGCTGAATAGTACTCCCAGCGTCGCGACATGCGGCGTTGGTACGAGTAGGCTAGCTGTCTCTTATACACATCTAGATGTGTTATTTTATGAGAAATAGTCTGTATTTATCATTTTTTTTATTCTTTTGCGTAAAACTAAAATTCATGCCAATATTTTTCCATGATTTATAAAAATTGGAGTAATGCAAATGCATATTTTCTTTAAAAAAGTCAGTTTTTAGTGAAATTTTGCCGGGAATGGCGCTTTAATACTACTTTTTAAAGATGGTCGGCGTCGGGCTGCAAAAAACAAGGTGTATTCTACCCAATGTTACTTGGTGGACCTCGCACATAGGGTTTTTAATACATTTTCGCTGGCTGCAAAAAAGTTGCTGTCGGGTTGGGCTTCACTTTACCCATCTGTGTTATAGACAGTGTTGGATTACATATTGACATACATTTATCTTTTGGTTCTGGAAGCAATTTTGGAGATCATTTTTATGGTCAGAGGCACAAAAATGTGTGCCAAGCCAAATTTACATCTTTCATTCATAATAATAGTGCCATAGCAAAAACATATATAGCTACTCTAAATAATTAGTCATCTGTAACAGTTTAAGTTTATTATTTTTTCCCTAGATAGAGAGGGGTAACCCTCAATAATACCTTCTCCCATGGTGTAGGTTGGGGAGTGGAAATTTAAAGAACAAATTAATGTGGTACAGTAGCTTATTCTATGGATAGTGAGGACGATGGTCAAATATACAATTTTTGTTCGGCCTCATGTGCTTCTAAGAAAAACACTGATGTTTAACAAAACATTTTTTTTTCATTCTTATTCTGTTTTGTTTAGGTTTAAAGCATGTGGATGACACGATGAAAACTCATAAAAACCCTAATTTGAGGTCTCAAGCCCCTAAAGCCTCATCACAGAGTCCTAAACCCTACAAAGCCCCTACTGCTAAGGTCACATCTGCCGTCAAGGCCCCGGTCACAAAGAAGCCACCTGTTCTGGAATTACTAGGGGGAAAGAAGTGGGTTGTTGTAAGTATTTTGCTGTGCTCATTATGCAGTAGTAGAACCTCAAATTTATGGCAACTATTTTACAAATTGGATCTAAGCAACATATTGAAATGCTTACTCCTTCTATAATAAATCATTATACTTAATGGATGGCATGCAGAATTACTGTCACTCTTGCCCTGAATTAATTTTTGCATTTACCAAATGTCAGTAAATAACTAACTTAGACTAACCTGTCAATTGCTAAACCCGGCCTAGTATCACTATCATCTTAACCTACCTCCTTGTCTGAAATCTCCTGAATATAATTTATTTTAATGAATTTCACGTTTTGTAAGATTTTGTTTTATCAGTTTAGAATTATTTTGAGCCAAAAAAACACGGGTCTGCTTTGGAATCATCCTCAAAATGAATAGCATGGGATTAATTTGAAACCCTGACCTTAAAGTTCAGAGTTTTGTACAACCAGCACCACACCAAACACTCCATTGATATTTCCAAAACTATTAATAGTGTCATAAAAATAGAATGTTAACCGATTAATAGCTAGCAAAGCTTTCAACCTTTTCATGACTTGTTCATTTCACTTTACAGGAATACCAAGAGAATAACAAGGAATTAAAAATCGAACCTGAGATGAAACATACGATCTACGTGTTTAAATGTACAAATAGTGTCCTACAGGTCAAAGGGAAGGTCAACTCCATCACATTAGGTATGTTACTTTGAACGGGATGTAAAGCTCGGTTTCCATAAAATCACTACACCCTATCGGCGACAGTTGCCGATAGTCGTCAGCAACCTTCAATAGCTTGTTGGTTTTTGAGAGAGGCCCATGCTAGTATAACTAGCCTGTTTGCCTACCTAGTAGTACTACTCCCTACCTACCACTGGCAGTCCTAGCTAGGCTAAGCCTGTACGTCCAAATGCTGTTGTACTGTTGAATTTTGGGGACTGCAGACCATTCATTTCTCTTTAAATTCTACTCTAATATTTGTTTAAATCTGCTGTTGATTTATCATACAGGCTATGATATTCTCCAATCGTAGAAAAGTGATTGTTGATCAAAGATCTCTTTATCATCACGTTGCCAAATTGCACGTTCATAATCGTTCATCTCCTTTTCCAAGAAAAGCTGATGATGTCAATATCTAACTTCGGCTGATGATTGGTCAATAGTTACAATTCATTGCTGAAGGTTGACCCTTGCTCAACTTTGCTGATTTTGTTGTAGACAGAATCAGGGTGCCTTCCCGATTGTGTCGGGGCAGCTGTGCTGTGTAGCAACAGTGTAGATTAACTGTGCAACAGAAAACGAGACGGAAATTAAAACCGAACTTGCAGTTTTTTTATTATACAATTACAAATTAAACAGTTGAAATTAAAAAGCTATGTTTAAATTTTCAAAATATTGAGCTACTGTATACATTTATGACTCTAGTGTATCATAATAATATTCTTCCTAACAATTTTAATCTTAATATTTTTTAACAAAAATCAATTCTTTTTTGTTGTTGTAATGTTTCCTGTAGATGGATGTAAGAAATTTGCTCTTGTTTTCGACGATGCAGTATCATCCCTGGACTTTATTAATTGTCAGAGCATGCAGGCTCAGGTAAGGGTACCCTTAGCTTTTCAATTGACCTGGAATAATGTATGTCACAACCAGGATAATAGAATATTCAAAGGTTTAGCAAAACATTTAGATTTTAATTTACAGTATGGGGAAGTGAAGTAACTCATTCTTCATGAGTAATAACCCGTAAATTAGAGAACTATGGCAGTCACAGTCCAGATTCGTAGTTAGACAAATTTGCAGGCATGAGACTTTTAGTGTGTGGGGCTCAATGTTTCCCACCCACAGTTCCGACACCCCCCCCCCCTGCCCCTTTCCAATACTGTTAGCATTACATTTATGTGCGAGATTTTGGTACTTAAGCATGAGAGCGTGAGACAGACCCAAGTGAGTCACATGCCGAATGCGAGACACTTGAAGAGTTAGACTAAACGCTTGCACATTATTTAAAGAACAATATTATTATAGTATTTATACCAGTATTTTTATTATCTGTATTTAAATAGGTGACTGGTCATGTTCCAACTATAAATATTGACAAAACAGACGGTTGTATGGTTTACTTGAGCGAGAAATCACTGAGCACCCAGATCATCACCGCAAAGTCATCAGAAATGAACGTTCTGGTTCCTAAAGGAGATGCAGGGGACTATGTAAGTTACATGCTTCAATGATTTTTACCAACAGTGCCGCATTGTAAGAGCCAGTCCACAAAAAAATGGAAACATTCTGAGCTCTCAATCTTCCAATTAACTTTACAGCATTACATTGCCACATCTAATGACACCTGCTTAAAATTAGCATTTAAATATATTTTAATTGCCTAGGGAAGACTATTATTTAAATCATCTTCTTTATGCTGACGATCTGCTTTTAATTAGCGATACAGTAAAGAGACTTTAAAGGGACAACATTTTTAAAATAAACTTGAATATTTATGTGGTTTGTGGGGTCTAACGGTAAATATAAATAAATAAAAAATAATGGTATTTAAAAAAGGAGGCACACTAAAAAAAAAAAAGAAAAATGGTATTATAAAAACACTCAAATGGAAGTTGTTACGTCATGAAACGAAAAACAGAGTACTACCACAACATAGGAAGCGCCCTATTAGAATTTGAATAGAGTTTGAAACTTAAACATACATTCTATAGATACAACACAATTTCTATACAAATGCCTTTCACATTATTTTGAAGGGCGCCCTCTAGTTTGTAGTACTTTCCAAGAAAGGATTGCGTTTCAAGGGAATTTGACAGTCGGACTTCTTGCAATTCTATACTCTTTGATAATATTTTGATAGGGGAATTCTTTTGTGGCCAGTTTTGAGTACACCAACTTGTCTTCATAGCACAGTTGGTAGCATTCAGAAAATCCCAGGCTCTATTATAATAGTGAGATATATATAAATATGTGAGATATTACATTGTTGTTTTTCTCCAACAGACTGAGTACCCAGTTCCTGAACAGTTTATTTCTACATACAACGGTAAGAAGCTGGTAACGGAACTTCATGATCAAGTTGCCTAAATTTACCAGGAGTAAATCGAAGGATACAAGAAAATGTTTTTCTTTTTTTTTGCAAAAAATAAAACCAAATTTTAGTCTTCGAATTGATTTACTTGTACAGATAGATGTATTTAGGTTCTGCTTTTATACATGTTTTTACCATAAAAACGAAGGTGCATGAATTAACAGGTTTTCTAGATTTAAGCTCTTGTTTTTAAACAATTTTATTTTTTTTTCTTATCTTTCGTCCAAATTTTTACAATAATATACCATAAAAATTCAGTGTTTTAAAACAATGATGACAATGACTGATTATTTTGAAATAATGATTGTTTATAATGTTTTATCGGCATTATTTTTAAACTATACTTAAAAGATGTTTTATAATGATGTATGTGATTCTTATTACAGTAATATCATTAATGCTATGGATTAATAGTTAATGGTAAAACTTAATGATAATATTCTTTGCTTATAATTTTCATATTCAAACAATGAAGTTTCTTATCAAAATACTTAATCTTTAAATATTTAATTTCTCTTCTAAAAGCTTATTCGTTTAATTATTATTTTTTTTAAATTTACATTGATTTTTACAAATAATTAGACTATTTCTGTTAAAACTGAGACTTTAGATAGAATCATGTAATTTTCATTTAATGTGCCTCTATAGTTTTGTTTTTGCTTAGGTCATTTAAATGTGACTAGTAATTTATGCAACTCTTTTGAGCTTGAATCAAGGATTGAATACATCTAATGTAAAAACAAATTGCAAATTGGGCAACTGTGCTAGATTAAAATGTGATTCATTTTGTAATCACTGGTTTCTAAGACAGATATAATGTCTGGGCTTAAGTATAGCCATTTAAAACTTTGTGGAACGAAGTGTATGCTTGTTATCAAAAATGATTAATTCCAGCTTGAAAACAAAGACTTACTTGGTCATAGAAATTGGTCTAAACATAGACTAAAGATCATAGAACAGTTATGAGGATTAGATGAAATTGTGTATGCTTGCTATCAAACAAAGATTAGGTGTACATTAAGCAAGCTTATGAAATGTATCAATATGATTGAATGTGTTTTTTTTTTGTTTGGTTTATTGTTGTGTACAAAACGACACATCTGATGCTTATGTGTTTGTTTTTAGGTGTTTTTTTTTAGGATAAATTACATTTTGCATTCTCAGCAAATTTATAATTGATTATTTAAAGCAATAAAGTTCACTACTGTACTAACATCTCGTAGCGGATTTTTTTTTTTTTTTTTTTTGTTTGTTTTTTTTTTTTTTTTTTCGTTTCATGAGTTAAAATGGGAGAAGCATAATAAAGAATGCATAGATTGTGTAACAAATTATATATCATGTATGCATTGGACAGTTGATTTTCATTCACTGGGTGTTTGCGAGGTTAAATTTGTCTCTAAGTGAGTAGCCACATTCAAAGGAAGATGAATTAAAGGAAAGAAAAAAAGGTATTGAGCCCTGTAGAGAAATACAGTAGTGGAGAACCTTAAGGCCGTGTGTCCAATCATAGAGGAATAAGTTTATACTTATTACTCCATGGTCATGTGATATCCTCAAGACTTGATCAACAGTATCGCTTAAATATTAAGTTCTTTAGTTTTAAAAACTATACAAATTGTCGCTGCAATAAACCTAATAGTTTTGTATAAGTCATTGTATCACATTCCGATTTAGGTCTAATATTTTATGATATTCATTTCCTCTGATGATTTTATTGACTGTACTGTCTAAAGTGATCATAGTATCCAAATTGTCTATATTATGAAGGAACAGAGCATAAATTTCAAACAGTAATAATAATAATAATAATAATAATATGAAGGAACAGAGCATAGATTTCAAAGAGTAATAATGATAATAATAATAATAAAAAGTAAATAATAATAATTATTATTATTAGTGTGGTCCTCATCTAATCGGATATCCGAAATTTGGGCTGGGTACCCACGGCAGCCGCAGTGCAGCGCCACTCAACTTAACTACAACATATAACCATATGCTCTGTTATATAACGGACGTACACATACGGATAAAAATCGTTGACCCTAGCCCACCATACTTTCAGTATGAGGGTTATTCGAGGAGCCAAGCGATCAGACTCCAATTAAAACCTGAGGATGGATAGGTTTGAACCCGGGTCTTCAGCACAAGAAGCAGGAACAATAGCTCTCAACCAGCTAGTTAAGTGTTGGTTGGAGCATTAAGTACTTCGATTGATGAAGTAACTATAAAGGTACCGGCATAGCTTGTGTCTTTGGGACTAGTTCATTATGCTCTACTTTATATGTTCTTTCCCTTGGCGTGGGCCTCATTTCCTACTGTCATTTTTCTCAGATTATGTTTCAATTATTTCTTAATTGATTCATTTCATTAAGAATCCATTTTAAATGTTATCTACTTGCAAATCTTATAACGATTTCTTGATAATCCGATCCAAATGCTGTCGTCAAGCAAAAGTGATGTAATTAAAATAACGCAAATACGAATACTCATGTTGACATTTTAAATTCGAATTAAAGTGATTCTCTCACGAACTCACTTCATGCTTTATTTGGGCCCACATTCATCCTCCAATTTATCATAAGAATGCAATCATCCGGAGCTCTTCATTCTTGATTTGCTAAGCCGTAGCTACATTTGCATAAGCGCGCCTACCGACCGGATGTGCTCTAGAAGCGAGTCTAGAATAATTTCTTTGCAGAGCAATAACATTTTGAACGAATGTTAAAACTTTGATTTATAACATGCGATTACGCGCTTATCGAAGAAAGGACAACAATTCTGCGAAGGTCAGGAAATGTATTCAGCACATGTAGTACTATAATTCTGGTAGATAAGGTAAAGATTTTCTCAAGGCCACTTTTTTTCACTTTTTTTAAACAAGAAGACATTTTATAGAACATTACTTGTTGTTATAAAACTAAAGTGATATTTTACAATACGATTAATCAATATTCAATTTATTTATTGTACTAATAATAATGGTCATGATACTGATCTGATGATAATGACATAATGGTGAAGACAGTAGACTTAATAATGTTATATTTAATAAATCATATAGGCCTATATTATATATATATAGGCCTACATTATGTCATATATATATACATATATATATATATATATATTCATTCATCTTTTATTTCAGAGTTTCATAGAACAACAACAAAAAAAAGAACAAGGCGATCAAAAGCACAAGAAAAAGTAGATAAACACAATTTGCTGTATCCACTGTCCACAAAAGCATAATGGTGAAGACAGTAGACTTAATAATGTTATTATATTTAATAAATCATATAGGCCTATATTATATATATATATAGGCCTACATTATGTCATATATATATACATATATATATATATATATATATATATATATATATTCATTCATCTTTT
>NW_022716829.1:1150189-1154235 GCF_011630105.1 Anneissia japonica
TTATTATTATTATTATTATTATTATTATTATTAATGATATTGCATTTTTAACATAACTATTACTATTTTATTATTATTAAATTATCATTATTGTTATTAGACCTATAATTTTATAATTACATGTAGGCCTATTAGGTCTATATTAACATCATTTTCAAAAGTGTGCCACTGGTGATGAGCGTGATGTCGTATCCAGGCTTCAAGTGACGTAACAGTACTCCAGATTAATATACCATCATAATTAATCATCTACGTGAGCATACTACACAGATGATCAAGCCTCTAGATATATGAATCATTAGGAAAATAATTAAGTATGTCAGTATTATATCTATCGTGTGATGAAAAACATTATTCAGAATGAGATAATAATCAGTGAGGTTATTTTTGCCTTCATTATCCCATTAACTAATTTCGATATATGTATAACACGTCAGATATGACAAAACATTACTCCTATTACATTAATTAAGAAACCAGACTATGGTCCAATTTCCTTCTCGCCTTTTTCAATAACATAGATAACGGATTAGGCACTCAGCTTTGAAATATTGTTTCCTACAATTTCTGATAGGCGCCCTCTTTGGAAGTGGGAGTGACGGAACAATCTCCCTGGAAGAAGGGTATAAACATGACGCAAAGTACATTGTATTGGAAGGTATGAACTTTAAAAGTAAAGTAAGTAATAGACCAATGGCATGAATGTGAATCAAAATACAGAGTGACAGAACAGGAGAATGGACGTGGAACCGGAGTAACAGAACAGGGGATGGTCGTGGAACCAGCAACAGAGCAGGTTAGCTGTTTACAATAGCTAACGGTACAATTCAAACATGAGCATGACGAAAATTCCACCAGATAATTTTTTACGAATTAAACAAAATCCAGAATTCGGTAATAATCAGTAGTCTAATCATGTCTAATGCATGAGTTCAATGAGACGTTTCATTTAAACGCAGCACTGTAAACCCTCAATGAAGGCATTAATGCGTTTTATTTTTCTTATGAAATATACCAATTCTGCATCAGAAAGCAGTGACGTACCTAGGAGTGCGCACGCTCTCTCAAAAAAGCTCCCCCAATCGCCCCACCCCCAACACGCTGTAAATTTGTGAAGCGAAACATTACGTTGAAGTAGTTAAAATTCACCTCATAGGGGCTACCACCTTATTCTGCCAGCTAGCGCCCCCTTACATTACCATCGAGCCCTCCCACTTCACCTTCGCTCCCCATCAGTCCCTCCCATATTTCAATACCACTAAACATGCCACTTGAAGTCAGACGACTACGATAACTTATAAACATACGTGTCTGTATTACATAGATTATTTATTGCAAAGTATATATAGGCCTACCTTTTACTAGTCAGGTGATACATTATAAAACGCACTGTTTATTTATGTAGTAGAAGCTATTGAATGAAACGTCGGAAGCTCTGTTATGGTGCGGATTGTGGGAAAAATTCGTGTGGGTATTGCAATTTTGTTATGTTTGATATTAGGACTTTATATTCGTTGTTTATGACTAGATCCTTGGCATCGGCAGGTTTGTTCCCCTTCACTAAGTGATTCGAATACATGTACTAAATAGGAGTAGGCCTAAATATTTATACCGGATAAAATCCGTCTACCTTTGTTGTTACAAAAAAAAAAAAAAAAAAAAAAAAAAAAAAAAAAAAAAAAAAAACAACAACAACAACAAAAATGCAAATAGAAACACCGGGAGTAGGCCTATGAGCATCGAATAGTATATTTTATTTATTTAATTAGTTATTTCAACAATATATTATGAGTGTGTGATTGATCGTTAGATTGTCGGAATTTTAAACCAAATGACTCGTTTGTGTTATGCCTAGGCCTATATGTCAACGGTACACAAGTGATAGGCCTAAGTAAGCAGAGAATGTTTCATTTGAGAAAATTGAATCAAATAAACATCATCAATTATAGGCCTATATTCTACACCTATATCTTTATTTTATCTAAATAAGCCTAAATATTTACATTGTATTTAGTGGTTAAAGATCACGCTTATAATTTGTTTGGAAGCATTTTAATAATTAGTAACGGAACCACGTTCTTATTTGAGTTTCAATACTCTAATTACGGTAATATTGTGTGTTGGCATCATTAGGTGTTTTTTTTTCTTTTAATTATGAATATTATATTTATCTGAAATTAAGAATAACCTACTAAATCTAGGAGAGCATTATTACTATTAAGTCGTGGATCTGTATGGGTAAACATCGGCTCACGATATGCTGGAATGCACAGCATAGAACAACATACAGAGAAAGATTTGAACTTTATTCATTTAATTCTCATACAGCCCGAAGATTGGAGTTGCCGTACGATTGGAATTGTTACTTGGCACTAGGGAGCTCTCTGTGTAAAGCTTTGATTACACAGGGCTTATTGATGCACGTCGCTTATGATCGCATCGAGAATCATCCGTGCTAAAGTTTACGGTATATCCAATGTCATCCAATCAAATTGCTGAATGAATTGGCCGAAAAAATCTAGGAAAGTCCTATGAAGAAATCACCTGCGGAACGAGTTGCGATGACGTCAAAGACCAACGCTGACGGTACCTACTTCTATTGGGTGAATTTGATGCTCATGGGCGTGACGACATAGGTATTGCATGACGTATTTAGCCGGGAAACTCGATAAAAGAAACAACTTGTACTAACAACCTTCAGATATCAACAAGTACTCAAGGTGAAAGAAAGTGAATCAAGACACAAGTATCAAAAACTGTTATTTCTACTATTTTGTGATTTAAATTGTCCTACTGAATTCTCTTAGCTGCTCGAAATCTTCCAATCGGTAGGTTCAACATTTTATTCTATACTATTCATGAATTATCAAAATAAGTGGTTTATGTCTATCGTTCATAAATATGTCACGTGTTATAAATTTCTGTTTTATTTTAATATTATTATTATTTAATTATTATCAGTCCTGCATTATATTGATTATGCTAATTGTATGATTAGTGATCGGATCATTGATAGCCTGAAATGTTTCGCTTTATGTGCTTCCCTATACAACATAGTTCTGTTTACCTACATTTATGCTTTCATACCAAGGACTAATCCTCAGATATCCCATTTGTTAGTGACATAACATACGAGGCTAAACATCTGCTCTATACTTATACTTAAATTTAAGTTTCTGTCGATGCATAATTATATCATGTGCAAATTATTGTTATTGTTATTATTTTAATTTATTATGAATTTTCTCAGTCTTCTCTGTAATAAAATTCCACAACGTCTTAATAGGCAGTCTACGGTGACGCGTTGTCGCCGCATGCTGAAAAGGGGAAACCCCGATTACTACGGTATTATCTAGAGAACAATCCGTGCATACTAGAACCACAGAGAAATTCTCGAACCGTCATCGGTAATCTGAACCGTCATCGGTAATCTATACCGTCCACCTCAAATCTGTTACCCATACTTAAAGAACAATGTGTTCGTTTAGACCAGGGAACAGTTAAATTACATTTTTTTTTAAAAATTTAACTGTTCCCTGGTTTAGACCTTAGAACAAATCACGGCATTGACATTATTACCATAACTAGTTTGTCTTTTCCATACGCCTAAGTTTGGAAAAAAAAACAACTATACAGTTATATTCAAATCGTAATTACAAAGTAACAATTCACTGATTTTTTCCATGATTTTAACCCGCGGGTCTTTAAAATTGCTATAGTTCCCAAATTGTTATAGATCTTTAGTTTCAGAGTATTTTTGCTGATCGATTCTCGGTTTTGATTTTCCGCTTAATTTCGTTGATTACTACTAGCTCGCTATTATTTTTCGGTTGACTGCAACAATCTGTACACCGTGTCATGATAGACGTCATAGCGGAATATGGTTGTCATCATGGTCAGATATTTTGCCAAAACAAACATCTTGATAATTAGTGAATCATTTCATTCAAGTTAGCACAAATCTATGTCCCATTCTGGAAACAGCTGACAGTAAATCCGTGGGTTGTTCCAATGTATTCACATAGAACTACGGACTAAATCTAAAC
>NW_022716829.1:1154316-1162044 GCF_011630105.1 Anneissia japonica
GGTCTATATACAATGAAAAATAATTGTTTATTTATTTATATCTCTAAATGTGTTTATTCAAACTTATTTCTTATACCTGTAGGCTCCATCATGGATGTAATTCTAGAGTACGCAGACGAATATCTGTTCACTCCGTACGTCTACCCGGCGTCTTGGGATGAAGACAATTCTCTAAGAAAATGTTTAAGTTTGTTCCTCATTACGTGGTCAATGGGATTTATATCGTATCTTCTGGTGGCAGTGCCAAGCTATTTCTTCATTTTCGATCACGACATGATGAAGCATCCTCATTTCCAAAAGGTACATACCTGTTTTTGCAATTTCAACCTAACTTATTTTAACTATAATATTATGTAGGTCTATTTATATTTGGAGGTCGTAAATCTAAAGTTGTATGCAATTGTTGCTATGAACAAGCATGTGATGGTGATGATGAGGATGATGATGTATAAGACACGTGTCACTATTTCCTTGGGCCCACTTCGTTCCTTCGGCCCACTTCGTTCCTTCTTCTACTTGGTATCGTCGAATTGTCCATCTTTTTTACTTAAACGTCATTAAGTTGGTCTTCTGAACTATGCATTAATACTGCTATAGTTTTTCACCAGGCACTGATTAAAATATTTTAAATTTGTTTTAGAACCAGCTTCGTCAAGAGTTTTGGCAATCTAGCTACGCCATGCCGCTTATGTTCATTATGTCCACTCCGATGTATTATCTTGAAGTAACTGGGAGAACGCGTCTTAGAGAAAACTACGACGATGCATGTTTCGGTAAGTTAAGGATACTCCACAATTATATTCTGCATTCAACTTTGCTATATACAGTACTATTTAAATTTTATCATTTAAGCCAAGTAGTACATTTCTGTTTGGCCTGTTTCACAAATTCTATAAATATATAAATGGTACGGTAACGTTTAAATAACGTACCGTATTCAATGTTGTATCACACTTTTGTTAAATTGTAATTTGAACGTTGGATTATATTTTTATGTTTGGATTTTTTCACAGGGTATTTCACCGCTATTCCGGAACTGATTTCCATGATCATAGTAGTAGATTTCTTGAGCTATACATTTCACCGCGCCATGCATCACAAGCTGGTCTACAAATACCTTCATAAGGATCACCACAAATGGAAAGTGGCAACACCATTTGCCAGTCACGCCTTCCATCCTGTAGATGGCTTCCTGCAGCAAATGCCGTACCACGTGTGCGTCATCATTTTTCCGGTCAATAAATATCTTTTCATCACGTTTCTCGTTCTTGCTAACATTTGGGCTGTCAGTATCCACGACGGCGAATTCGAAATGCCGGAATGGATGAAATCAGTCATCAACGGTCCAGCACACCACACTGACCATCACATGTACTTCAATTACAATTACGGACAATTCTTCACCGTATGGGACCGGCTTTGTGGTTCTTACCGCCACCCCAGTACGTTTGAAGGCGAGGGACCACTTCAATACGTACATAAATTAGAGTCATCAAAATCCACATCCACGCCAGCCCCAGAAACTGACGTCAAATCGTACGAAACGCCGATATCAAGCGAATATGACAGCGGTGTGGAAAGTTCAGGAGAAGACTCGGAAGAAAGCATATGTTCGTCTGGCTCTGATGACGGTTATTGTGAATACGAGGCGGCTCGCGCCCCGGTCGATATTTGCAAGAACTGCTCAAACCTTGAATCATCTGTATTTGAACTACACAATTCAACAGTTAATAAATCAAATATACTGAAAAACACTGAGAAAGAAAAAACTCTTTCTGAGGAAAACGTATTTTTATCTAGCTATATACATAGAAGCAATAATAGTTTAGAATTATTTTGTAGTAGTTCAGTTGCATCCGACGCCTTGACGCAGCGACGTTTTAGTGTTGCATGCGAACATAGCTCAGAGAACGAATTTGTCCATAAACGAAGGCGATTCAGTTTTCGAGGCTGATCAACCTGGGAAGCTTTCAATTCGCCAAACAAACAGTGCAAGAATTTTTGAAAATCTTTCGCGCTTTCCACGTAGTTGCAGTTGCGAGCTGCTTTTAATAAGCCTATTTTGGACTGAAAACATACAGCAAACCAAAATTAGCCTAAGCAACTTATATATAAACATTCCAGGATTGTCTTTCTAGGTTTAGGTTAGGTTCTAGCAAAAATGGGGCACATAATTTAATGCAATAAAATTATCAAATTGGGGTTTAATTTCATTTTAATAGAGTTCTGATTATTAATTTTTCATAAAATACCTTATCCTGGTATTATATAATATTATAATAATTAATAATAATAATAAATATTATTATTAAATAATTATCATTATAATATTATTATTATCATTATTATTATATTATTATTTGGAATACAAAAATTAGCACTTGCCTTGATAATGTGTAAAAAGTTAACTTATAAATTTTATAGCAACAATTCAATGATGCTTTGCGTATGACGTTTGGGACATTTCCAATATACCAACTTTCACCATTTAATTTCATATTTAATAGGATCGAAGTCATAAGTCTATCTTTAAATTTTACCTTCACTTTCATATTTATGAAAGCTTTGCGTATGTCGTTTGGTACATTTAAAATATACAACTTTCACCATTTGATTTCATATTTAATAGGATCGAAGTCATAGGTCCTTCTTTAAATGTTACCTTCACTTTCATATTTATCAAAAGTTATATTTTGCTAGTTTTTACTGGGGTAAATACCTACGAAATAATATAAATGGGTATTGATACGTATTTAATTATAATATATATTATTTATCAAATTGTTTATTGTATAATACCATAATTTATATAAACTATTGTGTTCATTTAATTAAGAAAAAGTCGAGATTAAATATTATGTAAGGATCTGTAAGGAATACATTAAAAAAATGAAATATATATACTTTTGTCGTTATTTTGTTCTATTGGTGTGAAGGTGAAGCTCTTTCGTCAGAAGAAAAATCATGCCTTTAGAGATCAGAACGTCGTGATGATTAGAATAGGTACGTACTATTAACAGTACGCCTGTAATTGATGCTTGGCAAGTAGAGAAACACACTAACAGTTACAAGAATATTTACATGCGGAAAATATAGAACACACACACAAAACTATGCACTTGGCACACTTAAAACCAATTAAAACTAAGCTGACTAAATTGGTGTGGGAAGATATGAACGGTGTGACGATGAAAAGATGATGAACGATCACTAACATAACTTTTCGAATGTAGGCCTGTATTTTGTAAGTCACCATAATTATCACATGATCAATTGGCATGAATCCACTAGAATCCATTCATATTAAGGAACTATGTTTGATACAATTTATAACATCACGTTCCTATAGCACTGTATTATCTATTTGGTTTATACAGTATTTGTGTTATATTTCATATTATATTTATATAAAATAAAATCTACGGTACTACTTTACTTCTATATATAAATCAAGATAGACTTTAACACTGTTAAATTATATATAAATACAGTGTTCGAAAAATTATATATAAATACAGTGTTCGAAAAATTATATATAAATACAGTGTTCGAATAAAGGACATAATACTACATCGTGTAGCATAGCTCTCAACAAATGTTGGCCTATAATTAATTGTGTAATAAAATGCCTCTAACGGGATTCGATCTGCGACCTCTCGCTGTCGAAGTGAGCGTCATAACCATTAGACCACCGATTCTTCATGGTTGAACAGATTCAAGTAACCGCCAGATACACTCTATTACACAATAGGTACAGCTAGAAATAAATAGTTGCATACAGTATAATATAAATTAAGATAGCCGTTAACACTGTAAAATTAGGCCTACATATAAATCATCAAAGAAAGGTAAATACAGTGTTCGAATAAAATACATGATAATACATCGTGTATCTGGCGGTTATTCTAAAGGAATATTGTCCTATAAATAAAGAAAATGTTTAACAAAAATGCCTCTAACGGGCTTCGAACTGTGACCTCTCGCTGTCAAGACCAGACCTCTGCAACCGCTATATGCACTGAATCTGGCCGTTTTATTAAGAAACCTTACATAAATTCTCTTTCAACCGACCTAACAATGGCGATGAATAGCTACAATATATTTCAACATTTTAAATTTGAATTTTATAAAGTGAATTTTATTACATCATCAGAATATTTTAAAAGCCAACTTTTGTAAATATGCTTGTTTTAGTACAGCTTTTTTTTTTTAATCTAAACGTTTTATCTACAAGCAAAATTTCATATTGCAAGCATTTGTGTTTTTGTGAGAGGGCTCATCAGTAGTGATTTAGTTCACTTTTGGAATGTTCTGTGTCGTGTTCTGTGCTTGTTCCGTTGTTTCTGTTCTTAATTCTTTATATTGTTGGGATAAATATATGAAATAAAATGAAATAGGCCTATATACCAATTGTCGCACTTAAACCGGTAGTGATAGAGGAAAAGATAGGTATGGATAATGATGAAGGAGTCAAATCATTTAGTCCTATTTTAAAATTCAAACTTACAGTTAAAGCTGAATAATAAAAGTATACAATTTATAATTTAAAATGTACAAAAAGACAATGAATAAAGTTTTATTATCGTTATCGTTATCATCATTATCAAAAATTCAGATGGTAAACGATTTAGACAAAAATACATGCGTAAAGTTACTAAAAATATAGCCATAACACTAAAAATACAAACATAATAAAATACTCCTTGTTAATATATTAACAAAGATAACTACATCAAACGACAGTAAGACTGATAAAAAAATTTAATCTATAAAGTACATTAACTATAATGTTTGATGCTTTAAAGTTGTCTATATCAAATATCATATCGTTGGTATTAACATCATAATTATCACATGATTCAGTTGGCTTGCGTTCATTGGAATCCATTCAAACGTAAATACACTCGTGATATGGTATTCATGGTCAAATAAATCATTTTCATTCAAAGGTAAAAAAAAAAAACTCATGGTGGGGAAAATACGTGCATAAATTCATTCAGTCTGACAGACCAACGTTATAAATTTCGTTATAAATTTATAGTTAATGAAAAGGGGAAAGGAAAAAAGAAAAAAAAAATGACTTGTTATTTGAGGGAACAATTGACTCTTGTTTCTGAATGTTAAAGTGTTTCGTTTTTTGTTTTTTTTTGTTTTGTTTTTTTTAATTTTTTTAAAGAATATAGTTAATATAAAGAGAGGGGAACAGTGACCACAGATCCATTCGTATTAGGCCTATATATTAATATTGGTTTAGTCAATTGCGATATGAAAGTATTTGAAAAATTTACCAGAAGCATTCTTGGTCGATTACAAGTAAGTACGTAATGTCAATAATAGTAATAGGCTTATTAATAATAGGTTCTTAATTTAAAACAATGTACAGTAGTCAATGGCTCCACACCGCTTCGGAAGTCAGTTACATGATTGTAAAATAGTTCAGTGGTAAAGATTAATCGGGTCTATCGTTGTCATAATCAGAATCTTAAAAGCTATTGATTACAACCAAATTGGACTTCATGGAGCACATGGTGTTTTATAATAGACTTACAAGCCAGTTTCGTTCTATTTCTTAATCCTTGGCCTAATAGTTATGGATTATTATACATCCATTGTTTAGGGACAGGGGAGATCCATAATTTTCGAAGGGTAACAAATTTCTCAGAATGGTAGGACAAAGTGATGGGTGCTAGATAGAAGGTGAAAAAAGAGCTTGGTCCGGGAGGGGCACCGAACATTTAGCGTAAAAACAGGCCCTGAAATACGTTCATCTGTATTCCACGAGGTCACAGTGTTAGGGTTGTGACTAGCCTATAGGCCTGTAATTGTATTACCTGTACTATTTTTCTTCTGATAGACAGCTTTAATAACATTGAGATAAACGAACAAGGGGTAAACGAACAAGGGGTACGGTGACAGCACTGAAGCGTCTCAGAACTCTCCCCTGGATTTTCTTTTGTCAAGACAGACCGGAATCCACTCTTCTGTATTCTAAGAGATTTTATACTACATATAACTTTAGTTTACTAGGCCTATGTGATATTTTACTATAGGCCTATTGCTATTTTACACATAAACAGATATTAAAACAACCAATTGTGAGCATTAAAAGTAAGGTAATAGGGTGTGGTTAGAGTACTGACGTATATAAGAGTATTGATAAGGAGGGGAATAATATTCACATTTTGTTATTTTATGTTCCTCTTTTTATTTACTTTTTTAATTGTTTTTAAATGACTTGATTATTAAGTGAAGGGAGCTAGTTGGCAAATTAAGGTAATTTTTAACTACTTTCTAAAATTTCTAGTGGGGGTGGGGGGTACTGACTGAATGGTGAGCTTTTTTGGTGGGCGTGTGCCTCCCTTCCCTCGTGAATTTCGGCATAATGAGAGCGGACAATTTATTCAGCAATCTGAGGTTTGAAATTACTGTATTGAGACAATTCATGCTGTAACTAAAACGATACTCAGTACCACTTTGTTTTAAGAAGAATCTGAATAACTTTAGTAAACTTATGCTATATGGGGTATGGTATACTATAAGTAATAGGATATTGTTGATCAAAACTATTTCACAAGGCTTACTTGCATAGGCCTATGCAAACAAAACAAAACACGCGGGTCAATTTCATTTATTAGGCCTATAGCAATTTTGACCAAAGTAAATTTTCCGAGGCCATTTTTCCCGGAGTCTTTTTTGTGCAAATTCCAATATACTACACTGCAATAAAAATATACGGTACTTTCAGGCAACTATATGACTTGATTCCACCACCCCTAGAGGCTTCCCTCGTGTCCTTCACTCCACCACAGAACACACACGGAAGTGTACTCCTTAAAGAAACACAAGACATGGAATTTACACTATTGGATTTGGATTATAAACCGATCTGAACGACAGCTAATTAACGTAAGCTTATGTATATCTTACCGCGCACATGAGTCATGCTCGAGCTTTGCTATTCCGGGTGAATTGAGACTATTAAAATAGGCTATACTATTAATTAATAAATGTTTATCAATATTATGATAATACGTCCGTTGCATAGTGTTTTCCGTTTACGCAATATCCGATTATCTTTTATGAATGCTGTTTAGCACAAATTAATTATGTGCATTACCGGTAATGATCCTTTCAATATCGTAGCGTCCATGAGCAAAATCAGCAAGGTGTACTTTTTCATGCTGAATTAAAGGGCGGATAGAGAGATGTCCAAAAAGGGGACCGATAGAGATAACACCACCCTAGGGGGTTCAGGGGCATGGCCCCGCGAAATTTTTGTTTTGTTTGAAAATAACCTCTGAGGCGTTTTGGGAGATCAATTTTTTTTTTTTTTTTTTTTTTTTTTACTTTCTAAAAGGGCCCCCCTAAATCCGCCCCTGGAATTTGCAATTTATTGAATATAATTTGTGATATGAGTTTCTCAATGGTCATTGTGACTGTAAAACCGTGTACCATGAGTTAGTCACATTCCATGGCAGAGTCTCTCAGAGAGAGGTTCAGCAAAAGGAGGCCAGATGCATGGAATGTCTAGGAAGTGGCGTATCTAGGGATTCGGCGGCGCACTCCCGAACCCCATATTCACACTCGCCAAATATGCCCCACCCAAAAAAAAAAAAATCATGCTCAAGTCAAAAATCAATTCCTGTCTCTTATACACATCTAGATGTGTATAAGAGACAGCTGCAGTAGTGCTCAAGGCGTTACACACACACCCACACACACACACAT
>NW_022716829.1:1162170-1165101 GCF_011630105.1 Anneissia japonica
GAGTTCATATATATATATATATATTTCACATAAAACCTTAGTTTATTATAAAATTCGCGAGCTTTGCAAACGCTGTGGTTAGGTTATGTTATGTCAGAACCTTACACAACGTTTCGGCAACTTAGACCTATATAAAACAGTCTACTGGTTAATCAGACAAATAAAATGGGCTGATTAGCTTGCACTGATGCTAACACAGGTAATAGGTTGCAGTTTATAGTTGACTTATATCACAAGTAGGCGTTGTTTATATTTCCACTAATTTTATCAATAAGAAAGGTGATTAAATCTATCTAAAAACAGCATTATTACTGTAAAATTATTAGGAATTAGGCCTACATATATTGTTTGTGGAAACTTTGCCTGAGGATATAGAAACATAACAGTGCCTTACTACGCTTACTACAATCTGTTAACTTCAGGTAAACAGGAAGCGATGAGTAATTAAAAAAAATACCAGTATTCGTCATGAATATACATTTTTGTTTTGTAAATAATAGCTCTAAATATGGCATTCCTCCTTAACTTGGTCTAAACGAGACGACAGTAACTAATGTATTAATAGAACGGGGATTCACTGACCACAAATAAGTTAAGAACTGTATTTTCAACTTGAATAAAGAATGGTGATGATAGCTAACGATGATCACATAAAGACTAATTTCGCATATTAAAAACTATTCGGTATACATTGATTTAATAATAACGATAGGGGATGAATGGTATTATGCGATTTTTAAGAGTGTCTAGAAGAGCCGTTCTTCTGAATAGGCCTACCTGTACTGTCTGGTTACGTTTCTCCATGGTCTTGTCACCGTTTGGCGAACCGGTCAAAAATTAATACAGTATCGGTTTGACAACGAGATACTCGGGACACGGCCTGAAGTTACATTAGTCGGTGAAACCGCAATTAAAATTCCGGTGCCTATATTTGATTTCCAGTGTTGTACTTTGTACCGTACTACTAGAGGCTTGTATTGTATTATTTCAATAGTTATACAACCACTAATAAATTTATTGTATAAATGAAGTTTCGTTTAACATTGGAGTTATTGTTACAGATAATAATTAGGCCTATGTGAATTAATAATAGTATCATTGTTAAGACCTACTAATCATCATGCTATCATCCCGGATACGTCTCCTAATACAAAGATAAGGTACAAGGCACTAATTCTGTCAAATCAATACATTTCTCATGATGATCAAAATAATTTTTTAATAAATTCCGGTAAAATACAAATAAAAAAATAGACATTTCGTTGATTCACAGAAATGTTACGGAAATTGGTTTTTTTTTTGTTGTTATTAAAACTGTTCGAAACAAGGAGCTGGCTATTACCAGGGAACAGTTAACTGTTCCCTGATATTACAGACCTTGGCAACTTTAACACAGATATGGCCTAATGGAAAGGAAACAAACAATAGTATAGTGGCTACGTCATCACAGCTTCCACAAACTTTCAGATGGTTGTACTTTTTGACTGGTGGACGTAGGCTTGTCAAAAGTTGACGAAACATACTGACGTTATTTCCGACTTAGCATATTGACGAAAAATTATATTCAACTCATCAGTTGCTCCTATATAATTTCGATTCTTTTCCCTTATTTCTTGCAATTTCATCTATCTATATCGCCAACCGCATTCCTACATGAACTATGGTATCCTAGCAACATAAGTGCATTCATTTTGTTGCTATGGTAATATAAATGATTAATTGAAACAGTGCAATAAACTTACTTGGACATGGTAATGAACATCGTTATTGAATATATAGCTTTTTACTGTTCTGATTACAACAGAAATCAACAACAATATTTTAAAAAAAGGCATGCATGACATGTCCTTGGACGAATTTAAATATATTCCATTAGTTGTGTTTCGTTTTATGAGTCTGTATTTAGGTTCTAAAGGCCTATTTTCTTTCTCTTTGACTTGGATATATTTGAAAAATTTAGATTGTTTCACTTGGCAATGAAAATATGTCTCTCATTGGCCTATTATAGTTTGGTATGATTCCAGATGCTATTCGTATACATACAACACCTCAAGCCAATAAATGGCACCTCCCACCTATTTCTCGCTATTTCTCGCATAATTATTAGCGGCAGATTAGAGAGAAAGAGAACGTCTTGAACTTGTTTCTGGAAATTTGTTTTCGGAAATATATTTGACACCTGCTGCAAAACATTTTTACAGAAGGCTTGGGAAACCCGAGCAGATTTTTATAAGAAACCCCACTCCCCCACCCCCCAAAATTAAAGTTAAAAAAAATTATAAATATAAATACTGTAGAAAACTTGCTTATTACGGTATACAGTGGTTGTATGTTATAAAATACCGCATATTTTAAACAAAATATAATGATACAATTAATGGTAATAAAAAATATAATGATACAATTAATGGTAATACATTTACGTTTAGTCTTTTTTTTCCCTTATTTTTTCTATCATTTAAAAAAAACCCTCACATTACTTACCAAGTGAGATTTAAGTGTAAGAGCCTATGATTTGCTTTTTATTTTGTATTTTACTTTCTATTTGTTATATCATTACTTCACTTTACTGGTGGGGCCTATGTTTTGATTTTTATTATGAATTTCACTTTCTTGTAATAAGTTAAGTACCGGTACCGTACAATGTTTTATCGGGGCTTATGCTTTAATTTGTATTACTAGGTATTTTACCCTCATTCTGTAGTTAGTTTTGTAAAATCTCTGGGGTGTTAGAAGGGGGGGGGGGTGGCTGGGGCTGTTTAGATTCATTCTATTTTGTATCTTAGGCCTACTTTCTTTCTGTAAACAATCAACCAACCTATAAAACGTATACAATACTGAACCTGTAAAAAATACAACTCTGTCTCATAATATTAATACTGCATATATTATTATTTGATACTCTAAAAATGTATTATTCAACATTAAGCT
>NW_022716829.1:1165367-1171591 GCF_011630105.1 Anneissia japonica
TATTAATATTATTATTATTATTATTATTATTATTAGTTTTATTATTATTATTGTTGTTGGGGTTGTTGTTGTTGTTGTTGTTGTTATTATTATTATTATTATTATTTTATACCGATTGTAAATGCAACGAAATTATTCCGCTCAGTATTTTCTTCGTTTGATAATAATTATTGAATCTTGAAACACTTGGAATTTGATTGACATTTAATGATTTGCGTACTAAAAGATGTAATCAGCGAAAACTAATTTGTTTTGGTCAGTGAATCATTGCAAGTTGATAACTTATTAAGTACTTTTAAATGAGTAATTTAAGTTTTTAATTTCTTTTATAGGTTTTTACAGATTGAGGCCTAACCACTGACAGTGTATACCCCGGAAATGCGCCTCACAGTGTTCTTCAGAAGTGTGGTCAGTTAAGCCGTGTCTGGTTCAATGGTCAGTTAAGCCTTGTCTGGTTCATATAGGCCTACTGTAGTCTGACATGGTCTGACCATCATATGACCGGTCTGGTGTAAAAGAGCTAAATGTTGACGATTAGCTGCTTACTGAAACCATTCGTATAATGAGTGGGAATTTCTCTTGTACTGGGGGCGAGTAGACCTCTCTAGATTAAAGGCTTGTTCACACTATGACGACAACGATCAACGATACAAAGCTAAAAACTCCGATAGAAAATAAAAGAAATACGAGAAGTTTTCACACTAGCAGGATTCAATAAAGATCTATTGGCGATAACAAAATATGTTAAAAAATCAAATGACGTCATAATCATGGAAAACCGTAAGATTGTGGGAGTAAAAACGATTTTAACGTTTACCCATGAATATGAGGTCATTTTATTTGATTTGTGAAATAATTTTTTTTATCGTATACCGAATAAAACTTTATCGAATCGTGCTCTTGTGAAAACTCTCTTATGTATTTTATATATGAACAATTGCTTTTTATCCTTGATCGTTAACATCATAGTGTAACCAGGCCTTAAAGATGTACTAGCAGTCATTCAAAAAGACAGGAAATACAACAATTTAATTAAAATTTTGCATAGCTCTTAAAAGGATGAAATAAATCTTTAAAAGTAATTTTCACCGTTTTACAGACATTTTACTACGAAAATCCTTAAATTGATTACCAGCCAATTTAAGGATCGATGCAAAAGAATACAGGAAAGTTATTATTAAACTGTCCGAAAATTGACGAGGGAATTTTTATCTTATCAATTCAAACGTGAAATAAAAATTTTCTATTTTTTACCTCATTACTGATACATCTTTAAATCTTTGCAGGTAGATTTATAGTTTGAATAATATAGTATAATATTATGCCTACCTTATCTATCTGAACTTATACTTACCGGGCATTGTCTCTTTCAATTAGGCTTACTTTATTATTTAGATCTAATACTTTGCTTAACAAATTAATTATTGTAATTCGTTAATTTGGATATTGTAAACTATACTTTTGTACAAAAAAGAAGAAAATAACCCCATCACCAAAATGATGTTGACGACGACGACGATAGTAATGATGATAATAATGATGATATGATTATGCCAAAGAAAATGAATTGAATAGGCCTATGTGACGTACGGTATTCAGTGTTCTTCCAAATCGTTTCCAAACTTTAAAATGCCAGCATGTTCCTCTCTAGAACAACATTATGACTAACCTATCATTAAATAACAAAAATAAATGTATGTGTATAGGCCGGTGACATTGATTTTCAATATTACCTAGAATGGATATTTAACGGCAAGAGACCGGGCGGGGGAGGTCAAAAATTACAAAGCTGATAAGATCTCTCAACATAAACGGAAAAAATTGTGATGTTTGACAAGATGTTATAGCTAAGCTAGACTCTTTCATCTAGGCCAACTACCGTATTTATTTGAATAAACGGTCAGGGGCGTTTATTGTTTATTATTATATTCTCGGTATAAAATAATACGTATACTCAAATAAATTCCCCTTAATGCCCATTAATAAAATGCCGCCAAAATGTGTTATTGTGTGATCATTAAGGTTAGAAAAGCTGTAATTCTGCTAGAGTAGAACATTAATAGTACTAGGCATATGTAACAATGTGTTGAGAATGATGTTGCTTCCATAGTTTTGTTAGCCATTTGGGGAGCGGGGAGAGGTGCGCTTATTCGAGGAAAAATAAACGGCCCGGGGCGTTTATTCAAGGGTGGCTTCCAAATGAGGGTCTGGGAGGGGGAGTTTATTCAAAACAGGAGTTTATGCGAATAAATACAGTAATAAAAATAACGTAACCCATTATTTGGGACATCTCAACAGGGGACACTCATAAAACAAGACGATAAATATCTTTTATCACGTAGGCCTATACGGATAACCCATATTTTAATGGAAGGACACCTATAATTTAGTCTGTAGAATAAACAGCCAGAACTTGTAAAATAATGAAAAAATATGTAAGAATAGCAATTTGAAAACACAACAATGTACTGTTTAAAGCTTTGTTTGAATACAATCGCTACACCTTAGTTTCCATACAATTGCTACACTTTCTTAGCACTGCGCGCCTCTGTATTATGTCGTTGTGTCGTGATCGTGTCTTGTAAATGTAGCTGCAATCGGGAATGCTCCCCTATTCGACTGACAAATCAGCATCACCAAAAGCTGTCGGCGATAGCATGTAGCGATTTGATGGAAACCAAGCTTTAGCGATGTCAGTTTATATGGCCTACATTGTAAATTCATAATGTACCGTGAAAAGTTTGACCAAACACCAAGAGCATCTAAAAACAATATTAGCTTAAAGGGAAGGAAAAACATTCGCCTCAAGGGAACGAGGCTACTTGCTTTACTAAGCTTGTTTAATTGGGTGTCGTTCCTTCATGTATGGAATAATCTCCGTCATTCAAGCATAAACATCATGCCATTTTTAAATCAAATTCTCCTAAACTGTGTTATCGTAAATTAAATCCACTATTTAGACTCATTTCAGTTACTGGTTTTTACCCCTTACAAACAAGAGCATGGGCGCACGGTACTAGTTAATAGCACGCGAAATATCTCACACTGCTTAAGAAAATATACACACTGCCCACTGATTTTGCCGTTGACGTCATCATTATTGATTGAATTTGGCACTGGTTAGCTAAAGAATCGGCGCCGCCATCGACATCATTTTAAATTTGCGCAGTACACCACCAGATGATAATAAAATAAACAGGCCTGGAATACCAAGAAATTGCTAGATATAAAAGTGGGAGAGAGAGGAGAGGTCCCACAACACGACCTTATTCATGGTCGGCGCAGGTATCTAGGTACGCATCGGATGTAAAATTGAGAATGTTGATATAATTATTTCCATTTTTAAATGGGAGAATTAAGGGCTCACCGTTATTATTAATTGAGCATTTGGGACTATCACTTAACGATACATTTTAAAATGTCAAAGGTATGTTGATAACATGTTATTAAGCTGGCGGTACGAACATCGTAAGGGACTATTAAGTTATTGGCACGATGATTGTCTTAAAAAATAACATTCAAGGAATTAAAGTTATTTTAGGTCAGGTTTGTTGTGTTTTCAACTAAATTTTCTTAGAATTAATTAGTATCGAAGAGATTCATTATAATGCTTACAATAAAGGGGCTTCCATATTATCATTAAGCTTTTTATCCCGTTATTAAACAATATCGTAAATCATTCAATCATTTGAGTTGATTTCCTCGGAATGGAGTTGTAATAAAAAGTAGCTCTGTCACAATTCACTCCATACTTAACTTTAAATATCCTTCCTTATGCTTTAAACATCATGAGGAGCATTAGTCTTTAATTGGTTGTAATATAGTGCGTAGATTAAATTTTATTAGGCTTTACGGAAAATCGTAACATAAAACCATCTTGAATATAAATAAAATTTAGACACACTCACAATCCAAAAAGTTACAGAAATGGTATTCAATTACGAATATTCAATGTTGAAATATAAAAAAACATGATTAGCTTCGCAAAGACGTGGTAAAACCGATAACGCAAACCCCTACAACGATTGCGTGTTGTACATGCATTTTGAAAACAGAGCTTATGATGCTTCTGTGCGGGTGAGGGGGTGGGCTGGGATTTGCGAAACTGTCTTTTTATCGTAAAAACTACCAAAGATACAACGTTCAATTAAACCACATAATATCTCATGATAAAAACGATAGCATTCGACACACATATTTTAATTTTCAATTTACTGCTCAGAATGCGAGGTTAATACATGGATGTGACATAATATAAATAAATAAATAAATAAAGCAGGTCTATAGTACGGTAACGTAAATTCAAGCAGCTGCTGTGATGTTGTCACATGTGCAACCTGATATGACGCAAATGTCCGTGAATGATCTGGCTACATTAGGCCTATGATACAGCATGGATACAGCTACCTTATCTACAGTAAGCTGTAGGCTTGAACTCACTCTTAACATTCGCAATGATGTACAGTGCAGGCAACATATATCTTCTCGTGGGTCATTACAGACACATAAAAAGTCCAACGTGAGAGATCAGCTTAGCTCATCACTCGGAGGTTGAAGTAACACAGTGCCACTGTGCGCGCGCTGAAACCGTTGGTGCCCTGGTTCTATTCCACGCTGCTTTACTTTGTGTTTTAGCTGGAGGGTCTAAATACAAGTTTACAAACAGCGCATCGTCTTTATAGGATGAGACGTTAAGACCGTTTGTTCCACTTCAGTGCAGGCCCAAATGCACGAACGCTGTACTTTTCGGGAGAAAAAGCAGTTGTATTCCGTTTTACTGCCAAATTAACCCATAAGTGGACTTTACTGAAAGTCTTTCGGAACTTCGTGGGTATTGGTGTGTTTCATCACCAAATTTCAATCAAACGATTACTAAAGGTTACAGAGATATAGGTTATTCAACAATGGACACATGTCGATCATCATACACGGCAAATTAAGAGTGTTTCATAGAGCATGCATGCCTTATCAGAAGTATCACGTAGACATATTACCGTCAATCAGGACGTATTACATCAAATCACAAGTAAAATAAATTCCAATCCAGGTTTACATACGTTTTTATGAAATACATGACCAGACACTTTACATTTGTGACACAGGGGGAAAAGTTATTAATTGCCGTATGCCCTATACAAAGACCAAATAATTCTAATGAGGCATTACGGTACCGGTACTTAATCAACATAAAAAACCTAACTATCGCTTTACTTATTACAACTGATTATTTAACGGCAGTTTTCGTTGTCCGAATTATTTTATATTATTGCGCTCTTTACTGCCATAGTGGGCTAAAGTACCTGTAAATGAGCCTCTTATTGTAAGCAAACTGGGACTGCCTTTAAACTGTGTAACCGTGTTTAGGACTCTCGGTACATTATAACGTCCAACTTCAACACAAAACGCTATCAATTTCAAAAGACCTGGCATGAGACACCCGGCACGTTTTTGATTGATTACAAGTGCAATCCATAGCGCCCCCATTTATAAGATGATTGATTGAAGATAAAACTTTTTTTCTGTTTGGAATGGGGGTGACGAATTGAAATCACAAGTACTGCCATGCTAATTATGTCTAGCTATTACGGTACGTGTATTCCAATAGACTTAATGTTAGTTTTAACAATAGGCCAAATATTATTAGTTTGATCAAATGTGGGATTTAGCGTCTATATATTACTGTACATTACACCTATAGACTTGGCAAGAGACATCCAGGCTCGTGAATTAGTACCGATACTAATAGTATTATTCTTCTATTTCTACCTTAAACGCGAACAATTCAAGTATTCGCACTCCAACCTGAGGAATTGTGGAGAGTAGATCTGGCAACCTGATGAGGTACCTACTGTGATGTCATCACTTCTGTACAACACTAATTTGAAAATGTCAAGTTTAATTTACCATACAATCAAATTACGATCAGTGACTAGAAATTGCGTTGGCTTTATTAGCAAATTGTGTCAAAAAGACCCAAACGACTTAAAAGTAGATATAGTTGTGGGCATGTGGCCATAACAATTAAAACCTCCCCAAAGCAGACGTACTTTGTAGTAAGCCTATAATGAAATTTAAAAAAAAATCTAACAATGTAAGTAATATTATCAGCATTTAAGAAATATTGAAATTTCGTATGGAAATAAGTATCTCTGGTGGGCTCACTTTCAAGGCGAGTTACATACCGTTAGACCACATGTAGGCCTATAATGTACAGACCTATATAT
>NW_022716829.1:1171635-1180179 GCF_011630105.1 Anneissia japonica
CTTTATATCTTATATAGCATGTAGGTAGGCCTATAATCAGTGGTGGCTCCCAGAAAATTTGCCGACGAGGGGTGCAACATACCCGACAGCGGGGTCAGAATCAAGGGGCAGACTAGAGCCTCGATCAAGGTCCCGGAATAAAAATTCCTTGTAGGGTTAATGGGTAGAGTCTTTATGGTGTAGTATTGCCCAACATTGTGCTTCTAGACCACAATATTAGGGACTGACAATCAAAATAACGTTTTGGATAAGCAATTTTTCGTCCGACGACCTCGGCATCGGGCGATGAGGGGTCCAAGCCTGTCCGACGGGGGATTCCCTCCCTGCTCCCTCCCCCCATGGCGCCACCACTGCCTATAATATGATATTCAAATACACCCGGTACCGTAACCAAAGGTTCAGGACTTGCCAATTGTAGGTAAAATCGTGACGGAAATCCGGCACTTGAATTCCATTTGGTGGCTAAGAAGATCACCGGTATGGAGATGTTGTTCACATAGGCATAATGTTGGGACCCTGGCTGAAAGCTGGGTTGCGAATCCTTGAGTTACGTGCTTTTGAGCCGTTTACATGGCGATAATGGTGTACGTTGTAGCCTGCCAGATCACAAGACAGGATATGCGGGCACAGCATCCAGGTACTTGCTTCTGTTTCAAAGAAAACATTAAGGATGTTGCCACTATGGTACCATATATCAACAAATTTCATTGCTTAGTCGCAAATCAATCATGAACTATTACGATAGTCAACCTAGCTCCTTGATTTAATCGCCCATGACATCATTGTAATGTTCAAGTGCGTATGTCGCATGTTGTTATGTAAATAAACAAATAGTATTGGAGCGTGCGTTTCTCCGTCTGGCCAATACCAGGAACAATTTACATCAGTTGGCCTATTTGTAAGTCCTTCCTATCCTATTTGTATGGGTTCGTATTTATATAGTAATAATAAAAATAAAAGCCATTAAGAGGCTTAGTAACATTACAGTAATAATTATAATAGGCTACTAGTAGGCAATCTAGATTGCCTAGCCTAAGTACGGTAATAATATTAATTATCGTTATTAAGCCTATAACAAGTATTACTAGGCCTAGGCCTATTTTGCAATTAAATTTATAATCCACACCACGCGACGTATAGGATCGTCCGATTGGTATCAAACACAATAACGAGGTTAAACAATTAGGGATTTTTAGATTTTGATCGTAGCCGGACGCAAATAAATCCATATTACCGGTATCACATACAAGTCCGTTTTATGTCTTCCCCTTATTAGGAGAGGGCCTTTTGCAGCTTTCTTCCGTAATGACACCCGGCATGACCCTAGTTGGCATTCAACTTTACTCTCAAAGCTAATGTATTAATGTGTCCCTTGATAGATTCAATAGCAAGCAGAAATTCAACTATTTTTATATGTACATACTAAGTTCTTCAATAGCAAAACCGTAGAATGTTTGTAATAGTTACAAATATACGGTACGATAAAGTATTTTTATGTACGTGATAAGAAGTGGACAAGAGTTAAAATTTAAAGGAAGCTGAATGCAGTGGCGTATCTAAAAATTATTTCCCCCCATCCCCCACCCCTAAAAAAAATCACGGTCAAGTAGTTAAAAATCGCCTTATTTTGCCAATTAGAGCCCCTCAACTGATCATCGAGCCCTCAACTGATCATCGAGCCCCCACCCCCCATCAGCACCTCCATTTCAAGACTTCTAAATACGCCACTGGCTACATGCACGATTTGGGAGTCATAACTCATTACTCTCACTTGTTTCCATCTTACTGTAGTTCGCGAGTGCCAAGTTTTCAATCACTGATCAAAACAAAGTTGGTGCCATATACCTAAGCCCATAGGCCTATCTAAAATGGACCTTTTCGCTAAGACCCGCCCCTTTGATATTATTTTGTTTCCAATGTCCCACAAAACAAAGTAGCCTATTACACTTTGTTTTTATAAAAACCAGTAAAATTTTGCCCAGGCTCAGTATTCTTATTTTTTGGCCGATTTCAGGCTCAAAATGTTTTTATTTTGTTCTTATTTTTCCACACTTTCTAAACATAGAAAATTATTATTTTACAGTTAGGATATTAATATTTACTGTATTATAGAGGGTATTACATAGTAACACCTACTGAAAATAAGGTACAGATAGATTCGTTGGTTTTTTATTTAAAAACAAATTTTTGTTCTTAATTTTTAAGTAATTTCAGCCTCAGTGTTCTTATAAAATGTGTTCTTATTTAAAAAAAATTGTAATGCATGTAAACACGTTCATCCCATCTGTGGGACAACACCAGTGTCTGTTGGACATGCGCGTATTTATGGCACTATTCTCACTGGTCAGTTGCTCTAATCAAACATTTTATTATTATTTTTATGTGGTGGGGAAGGGGAACATTGATTATACACCGGGATGCACTAGCCACGGGTTCCTGTTATGACTTGCGTATATTTATTTCCGAAATAGTACAGTTGTGTACCCCGCTACTTAAACAATTTCTCCAACTCCAACAATATAAGATTCACTAATATGTTTGACATAAGACAGTATCACAGATCGTATATCACAGTATGAAACAAACTCCGAAGAAAGTGATACAATGAGACAATAATATTCCTATAATTTATTCAGTTAATTTAGAAATACTTAAACTCAACAGAGTCTGTTCTTAATCTCTAAAACATGGCACAACATCGCAATTAGATACGATTGGGGAAAAAAACACTGCCGAGTGTCACGAGATGAAATCAATGAACTTATTTTTATGAGTATTTAAAGAGTAATCAACTATTAAGCCGCAGAGTAATTTTAAATGAATCAATACAGGTAATAGATAAACATGAGAATAATAATTGATTCGTAATTAATAGACCTATGCAACAGGGCGCCAGGAGGCACGCTAAGCGCCATGCACATTATATCATAACAGCAATACCAATAATGAAATGGAATGTTATTAAACAAATAATTATAAATAATCATTAGGCCAAATTAAACGTTTGAATTGGCTATCTTACGATTTGATTAAAATGCACTATTCGTCGTGCGCTCACTTATGGGGCGCGCTGAAAACATCTAAAAGATAGGAACATCAGTATTTTTATATTTTAAACAAGTAAAGATGAATGAATTTTGAAAACTGGTTATGAACGTCAATTTGTAGGATTGCCACTTCAATGACAGTAGGCATATAGACCATAATATCAAGACCATGGAATAATTTACATCATGACGTCTAGACCGTAGGTGGCGTAGGCAGACGAACCAACTCGTACTAATCTCGCTTAGCAAATCAGCTGTAATAATCTAGATCAACCTTTCGATGGGGATTAATACCATGATTTATTGAGCGAAAAACATTCATATTGATGTGAGAACATTCATTAATCTGTGATTGATGAGTAAATTACACCTACATTCAATAATATTAAATATTTCTCCCACTGTCCCTTGATTCTAGGCTGTGTATGTCTACGTGCAGTTGGAAATTTTCGGCCAATGTTGTGAGGAAAACAAACACACACCAAAAAAAAAACTCGATTGATTATAAATATCTGATTAAGCACTATCGATTGAATAGATCTAATACAATTTTTTGAATAAAAAATATTAATAATAATCTATATGGCAAATGATTTATATGTCTACATGTGTAAATTGCGATTACTGTATTATTACGATTAAAATAGATTACATTATTCGTTAATCAAATCGGAAATCTGTAATAAACAATAAATAAATAACGAACCAATTGTTACTCTTTGTTTTAACAATCAGTAATACTGTCGTTATAGCCAGCGCAGCGGAATTAGTAGAGGAATTAGCCTAATGCAGGGAAATGAGATGGGAGGGCTGGCTGGGTGTACGAGATAATATAAGATGATTTTTGTTCAACATCGGAGTGCAAAGCTTTTCTGCGTCGTACTACCTTTACCCATATATAATGGAAAATGGTATTGCCTGTATTAAAAATATTTTGAAAAAATTCGAAGAAAAATTTAAATTTATTGAAATTGAAGATTAAAAAATTGCAAAAATATAATTATCATTTATGGATAGTACAGGGAATGGTGTTTTCTGTGTTTCTCCTTTTCTTTTGCCAAGTTATAAATAAAACATTGTAACTATTGAGGTTTAAAACAAAAAGACAGTAATTCCGAAGAGACATAATGAGGTTTGTTGTTAAGGTTCATTTTCAAAATCAGAATGCTGATTTTGTTTTGTAACTAGAGAGATAATGAATTATGCTTATTCTGTATTTATGTAATCGTATTATGATTTCTGCCTTTTTGTTTGAGTTTCTTATGATTTATGTTGAAGTGTTCTTTTGCCTTGTAAATTCATAATGTATGTATGTATTATGAAATGAATAAAAAAAAAAAGCACTGCACTAACGATACCACAAATCACAATTGCTAATTGGTTATTGAATGATTATTCAAAATGCCTAATTCACCCTTAGGTCCATAGCACCTTACATAAGTGAAGATCAACAAAACATTGTTGAAGTGATGGATATAAAACATTTAATCCACTAAGAATACGAGAACCAGCAATTTCAATGTAAACACCACAATATAAGCACCATTTTGACAATCCATTTGTTAAACCATAGATCGTAAAACATTTGCAGTAAAATGCTAAGTTAATACCTAATTGCTAGCTAATATCACCATAGTAGTAGTCCATCTAGTCACCTAAGGTAACATGTATTATCTCCAGTTCAACTAACAATTCGAATCAACCATCAACCAACCAACCAACCAACCAGCCAGCCAACTTTTTACCTCTTATTTTGGCTCCTTTTGAGTCAGTTATTGGTTCTATAAACCAGTTAATGGTACTGGTATCTTCAACCAGCTTTTAGTTACTGGTTTCCTTTGTGCTTTGTGCTGGTTTCCTTTGTGTTTATTGGTTATGTGGTAAAACAAGAACTGGTTGTATGAACCAGTTATTACTGATTTCTTCAACCGGTTGTTGATTATTGTTTTCTCCAACCAGTTTTTAGTTACTGGTTTTCTGAGTGCTACCATCTAATGGTTATGTGGTAAACCAAGCATTGGTTCTATGAACTAGTTATTGGTTACTGGTTTCTTCAACCAGTTGTTGCTTCGTTGAATTGGTTTCATTAACCCATTATTAGTTTCTGTTCCATGAACAAACTAATTCCTCCATGTACAAACTAGGTAATAGTTCAGTTTTTCTTAATCATTAATTCCCTCAACCTAATCACCTGAAAATATAGTTAGTGTTTCCCAGAAATGGTTGTTGGTTCCCTGACCAGGTGCTTGCTCTTGAACCAAGTTTTGCCTTCCTAAACCATCACTGGTTCCCGAAACTATTTCTTTACTTCATAAGCAAAACCATCATGTCATCACCTTCACATGAGAATGCAACTTTTGCATTAAAATACAGAGCAAAAAAAAATAAAATAAAATATTTAACTTTTATAAAATTTTCAAATACTGTAGGTTTTACTATACCTATAACAGCCCTTTCTATTTATAATTTTAAATTGTTTATTTTTATAATTGTTTACACGATATTGCAATTTGTTTACAAATAAAAAATATCTTTATATTCAGCTACAAGATGTATCATCGGCAGGTTAATCTATGAATTAAGTTATAATAAATATTCACTATTTATTGCATACATTAATAATTAATGGTTAAGACTATTGAATAAATGGCATTTGCACGTTACCACATGGAATTATCAGATTATTTAACAATTGACCAATCAGGTTCATGGAATAGCAAATCCTACACACTGACCAATCAGGGTACATGGAATAGCAAATCCAACACACTGTCTTGATGTTTATTATTATTTATTATCAGGTTGAGCTACTTTGGTTTGTCATAAATACATGCACGACACATACACACACATTGCAAACTATCCATTTTTTCAACTGCATTCTCTATACTTTCTGACCAAAGCATACTGGAGGACTCATATTTTTCTACAAAACCAACAATCTCTAATCGAAGCAAATTGTTTAGCTAAGCCATGGTGGTGAATACTTAGATGTACAATCAGCATTTAGTACTCTACTACCATACCAATAATTTATAATTTATGAAAAATGTTTAGCTAAGCCATTGCGCGGTGAAAACTCGTAAGCAGAATCAACCTCAGGTTCTTTACTACCATACCAACATGTTGAGTTAAGGTATGGCGTTGAACACTTCCTCACAATCAACCTCATAGGTGCTTTCATGTTTCGCTAATATCCTTAGTAAAGGCCTCAGCTTCATCCACCACTGCCGCTCAGGAATTCGGTGCCTAATTTTGAGAAAAACAAAAAAAAAAAAACAAAAAAAAACCAATGGTATCTCAAATATATATAATAATGAAAATAATAGCAATATTAATTAATAATAATGATGGTAATAATAAAAAAATAATAATATATATATATTTATTATATATAAATATATATATATTATATATAATATATATATATATATATATTTTATATATATATATATAAAGTAGGCGATTGGTGAAGCATAGAGCCAAACACACACATATATATATATATACACACACACACACACATATACATACACACAATAAAAAATTGATGGAGTGGAAATGCATCTTGGTTGTTAAGATGTTTGTTTGCCTTCCAATCCTGGGATTATAAGTAATTTAAAAAAATATATTATTTTATTTCATCATTCAAAAAAACATACAAAACAGCACAAAACTAAATTGGTAACTGACAAGTGTAGTTTACAGTACTTTCTTGCTCAATTGAAGTGAAAGAATTTTTTTTTAAATAAAGCAATTTTATATATAGTAATAATGTTAATATTGACCCCTCCATCCGACATGTCGGACCTCTTGTCGAAAAAAATTCTGGCGCCACCGCTGAGGGCGGTTGATACACAGAAACACCTCTGAGATAATCCTGTAATTTATTATATACTGCAAATAATAATAATAATAATAATAGTGTAGTTTTATATAGCGCACATATCCATCTAATGTAAAATGCTCAGGGTGCTTGATATGTGGACAAATGGCTTTGTTCACATTGAAGATAATTTACTTTACTTCTATATGTGTAAATATCTTGTTCACACTAAGTAATAATCATTTTGATGTGATCTATCTGGGCATTTTATTTTAATTATTTTCATTATTGTGTAATTACAAGCAATACAAAAATAAACAATTAAATCTATCACATCAATTAAATGACAATAACACTCTTTATTGCTTTCTGGAAGCTTCTTTTCTATATTTTACAATTTGTTTATTATGCTATCCACATTTACCTGAATGAGTAATAATATTATTTTTAAAAATTGTATAATTATACATTCAATTAATTAAATGAAGAAATTTAATTAAATCAAAGCTTGGTTGTACACAGGCAATAAATCGCTGGGCCACCTGAGTCCATCTCAAGTTCACAGAAAGGAAACTTAAGCCCATTCAGAATTATGCGCCCCAAAGGCACTGTCTAGGGCAGCTCTAAAGGGCTCCACAATTAAACCAACATCAATATGCTTGATCTACCACAGTGGGATTCAAATACAATAATTGAAGCTCTTATCATTATAAAATAGTACATATTAAATCCTATACCAGTACAAATATATAAACTATGTTCAATATTGAAAACTGATTTTAAGCTTTAGGTTTAGCCATATACCACACTGAAGATCCCTTAGTGTTTTACAGTCACGTTAAAACCATTGCAAACTCCATGTCATGACATATTGTCTTAATCCAATCTATATTTGTGTATATATAATATATATATATAAATCATCAAAGAAAGGTAAATACAGTGTTCGAATAAAGGACTTAATAAATAACTCGTGTAGCATAGCTCTCAACGAATATAGTCCTGTAAATAAATGAATAAAGAAATTGTGTAATAAAATGCCTCTGGCGGGACTCGAACCTGCGACCTCTCGCTGTCAAGGCGAGTGTCATAACCACTAGACCACGGAGGCTTCATGGTTGAACAGATTCAAATACCACCAGATACACTCTATTACACAATAGTTACGGCTAGAAACAAATAGGTTAAATCATGATTTAACAGTGTTAACGGCTACCTTGATTTATATTATATGCACCTATTTGTTTCTAGCCGTAACTATTGTGTAATAGAGTGTATCTGGTGGTATTTGAATCTGTTCAACCATGAAGCCTCCGTGGTCTAGTGGTTATGACACTCTCCTTGACAGCGAGAGGTCGTAGGTTCGAGTCCCGCCAGAGGCATTTTATATACACAAATTTACAGGACTATATTCGTTGAGAGCTATGCTACACGAGTTATTTATTAAGTCCTTTATTCGAACACTGTATTTACCTTTCTTTGATGATTTATATATGATTTAACAGTGTTAACGGCTACCTTGATTAAAACCCCATCTAAATCACATCTCCGTGAACTTATCATGCTGATTCTGACCAATAATAACTTTGTTTTCGGCGACGGTCATTACCTTCAAATTCATGGCACAGCGATGGGCACCAAAATGGCTCCATCTTTTGCTAACTTATTTAT
>NW_022716829.1:1180379-1186506 GCF_011630105.1 Anneissia japonica
ACTGATAAAAAAAAGCCAGCCTAAAAATAAAGTAAAAAGCAGCAGTTTATAGTTAGTAAGCTGAATGGAGAAAGACACTTACTTGAAATCTGTTTCTAATTTCAGTAGTCGCACTGGTGTGAACATGGTTTCTCGTTTGCGGAGGCCGACAACCACAGCAGTATCTGTGCCTTTGCTATAGACAGAGTCTGAAATATGAATAAAAATTTGTCAAGATTATGAACACTGCAGAAACACATACAGGCAGGATTGTTATTTAAAAGCCTGGGATGATTATTGCAGCCTGGAGGCATCACTCCTGTGATATTTTCCTGACGCAAACTCACATCAATATAGCATTTGCAGTATCCACTGCTACTTGGGGATCGGATTAGACATTAGTCACAAGCTCAGTAGTCCAGTGGTTACGGCACCAGGCTAGTTATCTGGAGGTCATGGGTTTAATTCCTACCCAAATCACTTACACTTTTTTTTTTTTTTTTTTGCAAGTATTTTGGAATGTACAGTACTGGGTATTCGGTACGATAACACGTCAGTTAGGGCAAAACATTACTCCTATGATATTTTTCTGATGCAAACTCACAATGAAATAGCCTGGAGGTACTCATTATAGGGATCTATATTTGATTAGAGTACTGGTATATCAAAAAATAAAAAGACCCTAAAAAAAATCCTTGGTTTGGGACTTCTGCCAAAGATTCTGTTTACGTTTGGATGGCAACAGGTTAATAGCATCATGTCAAATGCTAATTGTAAGCATATCTTTTATCACTATATTGAAATATTAGCTGGCATAATAAATCAATCAAATCAAGCAAGAACAGCGCCACCATGTTATGACCATGTTTGATTATGGCACCATGCTTAGTTGTCCTGGTAACATGCTATTAAAAAAAGAATATTTGCAGAAGAATGGAGGATTAGGATATCAAAAAAAGAAAGAAACAACGCTGAATGTGCCACAGTGTTAGGAAGGCAAGAAAAGGGGAAGAATGCCATGACGGCTGAGAGGGGGAAATCAACGGCAGCATGAAGGAAAAAAGGATAGAGCATGATTTTCAGATTGCACAATTCATCCATTGTTGAACGAGAAATATACTAATCATTTGATTTCAGTGTATATAATAAACATCATAATCACCACATAAATAAATTTGCACTTTTTCTGGGTTCACTCTAATTTTAAGTATAATACAGACCAAAAATGGCTTAATCTACAGTAACTACCAGTAGGACAATTCTAGACCTGAATATGTTTTACATTGCTCATGATGATAAAATACATCTGCAAAGTTTTTGTAAAATCTAGGTCACAGTAATCATGATATTAATATAAAATATTTAACTATTATAAATTACAAAAACGAAACAGAAGAATTTGGCCTCAAAAAAGAAACTATACTGTAACACACTACTGGCTCATGTCTACATTGTTTGGGGATGTTAATTTGGCAATTTTTTATCTTATTTATCACAAATTGAAGGAGTTATAGGCCTAGTTCTTGCATCCAGTCAGAATTCAAACAGAAACCTTGAACTTAATGCAAGT
This sequence comes from Anneissia japonica, assembly GCF_011630105.1. NCBI lineage: Eukaryota > Metazoa > Echinodermata > Crinoidea > Comatulida > Comatulidae > Anneissia > Anneissia japonica. The sequence goes on from NW_022716829.1 coordinate 1,181,929, forward strand.
TCTTCAGATTTCATCTAGCCTCCCAGGATTCAGAAAATGTGAAGGTTACAACTCTACGGAAATAAAAAACCTGGGCAAAAATTCTTGCAACAAATCAACAACAAATTCTAGCTTTGCATGGTAATGACTTGTTGTGTTGTGCAAGGTTTTGGGTTCTATTCTATACTAGTTTCATTGCATTGCTTTTGTGTTTATGTAAAGTTGAAAAATTCTTACTATCATCTGTTTTGTTCTCCTGGATTTTTTTTATTAGGAAATGTGCTGCTTTCACTGCCAACTTGGTTCCCAAATTACGATCGAAAGGTGTGGGTGCACCACCCTACAATTATGGAACAAAAATCAGGTATTACTCAAAAAGTCAGCAAGCCAACATTTTAACAAACAGACATAAATGCTACAGTTTTTTTTAATTCATTTTTTTTGCCATAATTAAAAGAAATAACAGACAATACCCTTGACGTCAGATGAAGTAAAACCCATACCCTCGGAAACTGACTGAAAAAATGATACTTCAGACAATCAGTGGTGATATTGATAAATAAATTTAAGGTGGTCATAATGAGGGAGGTTAATAATATTAGAAAAAGGAAGAGAAATGGCAGTTTACTAATTATAAAAACATTAGCATAGGAAACAATAATAAAATTAAGTCGATTTTTTTGGTTCAAGTTCAAGTCTCTTAGGGTATGGGATATCACAACATAATGTCATTGTATGTTATGTGATTTAATATCACCAATAACTATAAAACTCACTTGTGGCACATGCCCATGGGCATGTCTCTACCACCCTTCCACCAGTTACCTATTACCCACAGTTTTTCCAAAAATAAAAATTCCCACCTGTTGCACATGCCCAAGAACATTTTGTCGGCATACATACACGTCCTTCCCTTCCTCCTGGAATAACTGTTCAATAAACGAAGTCGTAAAGTTCTTGTTTGCCTTCTCATTCCTATAATGCCAAGAAAATAAATAAGCCCCAATTGGGGAGTTTAAATTAAGCTTCCTCATAGAACCACCGTAATTTACTTTTCAGTAGAAGCTACAAATGTTGAACTATTTCCCCTGGGAATAAAAAATAATGTTGTCCAACAGGATATCAATTTATCTATCACATTGAAGTATTTATCAGGCTAGATGCCAATGGGTTTTAACAAGCGTGGAGGCATTTTTTTTTTATGGAACAAGTAACAAGGGACTTACTGTATTTATTTGTTAATGAAACTACAGTAGTAATGTGTAGAGCCCATAAACAAACATTATTTATATAACACCATTGAAATAGCATTGAAATACTCGCTGCTACTTGGGGATCGGATTCATCACTAGTCACCAAGCACAAGCTCTGTGGTCAAGTGGTTAAGACACCAGGCTAGTTTCTGGAGGCCGTGGGTTCAATTCTCACCTGAATCATTTGAGGGATTTTTTTCGTAAGCATTTGGGGAACGTACTGAGCATTCAGTACAGTAACACATCAGGTAGGTCAAACATCGATTATGGAGCTGTAGCTTGGTGCCTTACAATCCCTGGGTTCTGGGTTCAAATCCTTTCCCAACAAGGATTTTTTATCACTACTTTAAAATCCATCTCCAATTCTTAAGTTTTATTATGCTGATAATCAACAAATAAAGTTTGAAATAGCAAGGTATCTTGCTTCAATTTTTCATCAGAATTAGTTTTTAAATTGTTAGTGGCTCCTACAGACAAACAATAGTTTGTTACTGATCTTCCCACATGAATAAGAAATTGAACTATATATTAAAAAAATAAATGAAGAAATAAATCACAAACATCCTCTCCAAGTTAATTACAATTTAACAGAGGGATTTAGCGATGACTGTTTACAGGCGGTCACGTGACCGAACTTGGATATACATGAAAAACATTACAGTGCGATAGCATAGGAAAAGACAATGTTATGGTTGCGAAAACAACCACCTACTGTTAACGTGAGAGGTAAATGGCTAGGAAAGGCTATAGGACAAATCTTATTGGACAAAATATCCTTTATATTTTAATAAATTGAACTACAACTACTGTAACTAATGTAATATATAATACATACAATATATATTGTGCTGTAACCATTAACCATAATAACATATAAATTAGCCTGTAAAAAAATTTCTAGGATTTCTAGTGGCAAAGATGGAATATAGAAAAATGTGACATTCAAATTTCATGTGGGAAAATATATTTACATTTTAATTAACAAAAAATAATAGAATAAAATTAGCAACACACCTGAGAACAAGTCCTCTTAAAATGTTGTCTTTTATCTTAGCTTTCAAGTGCTCAACATCTCCCTGCCAAATATAAGTTACACATCACACTGTAATAATTGATTAGTTAAAGTATATTGAATCACTCATCAAATAAGTTGTTGTCGTGTCTCAATGAGACACAGACCAAATTATTAACCTCGCCTCTCCGAAGGAGGTGAAGGGTATTTCAACAGCAGGTGTCTGTATGGGTGTCTGTATGGGTGTCTGTGTGTGTGTCCTTCCGGGCACATAACTCAAAAACTACTGGACCAATTTAGTTCAAACTTTCACACATTGACAATTTTACATATATCTTGATAAAGTTGATTTTAGAATGCTATTTATATATTTTTTTACCGTAATAGACAGAGAGCCAACTCAAGTGGTTTTTTTTTTCCCTCTTTGATGTTTGGGGCTACCAATACTTTCATAGGAATCCTGTTCCTACTTGGCAGAACTTACATTAAAAGGTTATACTTTTTTCTGTTATCTCGCTCTTTGACCTGTTTATATTTCTGTCTTTAATAACTCTATATTTTTTTTCATCTTTTCACTTTACATAATTTTATTTTGTTTGTTTTCAGTAGTGCTGTTTATTCTTTTAGCCTACTATCTATGTTTTATTCAGCTTTACAAATGCATATTTATTTATTCATTTATTATTTTCTGAGCTTTGTAATTTATTTTTTAATTTCATTCCTTTATATTACTTTCTCTTTTTCTGTTGGTAATGCTTTGTTTCCTTTGGCCTACTTCAGTTATTTTAAAATAAAAACCTTAAAACAAAAATAATAACAATTGAAAAAATAATCATAATAAACAATACTGTAATTATAAATGATATATAATTTTAATATTTCCTTTACATAGTTAAATCAAACCTATTTTTATTTTTGCGGAGAATCTCTGCTGTGCGTGATTGTTTCCTTTCGCCATTTGTTTTATTTTTCTTTGATGTTTGAGGCTGCCAATTCTTGCATAGGAACCCTGTTCCTACTTGGCAGTCACCCCCAGTATTTGAGGAAATATATATTTTATTATTTAATAATACAAAGCAGTTTATTAATTTATAACCTTGCATTGTACCTTTTACAAGATTTATTCATACCCCTATTATCCAAAAGTAATATTAAATTTGGGAAACTCATTTATCATCCAAATAAAGTCACTTGTGTCATATGATGTTAAAATGAACATTAATTATGTTTCATCCAACCTGGACATCATTCAACAAACCAGTATGTATTTTTTCCCCTTTTTTTTCTCTTCCTGATAATACGTGCACAGGCACAGAGGTTTTGTTGTGTCATTGGTTGTTGTTTTTGTTCTTTGATGTTTGGGGCTGCCAATTCTTTCATAGAAACCCTGTTCCTACTTGGCAGTCACTCTCCTATATTTGAGGAAATATATGTTATATAATAATACAAAGCAGTTTATTAATTTATAACCTTGCATTATACTGTACCTGTTACAAGATTTATTTATATCCCTAATGACCATAACAATTTGCTAAACACATTTATCATTCCATGGAAGTAATCTGTGTCATATGATGTTTTTCATCCAATCTGAACACCTTCTAACAAACCAGTATATATTTTTTCCCTTTTTTTTATCCTGATACTTGCACATGTTTTGCACTGTTTCTAAATAACGAAAATTTTGTGTTTGAGTTTCACTTTGTTATTTGCAAATTGGACAAATCTTTATTTTTAATATAAATTTTATTTATTTTTGAATTGATCTTGGTGACATTGGATTTGTTTCTCTTGCACAAAAAAGGGAATGTAGTGGTATTTTTTTTTTTTTTTTTTTTTCAAAGTACTAAGAATTCATGCTCTCCATTACTTTGATATTATTTTCAATATCCAGCAAGATTATCCAGTCCTGAGCAACAAAAACCATAGATGCAATGAATAAAAATATTTGCACATGGATTTTGTTTTGTCATTGCAGTGGTGGTTGTTAATTGCTGAAAGTATTCTAATTTTTATTTGCAAATTGAACAAATCCAAATTTCTAATATAAATTGTATTAATTTATTAATTAAATCTTTCTCTGGTGGTAAGACGACTCTTTAGATTTGCTTGTTCACCTATTCTGTTCTTGCCTTTCTGGTGTTTTTTTGTTCCAGTGAAAGTTGAATAAAATAAATATAATAACTAGAAATTGCAAATTGCAAGTAAAGTGCTGTGAAGTACAACTGCATATAAATGTTCTTCGAACAAAATTATTTATGCGAGTCAAGTGAAAACAATGAATAATAAAAATATAACAAATAATATGAGACACGACCCATTGTCTATATAAGA
>NW_022716829.1:1186859-1236663 GCF_011630105.1 Anneissia japonica
TGTATATTTTTTTATGGGGCAAGTTTCCAAGGGCGGGTTTTCTAGGGGCGAGTTGACTGCCAAAGAGTGTTGCAAAGTACGAGCCAGCGTGTTATTTGATCACAAGTCAAGACATCGCAAGTGTGAGCCAGCGAACAATGACGTCACGACAAGATACGAGACGCTACTCGAGTTGTGCGAGGTATCGGCTGAGATTTGTGGAGTACAATTCAAAAAACAACTATAGGTCTAATAATGAATTATTGTGATGTTAAACAGACAATGTTAGCTATCAAGGAACGACGTCGTTTTTCATTGGGACCTTCGTCCCTTCAAGGCTAGGCCTATACCATCCTAGCTAGTCTAGGCCTAGAGTAGGATAAGGCTAGCGCAACATGCGGACGTTGGTACGTGTTGGTTAGTCTACAAACGTCGCCTAAAGTGATTGATTTTACCCGGCAGAACGAAAGAAGGAAACTCCGCTTTTCAGTCGTCTTAGGCCCTTGTTTTTTGACAAACAATGACCTTTCAGAGGTCAAATTGCTGTCAAGAATATGAAATGGCTGCTTCGCAGCAAAAATAATTAATATACTGTACTACATAATACTGTAGGAGGAAATGGAGGTGTGTTGGGGTGGGTTCATAATAGGAGAAAATTTAAGGGAGGTGTGTGGAGGAGGGGAAGTTAAACCCAGTGATCAGAGGCAGATCCAGAGAAAAAATCTGTGTACGGGGGTAGGGTTGGCAGGGTTTTAGGGTGTTGTTTGAGAATTTTGTTTCAAAATACTTGAACATACAGTAGGCACTGGTACATGGCATATACATTTTTTTTTAAATTGTTTGTCTTTCTTTTGTTTCCTTCTCTCTTTTTCTCTTTTTTTTGGAGCCCTGAGCCCTCATTTTATCCCCTCCAACCCCAGGATATGCCTTGGATGATTATAATCTAGATGTTACTGAGCACAAAGTAATTTTAATAATCTCTTAAGTCGGTTTTACAATAAGCGGATTATTTGCGTGAATCAAAAGCGTTGGTTAGGTACCTGAGCTCTGATTGGTTGCGCATATTTTCGATTCAGAAAAAAGTAGAAACAGTTTGAACTACAGATTTCACTGAAGTGAAAAACTCTGATAGAAATGTGAATGCACATGCACCGAGGCTTTTGATTCGTGCCAATAAATTTGCTAGTGTAAAACCAGCTTGCTAGAGTGCAAACTATATTAAACAAAATAAATTGTAATTATACCATTCGCTTATGCTCAGGCGAAGGCTAGCATCTGAAACTAAGCCTAACTGTAGGGGGGGGGCTTATACTAAAAAAAAAATCCGAACCTGGAGATCTTTTATGGTGAATGGTTCTTCAAAAATGTAAGCTGCATCTGCTCCTGCTGCTAGGCCACTCATTGTAGCAAGGTAACCACAGAATCCGCCCATGGTCTCCACAACAAACACCCTACGTCGAGACCCTGTTGCCGACTGCTTCAGACGATCAAGTGTCTACAACAACAAATTAAAAAATTTGTATGAATATTCAATGAGCAATTTAAATTAAAAACAAAAAACACTACATAATACAATAAAAGATGAAATAACTGTGTTTACAATGATATACAAAGTAGAAACAATAGAATATTTAAATGTGCAAATAAACCTACAATAACATTGTAAATGTTATCATTATTATCTCTGCTAGGAAATATATGTTTTCAGTCATGTAATTTGTGTGCGTGTCTGTCACATTTCGTGTTTTTGTAGTGTGTGTTTAACATATCTCAAAAACGGCTGCACAGATTTAAAGGATAATTACGAAAAGTGCTAGGTATGACCCCAGGATGAGGTGATTAAAGTTTTGGTGACAATCCAGAGTAGGGTGTGGATATGAGGACCATTCAAAGGAAAACATCCCAGAGCAGATATTTAAAAAACTAATCTACTGATCTGAATGAGTCTTTCGTAATGTTTAACAAAGTTATATAGGAAGAAATTATGCAAGTTTGGTGACAATCCAAAATTTGTTAAGTTTGAGGGTCATTAGAAATGCTAAGTTCCCAGACCTAAATATCTCTAAAAACATATTAATGGATCTAAATGCAACTTTCCAGAATAGTTTTTCAATGAAGAAATGTTTAAATTTTGGTGACGATCCAGAGTAGGGTGTGGATATTAGGACCATTTAAAAATATGTTGGTCACTTTATTAGAAACTGATTGGAAGTATTTTAATGCATATTTATATTTAAACATGTGACGCTAAAAACCAATACCCCATCTTTCTTCTAATTTGACTATTTGCATAATATTTCTAATTCAACACCAATAATTGGCATGATATTTTTTGTCAACTATAAGAGTAAAACATTCCAGTGTGTTTAACCAGAAGTAAGGAATTTGCAGGTATACAAATAATACAATAAAAGGCATTTTCGGTTCGGTTTTTTCAAAAGTAGATCAAATTTTTTGATACTGTACTATATGTTGCTTGGATTCTGTGTTCAGAAAAGTAGGGCCACAGTTAATTGGCCTAAAAGTGGAAATAATGCCCCTCTTTGAATAAAAAATGTTTGGGCAAGTTACTAAGTGATTTTGAAGAGGAGCGAAGCGAAGTGAGTTGGGGTGGTATTGGTGGTGGTTGAAGTAAATTAGGCACATATTTTGGGAGATTTATTTTATAGAAAGGGATTTTCGGTGGGAGGTATGCTCTCTACTGAGTGCTCTTGTTATTACTATTATTACTATCATTATTTCATTATTATTATTATTATGTTACTTAAGCCTACCTTAAGGGGAAATTAGACAATGGAGAAACTAGAGCACAATTAAAAAAACAACGTTAAGGGGAAAATAACACAAAATATATTCTTCTAAGTCCGATTTAGAGAAATTATTATCATTATTATTATTATTATTATTATTATTATTATTATTATTATTATTATTATTATTATTATGTTACTAAAACCTACCTTAAGGGGAAATTACTGTAGACAATGGAGAAATTAGAGAACAATTAAAAAAAACATGTTAAGGGGAAAATAACATAAAAGATATTGCCCTTAAGTCCGATTTAGAGAAATTATTATTATCATTACCATTATCATTATTATTATTTATTTACTATTATTATCATCATCATCATTATTATTATTATTATTATTATATCCTCTTTATTTCAAAAACAATGTCCACGATATAAACAAAATATAAAGACAAAAAATGAAACACTTGACATGCATATACATGGTCATTATGACATCACATAATGACCATTATACTGTATAGGCAAATCATGACTATATATGGGAATACAAAAGTATTTTGTTAAAGAAAATTTGATAATCTAGACAGGGCATAATAACAATACAATATTTTGATCATCATTCATTATTATTATTATTGTTATCATCATTATTATTACTTTTTTTATTACTATTAATTTATTTTTATTATCTGTATTACTATTGTTATTATTATAATTATTATTATTATTATTACTATTATTAATATTATTATTATTATTATTATTATTATTATTATGTCTTTGCCTTTATCACTGTTTCTCTGGTAGGCATCTTGCACAGGGACATGTTGCCTTTTTTGCCTACCAGACTCATTACGTTTTGAGTGAAATAAAATTATGAATTATTATGAATTATGACCAATTTATGCCATCTCTTGCTCATCATAGAAATTAGGAACAAGATTAATTTATGTTAAAATTCTAATTTAAGTTTAAATACTACCAGAAAGAAATATTATGATTAAGCCTACTCCAGTATAATGAGAACACTTAAAAATTATGATATCAGTAAGTTTACAAAAAGTGCAAATAACATATTCCAGGAGCAGGTGTTTGGCTTAACAGGTGTGTTTACTACCATAAATTATGACGACTCCCTTTTGACACAAATCTTAATGTCATGACCAATTTGTTGAACATGTACGGATGTAATTTGTCCACTACAGTAGGCTTAAATGTCGTGACAGGTTTTGAATTTAACTGAACAAGATAATAGCGTGGCTGGCAAAGGATTTTATTCTTTGCTGCAAACTATTCTTCGAAGAATCTCTTCATTGACAAGTGACGCAGCAAGCCAGAAAAAACGTCTCATTAGGTCTTAGCGGTTCTTGGAACAAAATTTGTTGCGAATTTTTTTGTGAGAAAAGGGTGAAATATGTACACAGCACTATTGTTTGTAAGCCTAGTAGTAATGGTTATACAGATTATACATGAATAGGATGCATACTTCGTCGTGGAGAATTCTTTCTATGAAATCTTGAGAAATTCTCACATTGCAAATTCTTGGTATTTATAATTCAAAACTTCTCTTTCACCCGAAAAAAAAGAGACAAATATTTTAAATCACAGAACAGCTGCCATAGGAGTTAGCGAGTACGTTCATGAGAAACTACGATTTGGTACTGAGCAGGATGTAATGATAATAATAAACCATTGTCACCACAGATAATACATCTGTGATGTAAGACAAAATCTGATGATGTAATAATATCTAACGTAAGCTAACAAGATCTCAGGAGTCCTAAGTTGGGAGAATTATAGTACTTCCTGTGATCTGGTTTAATGAGCTCCCATAAAAAATGTTATTGTATTTTGCGGCATATGTGTAGAATGGATGGCAAGAAAGAATACTATAAACACTCTGAATTTGCAAGGGAGGCAGGATAGTTTTGAGAGATTTTTGCTTGCTTGCGTGAGACCAATTATATCTTCTTGCAAGTGAACGATATAGACTACTAAATGTAAAAAAAAGAATGAAATTAAAACTGTTTATATTCCAATTCATCTTTGTTGATTAAAAAACCAAGTGTTAAGTTTTTACGTAATGTGTAATCAATACAGTAGATGGCAAATCTGTAAGTACAGTATGCCTTACAAGATGCCATTATTATTATTATGTAATAATAATAATTTCAATTTATTCCATTATCATTCTATCACAATGAAATAAATTACAAAAATGGGAAAAATAAAGGCTTTTTAATATGACTTGATAGTGATGATGAATATTATTGATAATGATTCATAACAATACTGGTAATGAATAAAAAATAATAATAATGATGATGACAATGATAATTCATATTTATTACAAAAACTAACAAAATAATAAGTTTTGATTTAAACATAAATGACTAAATCTCAAACAAAATAATAGTGATAGTCAAATAATATTAAAAAAGAATAAGAAAAATTATGATTAATGATAACAATAATACCTACAACAGAAACACCACCAATATCAACAACAAAAACGCCACCAAAAAAAAAAATCAAAAAAAAAAATCACATCAATAACAACAACAATTATGAGGACGTACATTGAGCTGATGTCATTCAAGATCAAAGATGCAGTTTACACTTATGTTATAAAAATGCAACCTGACTGTATAGAACACAGTACCATAATCTATATTCCAATGAAATAATAATAATATAATCATTGATTCAATGTCATGACCAACCACAAATCTTTTTTACACAGAACAAAGACCACACATAGAGGGTCAACAACTGCATACCAATGGGAAAAATAGGGGGTAAGCACCTAGTAAGGCATTCCGATATGGATTTACACTCAGCTCTTTTGATCATTCTAAGCCACTGATAAGCTTCAGGTTTTTGCATCAGTCACATCTTTGACATTAGTTCTTGCACGTGGAAACCTTGACAACAGAATGCCAAGTTCAAGGCCACTGAGTTGAAGGTAAACAATGTAAATAGACTTTTTTCCCCATTCAATGTCAAGTAACTCGTCATTAACAAAATGGGGAAAAAAAATGTGATGCTTTAAGAACTATATGATTTTTCATGTGGCAAGAAAATTTTGTTTCCTTGAAAATCTTAACTCGGGGCTCTCCAATTTGAACGAGAGCACATTGTAGCAGAAAGTTTGAGATCCAATGTATCTTTTTCCTGTTAAGCCGGACAACCACGGCGCATGACTGTCATCAGCTGATGCAATTCTATGGTGAACACAAAACAACGTTGTGCACATGACAGATTGTTTTTAACACTCTGCCCGCCAAACACGGAGATCTCCGTGTTTGGTAACGCAACGCTTGACCGCCAAACAAGGATATCTCCGTGTATCAGATTTTTTTTTTTACGGAATTCGACAGATGGGGTAATTACCGACATGTACTAACAATTTTAACACTATATTCAGTCTGGTCCGTAAGTGTTTCACTATTTGTTTGTTTTCATTAGCGTAGTGCAGTATTGATTTACTTTCACAAAATTGCGATTATCTCAGCTTCGTTGTGCGAAATTGCGTAAATCTCCAAAAGTGAGTTATTTTCATTTTACTGTTACGGGTCACAGATTGTGAATAGAATTAAGTGTTTGGTACTATTGTAAAGCTAAAATGTTTGTATTTCTTGTAGTATTCACTACATATCAATCTGATCACAAACGCACTCTCAATGAGCTTCGGAAAAGTGTTAAAAATTTGCTAAAAAGTCTGGCGGTGGATGATACTATTTTTTCAAACCCCTGGAAGTCAGAGGGTTAATGATGATCCCTTTAGACTGCTATCGACAATCAGCAGAACGAGACGCATCATCTAGCGCTCACAAGAAGCGGAGATGGATTCGTTGTATAGGGTACCACAGTCGTGTCGTCACGACGCCAGGTGGTGCTTTCTGTTGTCAACAGATGTAGGTAACCGTTCATTACCCCTGAATGACTTCATAGGCTTTCTGGAATAGGCATTTTAAAATCTAATATTTTACCATCAAAATGTACTAAAAACACAAAAGCTCGCACACATATTTTATCATCAATTAAAATTTACAAGGAAAAAGTAAGATACAACATCTTAATAATTATGTTAGAAATTGGGATCAATGGTTTTCAGTAAAGAAAATGGCGTCCGGTTCAACGCTTTTTGCAACGATAGGAACGGAGTAGTATCACGTGGTATCGTGACGTAACACTGTAGTACTTTATAGCCATTATAAAAATGCAGTGAACTCCCGGCCTTAAATAAGCCTCATTTTAAACTAGTGGTTGTTACAGAGTACTAAGCCTACCCTCCTTGAACAGGAAAGTGGATTGAGTTTGCGAGTAGACTTACTGTACTACCCAGAATATGGAAATAAAATATAAGTGACCCTGCAGGCCTAAGCTCGGGTAAGCTTGAACCAAAGTCTCAAAAACAAGGCAGAAGTGCAAAGGTACTGTAAACTACAACTAGATTTTCTAGCGATGCATTACGATGCATTTTGATGCAATTATGCCAGTGGTGGATTGGGGGGGGGGGAGTATGCCGCCTCTATTTTTTATGAAAAATAATTTTTGTAAAGCTTATCAGAAAAATACCAAGCTAAATAGTAAAAATCAATCAAATATAACATCTAATTAATAAAGATGCAAGAGGTTTAAGGGAGATTAGTACCCCTGCACCCCTACCAGGGGCTCTTCCTTGAGACTCCCACTCAGTTCGCACATTCATGCCCCCTCTTTCTTGCGGGGCTGGATCAGCCCCTGAATACATATTTTATATTTCAAAAAACACTTAAGTTAGAGGTAGGTTTATTATATAGTAGACAATTATTTGCATTAAAATATACTTAAATGTCTTTGATTACAGCTTTAAAAGAATTCCAAATTGACAATCATGATGCTTCCTGCGAACAGGAGCAGTATTGAGTTGAATTATTGTTTGACTTGTACTATTGTATTACTTTTGGGTGTAATCATTGAGCAAGTCTACATAGTACAGTATATTACATTACTGAATAAAGTTACGCATACTTGTGGATGAAAGGCATCACTGAAAGACATAGCAAAAAGTTGTAATTAAATTAATAAAATATAATAAATGTTCACACCCCCAGATAGTAAATTAATACAAATTCACTTTAGTACTTGGTTTCGAAGTAATGGAAATTACAGAGGTATAAAATAGTTAAGATGCATATAACATGGTAAATGAAATACACTTTTTTTTTTAAATGTATAAGAACCAGAAAAACTTCAGCTTTTTTCTTACACAGAATTCAAAGACAATGTACAGCAGTATATTACTGTACTACATTAGAGAGTGTGTTACATAGTCACACCTATTGCACCTAGCGTAAGATAAGATTTGTTGGTTTTTCGTATAAAAAAAATAAATAAAAACCTCATATGGCATTTGATCTCAGCCTCAATTCATTGAGGCTTACTGAATTGTCCCATGTGAGATGAATAAAGATCCTATATTGTATTGTACAATATTGTATTTGTTCTTATTTTTTAAGCAATTTTAACCTTGTGTTCTTTAAAATGTGTTTAAAAAAAAAAAGTGTATGGTCACTATGACTCTCTTGTTAAATATTGTTGAAATAAAAAAGTAATTTATGAGACGGTTGATAAGTTCATCACTGGTATAGACACTTGAGAGCTTATATAGACTACCCCTTGTTATCAATACAATAGTTACCTGAGGCTGAAACCCAAATTACTCAGAGTGCTTTCAAGGTCACCTTCACTTCCTTCTTGGACATTTAGTCAAAACATAAACAAAAATGTGCAATACAACTGAAGTATTATGTCATCAAACTGTGTTCTGTCATCACCCTGTCATAAGAACCTCAAAGAAAGCCGGCTGGAAACATTCTGAGAAAAGTTTAGCTTGTAATTATCTCTGGCGGCAGCATCTTAAAGCACAGTTGACATTTACTATATGTTTAGGCTATTGGACCAGAAGAGAATCTCTTGGTGAGAAACCCCTTCTGGAGAATAATGAGCACCCAACTGATTCAAATAAACTTCAAAATCAACTATAAATTACATGACAATTCAGCCAATATGGATTTAAGAAACAAAATAAAATGTGATTCATTATTATTTTAATATTACATCAACAATTTCATATTTTTTTATTTTTTTCAATTTTCAATGAATATTATGGTTTATTATCAATACAATTTGTAGCATATGAAGGTTTTGTATTGTTATTCACCTATTATTAGTGAAGGTTTTTATTGTACTCCTGTAGGTTGTTCATTTATTTAATTAAAATTATTAACATTTTTGCAAAAATACAGAATATTTAATAACATATTAAATATAATTTTTAATAGAAATTATAATACTAATAATGTATTAGAGCATAGTTTGGTGGTAGGATGCTTATATTCAAATCTCAGCATCCTGGGCTGAAACCATGGTAGGCCAGAATTATTTCACACAACATAAGAAACTTCACTTACTAAGTCATAATAAAACGATAATGAAATTATTTAAAAAAAACGATAATTAAATTATATAAAAAAATTTAATTTGGGTTTGACTTCAAATGGGAAATATTATTAAAACAAATGATTATTTAACAAATTCTTACCCCAATGAAATATTCAATACAATTCAAATCTTTTATTTAGGAATCAGGTTTTTCCATATTACAGTACATGATAATACTGTATAATGAAAAACGATGAAAAATGGAACAATTCAGAAACCTATGACCACTTCATAATTTACTGTTCATTGCATAATACAGATTATGTAAAGAAAGAACGTGTTCCTAATTGGAAAAATATTAGGAAGTGGTTATGCTAACAATAAAATTGTGTTGTAAACATTCCCACAATGACCACAAAATTAGAAGCAGTAAGAATGTTTGAATGCTTAAGAGGATATAGATTTTACCAATATCCAGTACTTTTTTCAATACCGTCCTATGAAAAACTTCAGCTATTCTACACGTCAACCATTCCATCATGGGCTACTTACAAATACAGAAGTAAATAGTTTACACATGCAGCGGTTACAACAAATATAGCTCCCTTAAGCCAACTGAGCAATGCTCATTCTCTATTGGATTATAACGTTAAAAAGTAAAGCAGCGAATAATTCATATGGGACAGGAGAAAGGGCCTGTTTCTGCTGCCAGAAAATACCTGTATAATACAGGTATTTTAAAATACCGGTATTTTTTTTTGCAGTAGAAACGGGCCATCCTAAGAAATACAGGTATTTCTGTACCGCTTAAAAAATCACTATTGATTGAGGGTACGTACCGGTATTCAGGAATGTGTAACGGTATTCACGGTGCCTAAATTCAGCTGCAACACAAAATACCTGTATTGGTGACCCCCGGAATGACCCCGATACGACCTTTTTCTCTCTGCTAGCCTACCGGGCAATTCATAACTCCCCGTTTTTAATGGATGGACGGAGGGAAGTAAATGGTACGTACTTGTTTATTCCCCTTCAAAACTAGGCAATGGTTTTTCTTGCTATGTTGTCGTTACTCGCGTTCGCAGAGATCGAACGAACGAAGGCATGCATGGGCTAGGTAGGTAGGTAGGTAAACTTCCGCTTCGCGAATGGCCTTTTGGGTAACGATGACGAAATTCCGTCATGTTTTTGACAGAAACCAGACACGACCACCCATTAGAATAAGCTCAGATCGGCAGTAGAAATGGGGTTAGGATTTCGGTACCGGTATTAGGTATTTTTGGGATTTGCAGCAGAAACATGCCCAAAGAGTCGAGTTAAAAATTTACCATTGTGCAAATTGCATGGACAAAAATAAGAGAAAAATACAACAACATACCTCAATAAATTCACAACCCATTCAGTAACAAGCAAAAAAAAAATTACCGTGCTGAAAGGTTATCTCTGCCAGTGGTGGGTCTAGGATACATTTTCGCTAAGCTGTCCAAATTGAGCTTGTAGGCCCAAGCTGGGAGAAAGGTTATAGAGGTGGTTCCCCCTTCCAAAAGATTTTTTTTAAGAAGGATTCTCTGGATGTTCGGAAATGGCACTCTCAGACTGTGACAGACCATGTGTTGGCTTGGTGTGGGCCTACTTTTATATTTTTTATGGTACTGCCTGATGAGCTCTGTAGAAACCCAACAACTTAAATTGAACGATTAAAAAAATTTTTTTTTTTTTTTTTAACTTTTCTTTATTTTTTTTAAATTTCTTCTTTTTAATTCTTTTAATGCTGTATTTTTTTCGTGCTGGTTTGACGACAGTCTTGTCTCCGTAATGATATAGAACATGTGATTGCTTTCTTATGTATGATGTCCCCTTTTTTGAAATTTATCTTAATAAAATTTGTCTATTGTGTAAAGTTAGATGTTTCTCTTGCTTAAATACTATTTTTATGTGTTTGTATGTAAATTTTAATATGTAAATTATATCCTCAATTCAGCATTTGGCTGCTATGAATTTTTAAAATTATTTTATCATTTTGTAAGTATGATGTGTTCAAATATTGAATAAAGAGAGGGAGATAGGGTAGAATATTCCGGGTTGAGGAAGCCTATGAACATATGCGAAATGTACACTATGGTGAAATAATTCTTAGAATTTAATATACTGTACTACCGGTATGTCTACTTAAAACCTTTTGTTACAATCATACAAGATTTCCCTATGGATATTTTCCATATGGTAAAGCTTTCTGCTAAATGGTGTTACACTTTCAATAGCTAAAATTACACAAGTACATTTGAATGATTTATTGCAGAGGAACTGCCTACTTCCTAATACACACCCTCAGTAACCACATGTCCCACAAAATTCTTCTGGTTTAATGATCATGTTAAAAAAAAAATTCTAGGAAACACATTCTGCATATCTTTTAAAAAATAATTATGCTATGTAATGAAGAAACAGCGCAGGAAATCAAAACCAAAATTATTGATGCCCACTGGCAAGAGAAAAATTAGGGAATGTACCTAATTTTGATATGTATTTTTAGGAAGTAATACTAAAAAGCTAAAAAGGGGATGTGTTAATCCACTTCCAACCATGTTGCTTAATTTAAGTGGTCATACTAGTGTATGTTCAAAACCATTATTCATATTTGTACAGTAGCATGATATGGGTGAAATTTGGGGTAAGCTGTGAAATAGGGGGGAGGTCTGACCATTTCTAGCGAAGGTCTAGGGAGAAATCTTAGGTGGGGTCACAAGGAGGCTACTACTCTGGAAAATTTTAGGCAGTTTTGGGCTGCTCTGAGAAGTTTCAGCATGAATTATGCCTTCATATAAGCAATTTTTTACTTCTTTTGGTTTAACAAGTTGAGGTTGACAGGGCTTAAGGCCACCCTGTCTCCTGTTGCTTCCCCCAGCTTTTCAGTCCTAGTTCCAGCTAACTTTATTAATAACCTATATTATTAACTTTTTAATCCCTTCTTATTGTTTGTCTTTTATGATGTTGCTTTGATTTACTATTAGAATATTGTTGATAGGATTGGGACCCCATTGGAAATAAGTGGTTTTCTCCACTGTATGGATTATCTCCCTTGGTTTCGCTTTTAGACTGAATGTTTTGTTCTCTAACAATTTTAATCTCTTAATTAACTAAATTTACATGGTGCTTTTTAAATTTTAATTATTTTGTGGCTGTTTTTAGATTACTTTCATAATATTGTATTTTATGTATTTTAAAGTGGAACCAAATAAATTGAAATCAAATCAAACTTGCATAACATTTTGATTCGTCAGCTTATAGACCCGACCATTCAAAACTGTTGTTTTCTATACCAAGTTTATTTATTTATAGCTATGAGGCAAGAATTTTGTGATGTCATTGAAGATGATTTCTGGCGGCACCTGATGATATAGTATAATCTTTAAAAAAAAACAACTATTTTGTGTACATCTAAAGTTAGTCTTACATTCTGGGAAGTCTCTTCTGTTGTTAACTTCAGCCTTGTTTCCTGCTAACTTCAAAACATTTTTTGAATGGTCGGCTTATAGAGTTGACCATTCTATACCAAGTTTATTATTTTATAGCTATGAGGCATGAATTTTGTGACATCATTGAAAATGCCTTCTGGCGGTACTTAATGACGTATAGGCCTAATCTTTAAAAAAAAAAATTCATTGTGTATACATTCAAAGTTAGTTTCACATTCTGACAAGTACAGCACATTCTTACAATATCAGGTAGGTGCAAATTAAGCACTGGATTAAAGCACAAAAAAAAAAAAAAAGAAGAGAGATGAAGAGCTGAGAATGTTAACAATCCCAATAGTTAAATACATACTTGAATGGTAATATCAATGCAAAACTAGTTTTACATTATGTTGTAGCTTATAGGGTTTTTTTTTTGTCTATCGGGATTATTACTACTATGAAAGATTTTTGCAGACAACTTTTAATGATCAGTGTCTACAAAATATGAAATAAAATGTCTGCAATTGATCCGTGTATCCTACTTCCATGGTGTATCCAAGCTTTTCAGTCCAAAGAGAGATCTGAATTTGACCACATCATATGGTCAATGATAACTGTTACATTAGGGAGAGGAGCGCATAATTAGAAAGTTATTAAGTTGTGGTTTACTACAATTTATGGCAACATTTCCTGCTGGTGTTATATTCACACATGAATGCATAAAATACCAATCCATTTAAGGAGTGCTGAAGACTACTCTGCAAGAATATTATTGTGGTTTCTCTGAAAACATGTTTGTTTTCAAGCTTTAACGAAAAAAAATGATTGATTCTTAAACACCAACTGCTCAAGGATAGAGAGGTGTTTTCAATTTACTGTCAACATAAATGACACTCCTATGAAAAAAAAGTGGTCAGAAATGAATCTGATAATCAATTAATCAATCAATCAATAAGCCAATCAATCAATCAAGATATTCAAACAATTCAAAATCTCAGATTTTTATGAACAGAGCAACTATCAGACGAAACAGAATTTTGAAAAACAATAACAAAGAAAGTGAAGACCTAGTTTTTTTAAATCACCTGTACATCAAAACAAATGGTATTAATCAAATGTGGGCGTTTGGATCAGCTCCAAAAAAAATAAAAATGTGTGAACATTGATGAGTAGGCACAGTCAGTAGGGAACCACTCATCATTCACTGCCTAACTGAAAACACAACCAAAGGTTTGGCATTTAAAATAAACAACACAAATGGTATGTAAACTGTGTGATTAAACCAATAAAGACTGTCAATAAAGACTGCATAATATTTCAAAAAGACCTTAATCAGAAATTTAAATTATTTATCCTTAAATTAGGACAAATATAAATGCTTTGTTTTTCAGGCACCAGTGACATTTGTAAATCAAGGCTGACTGACAGTTGAAATATTTTTTTTTAAACTTTACTCAGAGACTAAATTTAACAAGTTATAAAACTATCTGTAACATCATATCAGCATTTTGGGCTTTCATTTGGTTAAAAATATACATTTTTGGTCCTAGAATTTTTAGATTTTAGTTTTGGCCAACACAATTTTCATTTTAACCAATAACGCAGTTATTTTGACCATTGCCACCACCATTAAAAAAAAAAAAAAAAAAAAAAAAATTTTTTTTTCATTTTAATTTCTTTGTTTTTCTATTTATATTTCCTTTGTTACTTGTGTTATGTATTGAGGGTCCCTAATAATCAGCTCCGGCTGGATGGACCACCCTCGTAGAATATTGTTGAAATAAAATAAAATAAATAAAAAATCACTTCCACCATAGGAAAGCATGGTGGTGCAGCGGTATGGAAACCAAACTTCCCTGGTTCGAATCCTATACCATGCCTATACCGATCTTTGCTTGAGTCCTTGGGTTACAAACACAAATTAACTCATCCTTAACGAGGAATGATGAGCAGTACCGTTAAGAGAAATGTTCCCAGTGTACTGACCAATAAACCTTCTGCCTTATCCCTTTATGTGTACATGTTTTTGATCCATTAAAGCATTCTGGTAATTTATTTTTATTGTCATCGTCATCATTATTATCACTAAGGCAAGACTTTTTTTATACCTTGTTTAGCGAACCTGCCGCCTGCAAATATTGATGATTGCGAATAAAAATAACATTTTATTTTTGGCCAATTAGCGCATCCGCCACCGCCACGAAAAAGTGGAAATAAAAAAAAATAAAATAAAAGCTTTTCTTTATTATGCCCTACGATGCCTTAAAATTTCCAAAGATAAGGTATGTATATTTCTTCCTAATTATATAAATTTGAAGCATTTAACCATCCTATTTTACATTCACCAATAAAAATTTATTTTTCTTTTCTCTCCCACACGATATTTTTGGCAAAACTATTTGCTAAATAAGAAAAAATAATACTACCCCAAGGCATCCACAAAAATGTTGTGTTCTTAGATAATAAACTCTGAGGCGTTTTGGGCGATCAAATTTTTCTTTTTCTTTCCTTCTTTTTTTTTTTTTTATACCTTCCAAAAGGTCGGGGGACCCGGGGCTGGTCGCCCTCCCCCCACCCCGAATTTTCCCCTGACTAGTATGGTATTTAGGGCTTCAGGTCACTCACAACCAACCTAGTCTATCCAGAAGACCGAAACTGAAAACTAATAAAAAGCAAATCAAGGACCAACAGAGACAGAAAGCTACTCTTCACCACACCATTTCACCAATTGATCAAAGACCAATTGGCTATTTACAGGAGTCATTATGGTGAGGACATTGACACTGGGAACAAAATTTAGAATGAATATTTATACCATCAAATATACAAATCAATAAAATAATTTATACAAAATAATATACTGTACATAAAAAAGTTTCAATAGAGCTTAAACTGATCCCTTTAAATCACCATCAATGTTTATATAAAGAGAGATTTTATGTCACAAAATGTCACTTGTCATTAGATTTTTATTGTTCTAAGTGACTCACATGGGGGGTGCTTAATTGCGCCACAAACATTTAAGGGAGTGCACTTTTCAGTAAGAATTTTACTAATTTTGGCTCCTACTGTGAAAAAAACTTCCGGTCACTACCCTGCCTGAATAGTTCTGTGTTATGATCATGTGACAATGCAAACCACAAACTTAAGATATTGGTGCCGTACCAAAAACATTCAGGGATTGAAATAAACAAAGCTAGTACCTTGTGGTCAATTGTAAATATCATAACAAACATACAAATGGTGTTATAAATATAAATGTTGGCACAGTGGTAAAGCTGTAGGGGTTTTGTTTGGTTCCTTAAAGATAAATCACTCAAGCCAAGGCCAAGACCACTTCAAATGACTCAACAAAGAGGAAACAAAAACCCCTACCCCCGGAATATAAATAATAAAAGTGACTTAAGGACCTTAAGTTTACTACCACGCTTTTTGCATATTTCCTTATAGTTTTGTTTCAATGTTTACTGCTATGCTATTTTGTTTAATGTGTTAGGATGCAATTAACAATTTAAATTAAACAAATAAAAATAAATGATAAACAAAGCAAAACAAATATTGACACATCCTCCAATAGGAAACTAACTCCATGTGACCACTACCTAAGGTGGGGGCAATGACATCAGGATATTGACTACAGTACCCCTACAACTGGCTAGCTAACTGCTATGTCCTAGGGGCCTTTATCCATTCTTTTCCTCTGTACCCAGTAGTGTAAGTGAGTATCGAATACTCACATACAGGCTATTACAAGATAGAGCCATTGGTTGCACCAGAGGGAAGGATGGTATGGGTAGCTTCCCTTTGTTGGTCAAGTATAGACCCCGGCTGTCGAACCCAACTTAAAGTTGTAAAAGACTAAAAATATTAATTTGCCGATCCAACATATAAGAGTGATTGCAGTTCCTAACATTGTTTTATAAAACGGGGTAAAGCACAATCTTTACCATCCTAGACCATAAAATCCTTTCTCATTAACCCCAACCAAGGTTTCAATCTGGGAGACTGATTGGAGGCCTAGATGGTCCTGTGGTTGGACCTCTCGATGAACTTGTTAAAACTTCACGTTGGATAATTTTTTTGAGTGACTACCAAAGGGAGATGAGCAGGCTTATGTGGTCCATAAATGTCTGATCCAATGACTGCTGTAATAGTTATTTTTCATGTGTTAAAATAAAGAAAAGGTGCATTATATTTTAAAAGGTATAGAAGGATAAATACATGCAGGTTTAAATTTTGGGAGCAACCCCAGCAAACACAAAATGTTATAACGTTCACGATGTTTTCATTTGGTATGTCACAAAATAACGCTCATACAACGTTGCACGGACATTCAAACGTCACGATGTGAAATTAGGTTATAAGTACGTACTTATGGTTCTACAAAATAACGTTATTAAAACCAAACTGTAACGTTTTTATAATGTAAAATTGTTAGCTGGGAACATATCCTAGCGTCATCCTGAATTTTGATGTTATTTTCATTAATTTCAGAATTTTTGCAAAATTTATTCAATAGAGTTTCTGATTGTTTTTCTTTGCCAAAATAAAGTAACATCTACAGTATATCAGGAAACTACTGTAAACAGCAAGTCTCAATCAAATATACGCAATTTTAAAAATACAGGTCTCCCTCAAATTAAACACCACTTTTGGGACCGGGTTTTCCATGGTCTTTAGCAGCTTTGGTCTGTAATTTGAACAATAAAAATAAAAGACATACGTTAATTTGGGACCACATAAAAAGTGGTCTTTAATTGGAGGGGTCTTAAATTGGAGGAGACCTGTACTACTACTAAAAACAAAACCTAATGTGGATAAAAAAGTGATGTCCTAACATTGTTTCTATTTGTGGATGATGTTTAATTTAAATTGATTACTACTGAATAATAGGTAACTGACATAGCTAAATACAAAGGCTCTGGCACCAGGCCAAGAAAAAAAAGCAACCAAAACAAATCCCATAAATAGATGCCAATGACATGTGTTAATGACAAATGAAGTTGATTTTGATCTTTAAATTCTTGGCAAATTAGCAGGATGAGGGTGTCAGTAAAATACTAGGCATTGTGGCACCAAAGGTGGGGGGTTTAGCAAAGTGCAACGTTCAGTTATTAATCTTAATAGTTTAAAGTGGTAGTTGCATGTTGAAATTTAGTAAAAACCACAAACTTTCTCAACATGCTTGTCATAATTTTAAACATTTTGTGTATATATTTTTTGTGAGTGGATACAGTTCAGAAGGTATTTATATTGCTGATAAAAAGAGAATCAATATAAAATTAACAGTATACAGCCTATAGGACTTGATTCAATAATACATGTACAGTTCAATACAAATCATTAAAATTATTTTCTATCAACTAACTTAACTATTAAATCTATACTAGATTTTAGACCAAATATAGTACATTAGCTGACAGCTTCCTAAGAAAATATCTGTAGTATTGCTGGGGAGGGGGGACATTACCAAGAGAAGGAAGGGGAAACAGATAGACAGGTCGGTCATAGTGTGGAATATCTTTAATGACCAACTAATATACCAACTAATATACAAAATATTAAGATTAATAATTATAAAATTAAGAATTATGCATTGTTGGACACATTTAGAAATAAATAATTACAATAAAGCGATTGCAAATGAGTAGGGAGAAGATTCGTGAAACTAATTTTGAATCAGTGAACCTACTGCCTGGCTTACATATTATATTCCCTTTAAAAAAGTAGGATTTAAAATAAATTCCAGTGTTGCTAACCTTGACCTTAACATGTTCTGTAATATCACAGGGCAGCATATTCACAAATGCCAATTTCATCTTGTGCTAATGAAACTTACCCTGGAGGTATCTAATAAAGAATAGTTTATGACCCTTGCAAGCTTCCAATGCGGTATCAATAGTACTTTTGTTTAATTTCTAAATTAATACAGTACATGAATATCAGTCGAGGACAACCTGTAAGACTTATTGGAAACATTTTCTCTCCTTCTGGCATGCTCAGTAGGGACTATGTTTTACTCGTTCTTCTCAATTCCTCAAACTTCACGTACCGGTGAACGCCCTTTATCCTTCTCTGCTCCTGAACTATGGAACTCTCTGCCCCCTCAATTACATATCATCTCTGATCCGAAATTATTTAAATCCAGTCTTAAATCCTTCCTCTTCAAATAGTTCAACTTCTTTCTAACATCTTCCAGCGCCGGTGACAAGCCAGTTTTGTTTGCTTTAATAGGCGCTTTAAAAATGTGTATTATTATTATTATTATTAGTATGCCGCAACCATTAAAATACTGTAAGTTTTACCATACCAATATAGAGTGGACATATAAAATAGATATAAGAATACAAAAATACAATATTGATTTTAAACAAAATAGATATAAGAAAACGAAAATACAATACCAATTTTAAACAATAACAATGTAATAAAATCAATAAATTTAAATACAGCGTGTTGTGCTATACTAACAATGTAAATAAAAAATTATAATAGGCAAAAGAATGAAAAACATTTAGACAAAACCTATAAGATCAACAGCTCCAAAGTCCATTGACAAAACACCATATACCCAGAAAATATCTTATATTAGATCTTAGAACATAGTAATATCCTATTTAGTGGTCAATACATAATAAGGCCAAAAAAAAAAAACTTGTTTGTTTGCCGTCATCCGCCGCGGGGTTTTTTTTTTTTGCTAAAATGTTTTTTTTTTTTGTTAAAAAAAGTCGATTATTTTTTGCCATCAGCTTCTTAGCCCGCCCTCTACGTCCGTTTTACGCTGGGGAACAGTAAACTTTTTCTCTACTCGTGGCGTGGTCAGGCCTGCTCGTTGTGTGTTGGTAGGTAGCTGCAGCAGCACAATGTCGGTTGTTGCGATTTGCACCATATTTTTGGATAAAATAAAAGTAAGATCAGTTGTTTCATGTCTTAAGACGACGTTGACGTTCTCAGATGCGTTTATGTCTTTGAAAACTGGTACTGCGATTCTTGAAGATGTTCATATTGCCAAACGGACCATGGCACAAAGTCGAGCCAGATGAAGTTGTTGATGTCATGCAATCGTTATCTATGTCGCATGTGCAGTTTTACTCCAAAACTGCATTTGTTGTACCCGAAGCAGCAGCAGAAGTCAGAACAACAAAATGCATTTTCTGTGTTGTATGAAGGTAGTAGGCGTAGAGCGCTACCATCAAAGAAATGTGTTGATGGTGAGTACGGAAATTTATTTATTTTTAGTTTATTTCATTTATTGTTTTATACTTTCCTTCTTTGGCAGGCTAACTAGCCTAGGCCTGGCCTAGCCTAAACGCACTGGTACCGCCTCCTCTCCTCCAAGTAAGTACTGTAGTCGTAGCCGTACTTACTTGGCCTAGGCCAAGAGTTAAAATGTACTCTAGGCGTAGGCTAGTAATAGACCTAAGTCCAGCCCTCAATTACCTCAAGAACATTTCTACTACCTTCTGTATGATGTCACTTGGCAGACCTTGTTTGGGTTGTGATCTAGTTTTCAATACCGGTCTTATACTGAGAGCTGCGTCTACAGGTATGTCTGATATTCCTAAATAATCAACAGTAAATTACAACAAACATCTTCAAGCAAATTTCAAACTGATTAATTTACATGATTAACTGTCTCTTATACACATCGGGCAATACACTGGGAGACAACCCCACCCTCCCCCTTTACCAAAGAATATAATGCATTCATGATTCTGATTGGGCAATACACTGGGAAACAACCCCCCTTTACCAAAGAATATAATGCATTCTTTAACATGCATATGAGCCAAAATGCATATGAGCCAAAATGCACATAGGACCAATTACGGCTTTAAATGTCTGATCCGAAGAAATGGTGGTACTGGCACAAGCATTTATATTGCGCCTTTTCCTTTCGGTTATAAAGCGCACGCCAAATCTCCAAGCTCAGGGAAAATTTCAAGATAGAATGTAATATACAGTAGGTCCAATAAACAGAAATCACAAGTGCCACTTGTATGGTCAAAACAATTAACAAAAGCAAAACACTCAACAGACACAACATTGGGGGAAAAAAAACACCATACTAAATGTACTGTTATTAGTACAGTACATGAATGCTAACACACTTAATTCTCAAATTTTCAAGTGGAACTATCAGCACAGAACTTTGTGCAAAATGGTAGACTTCTACCAGAAGAAGCAGTGTGTCTTGTAATAGTAGACTTGTTCAAAGAAAAACTATTCTATTTGGTATAGAGGGCCTCCTTAACTTTTAATTGGTAACTTGTATAAATTGCATTATCAATAATCTTAAGACAGTGTTTTAGGAATGAAGTTTTTATTTATTTATTTATGTTGTTATTATTATTTATTTTTTATCTTTTTTTTCAACTCAATAGAGACCCAGGATTTGGAGCTCCTTCTGTAACTCTATGCAAATATTAGAGTGGATTTTAGAGCACTCCCACTGAGCAATTAAAATTATAAAAATAACAAAAACAAATACTTCAGCTGAATGAAGTCTGAGGTTTTAGATTTACTGTATAGACATAATTTATTAGTTAATATGATTCTTCATCTTCCATCCACAATACCCACCCCACCCACCCCCACCCGAGCTTTTTCAAAAAACCATTCACCAATTAGCTATTACGCTATCATTACAAAAAATAGGCTCCCAGTGGGGACATGTGTCTAGTTCATTTTTTTTTTTTGGGTACTTTCTATGTGGAGACTCAATTTTATGTTTGGGAGACTGGTAACCGAACTGGTACTTTCTATCTTATCCTTATGATGCAATGGTATCCCATAATTAATCTCTTTGAACTTTGAACTCTCAAACCGTATTTACTCTTTTACAGTGAGACGATAACCCTGTGGAGGCAGTACAGTAGTTGAATATAATCTTGAAATACTGTAAACTACAGTGAAGTTGGCAAATTAGATGGACGAGCCGTTAAGATTTGTTTTAAGATAATATTTAATAAGAGTACATCTTTTGAGACGAGTAGGGGGTTACCCGAGTGTACTGTGGACAGAGAACAGTAGCTGGTACTGGTTTACAGGCAGCTCAGGCATGAAGAGACCCTTAGGGGAGAAGTGGTTTGGCGCAGCAGGGATGGTTTGGTTTCCTAACCTCAAGGTTGGGGTTTCAATCCCTTGTTGTGCATTTTGCTTGTGTCTGAGCAAGGCACTTTTATCTGCATTGCTTCTCTCCACCCAGGAGTATAAATGGGTACGTGGTGGGGTTGCCTGCTACTGTGCCAATATGGCAGTAATAATTAATTTCAATTTCAATTTATTCAGTATTTGATTGGCAGCAAAATAGCTTAAGTACATCAAATTTACAATTGAATTACAATTACAACTTAAGCATGAGGAAGCAATGAGCAGGGAAAACAAAGCACTTTGTAATCTAAAGGAGGACACTATATAAGTTTCCGCCTTCATTCAGTTAAAAATGATCGCAGATCGCGATCGAAACGTCCAGGTTAGCCTACGTTTTTATTCTTGGTTCAACAAAAAAGAATATTGAAACTATCGAATTTGAAACCAGATTAATTTCTTTTCTGATCTATATAAATACCAAATAACAAATAACAGTCTCGAGTGCTTTGAGACTGTTTCAGTATAAATCTATATATAAATCTAACTACATTACATAAAAAAAAAATCATATTTCATAAACCACTTCATCATAATAGTTGGCAAACAAAAACAATGCCAACACTAGACAATGGGTTAACATTGGTATGCTAAGAATACAGTTTTATCTACAAGTAAACTAGATTAGCACACTTTTGATTTAGTAAATGAGGATCATGGGTGAAGCCTTGCCAATATCTGGATTAGGTTACAAACATATCAGCATTCACCGACAATTTCAACATGAAAACATGAATGCACATGAAACAAAATTGAGGGTAAACAAGAGGTTTGATAGATTAGAGATCATTTAATAATCCATTTGGGAACTGATGGCATTTAAGAGCAGAGAAAAACAAAAATGACAAGAAACCAACTGGGAGGGGGAAAAAAAGTAGAATATAATAAATCATTAATCATGTTTGACCTTAAAAATAATGCTCTTAATTAAGGTGGCAAAGTGCCTAACAACAGATCCAAATTTAAATTTATTGCAGGTAAACCAAAGACACTATATTTAATATTAATATAATCAAAATAATATAATTATTAATAAAAGTTATTAATATTAAGGACTTAGTATCATAACACATTATGTAGACAAATGAGGCATGTAGTGGCAAAATGGCTAAGTTGTAGCAAAAATTGAAATGCAAGTTATTGGTATCTTCATATCCCCTTTAGTATGTGATCCTAGGACATTTCAAGCCTAAGCTATTGGAAAGTGAAAGTACAACACTCTTAGAGTCAAGATAAACATGATTTTGAGTAATTGCCTTCCAAAGTTATTTGTACATACATTATTTAATAGAATTAACTATCAAAACGTTAAATAAACAATTTGTTGACCACTTTCAGAACTAATACTTTGGGACATTAATAAGACATTGAACTGTTGATCTACAGTACAAAACAAATTTGAATTTTTACGCAATTTATTGAGCTCCCATATTTAATAGTTCATTTACACAATACTGGCCTGTGCAACAACTTAACCATTTCGCCACAACATGCCTCGAATAGTGGCTAAGATGAAAAAATGGTGAGAAGGTAGGGTAGGATATGAGTACTTCTGGTGTGAATCAAACCAAGGAGCACGCCTCACATTAAAATGATAGGATTATCGTTATAAAAGTCAAATTTACAGTGTGATGATATGTGTCTATGGTATGCCTATGATACGTAACTTCTTTTGAACATGAAGTGTTTATCTCACACTGGGTTCAGCACTTTTTGCACTTTATTACTTTTCTCGATACATTCATTTATGTGCAAAATCTTTAAGGGAAAGTATGTGCTTGAGTCTATTTCAGTATTCTAGACATCTATTTATCACTTTTGTATGCAACTTTTTGAGTCAACCACTTTTGCACAAATAAACACATAATGTAGCCCCCTGGCATTCACCCATCATTGGTCATTTGTACACAAGAACCTTGGCCATTTGTACACAAGAGCCCTCAATTACCTCAAGAACATTTCTACTACCTTCTGTATGATGTCACTTGGCAGACCTTGTTTGGGTTGTGATCTAGTTTTCAATACCGGTCTTATACTGAGAGCTGCGTCTACAGGTATGTCTGATATTCCTAAATAATCAACAGTAAATTACAACAAACATCTTCAAGCAAATTTCAAACTGATTAATTTACATGATTAATGTGCCTTAGCATGACTTCTGTTGGGCTGTAACACTGATTGCAGGTATTTTGTTAAGGAGTTTCCTGGTAATGTTGGCTATAAAGTGTACAGACAGAAGCTGTTTCCTGCCATTTGATGAAAGAGTATGTCCTGGTTTGTTTATATACAAGTGCAGTGACCAACATTAAATTGAGTTTACATGTTACTTCAAATGACTTGTTGTTAATCTGAGTAAAGCATATTAAAGGGACATCTTCAGGTATTCTTTCTCTATATCCTATTCTCAAGGAGCATGCAAAGCATGAATTTTAATATAATAACAAAAACAACAACAACAACAACAACAATAACAACAACAATAATAATAACAATAATAATAATAATAAGAACATGAGTGACCTGGGCTTTATGTATTCTTTTGTAACTCAATATTGTTTTAAAAAAGAATGATTTGGAGAAAAAAAAAAACAATAATAACAACAATAATAATAATAATAATAATAATAATAATAATAATAATAATAATAATAATAATAACATGCCGTGACCAGGGCTTTATGACAATTTTGTAAACTTATTAAAAATTGCCGCAATGCAATGTTTTACTTCGAGTGCGATTTTGAAATAAAAAAAATGAAAGAAAAAAATTAAAGAAATGAAATATATTTGTTTGTAACTCAATATTGTTTCAATTAAGAATGATTTGCGAGATAATAATAATAAATGGATTTATATAGCGCAAATAAATAATATGAAATATTATTATTTAATAATAATAATTATTATTAAATAATAATAATAATAATAATAATAATAATAATAATAATGCATATAATTCAAGTCTCCCCACACTATAAGGAATTAAAAAGTGGACCTTTCCTAGTTTGGGGTGGGGGCGGGGTGTGTACACATCCATCGCTTGCTTACCTAGAAGTGGTTTCTAGCTGTTCGTCTGGAGTGATTTTACTTTTTTCTTCATCTAATGAGTCTACCTTTACTACAGTTTTGATGAGTGAATAATTTCTTAATTCAACTTTCACAGCTGTAAATTTGTTGTGGCCTGGAGATTAACCAAAACTAATATTTTGTGTTGTTAAAAATATTTGACTCCGACTGCATCATAAATACAGTACATCAACAAGTCATAAAGCCACACATATCCTTTAAATCCTAAAAGGCAGAAACATAACAATGTATTCATCCACGTCATCGCTATAGCGATGAGTAAATAACTATCGCACTTGGAATGCCATTATTTTATGCAAGTATTTTGTGGTAAAAAAAAACTGGACCAACACACTCCACTGCTCAATACTATTGACATCTACATTCAACTAATGCTATTTTCTTGGCTGAAGAACTCAGGTTATATTCTTTGAATTATGGAATGCTTTACTACATAACAGTCTAAGCAATTGAGATCACAGTCAATACTGCATTTTCAGGGAGGTATAAATTCTGCTGCAAAAATAAAAGCCATGCTTTTTGATTTTTGGCCAATTAGCGCACACCTGGCCCAAAAAAAAATGGAAATTTCAGAAAATAAAAAAAACTTTTTCATTATTTTTATTACACCCGCTGCTGCCTTAAATCTACAAAACTAAGATATTCTTCCAATTATATAAATTTAAAGCACTTAACCATCCCATTACTACACTGTGTACATTAACCAATAAAATTGTATTTTTATTTCTCCTCTGTCTGGATGTTTTTGTCAAAACTATTTGCTACATTAAAAAAAAAAAAAATCATTTTATTTTTTTCCCACCCTCCTCTGATGATGATCTTTAAAACAAGTTATAAAAAAGTCACCTAAAGAACTAGTCAACCATTGTTATTCTTAATGATCTAAGACTTAACAAAAAAGTCCATGGAGATAAGAGCATACCTCCTTAAAATTGCTAGCCTGATTAGTCATTCTTGGTTATGTATAGGTATAGATAGGTGTCCTTAAAATTTCTTGACTGAGATATGACTCAGAGCTGCAACGTGTGGGGGGATGTGGGGGTGGTGGTGGTGGTTCAACACTGTAAATTTTTACTATAAAAATTTACAAAGCCAAAGCTTGTAATTATTTTTGTAGGGCAAATTTTTGGATCTTTAAAGTTATTGTGACATCCCTATATTGTGGGGGCCATGTGACACAGTATTAACACTTTGCTCACAGTTTTGATTTACTAGGTATTATGCAATGTCATAGTCTGCATTTTCAAACAGTGCAGGACAATTCAAATAATGTGGACCCATTTTCCTAAATGTTAACCCATTTTACGCAAAAATATGAAAAATCTGGACCCATTTTCCTAAACTTTTAACCCACTTTAGGTTAAATATGAGAAATTTGGACCAACTTTTCAAAAATTGGACTCGTTTAATGCATACAATTGCATAATTTGGATAAATTTTGAAAAATGTGACTCATCATTTGTGGACTTATTAGAAAAATTGTGTGGGACTGTCCCAACTGCTGGCTACGGTATTGGCACCTAGGAGGAGAGGGAAGAGAGAAATAGCTATTCTACAGGGAGTGTGACCACTTTCAGCAGAGACCGGGAGTGAGGGTTTAGGGGTTTAGCCTTTTAAAGGAAATTAGAATTTTTGGGCAATTTTAAATTGTTCTGATGTTCTAGAATTTTTTTTTTTTTTGGTCGAACTAGTTAAGGCAGAGGGAAGGGGAGAATAAGGTGATAAACCTGCCCTGCCGGTGAAGCTACTATACAATTAATAGCTATGCCTGTAACTATAGCACTGGCTACTAAAGAATTACCCTAGTAGAGTTCCCAATTATCTATTACTACTCTTCGTCTGTCACATAAATCTATTTAGAATCTAAAGCAATTAATAGATATCATGGGTATTAGAAAATTATTGGTGGTCATGATAAGAAAATCTATTAATGGCTATTAAAATAGCTCAGCATCTATAAAGAACTATTAAGAACTATTTTTATATAAAAAGGCCAAGGTTACCAGGGTATCAGTATATATAGGCCTCTAATCTATTTAATATAGAAACACTATATCACTTACTGTCTGCAATTCACAAGCTCAGGGTTGGAGTATGTGAGGCTGTAGCTTGGTGGCTAAGTTACTTGCCTTAAATTCCAGGGTCCTGAGAATTTTTTTCTCATTACTAATTACAAACTTCACTCCCTAAGTTGCATATAATGAGAATTTACTGTTTATCGAGCACCACAGTCCCATTTAAGTGGTCAACGTACTTGCTGATGGATGTGAAAGGAATTTAAAAATGATGAGTAACTTATCTCATTTGTATAACCTTTTGAAATCTGCTAATCTGCGTAATTTTTTTCAATTCTTTTTTTCAATTTGCAACTTCTATATGACCTTCAAATTCAGCAATTAAATGGCCTTTGCGTCTATGTGATTTTCGTGACATTTATTTTGTTAAGCCCTGTCCAGACTATCAAATTGCATTTGACAAAAACATGTGACATGCCTAAATATGGTCATGAAGACATCACTTCATGACCATATATAGGCACATCACGACTATACATGGGAACGCAACAGTTTTCTTGTCAAATACAATTTGATAGTGTGGGCAGAGCTTTAGGGGAAAAATAATGTTGTATTGAGCAATGACATTTGGAAAGAGAAACTTTTCATTTTTTATTGTTGGCCTAAAGCTTAATTCTGCGGTTCAATCACAACCATCCCTCTCGCAATACATTTTGGAAAAATGGTAACTACAGGGCTACTTTAAAGCTTGAAAATTGGCCTTTGAAAAACATCATAGCTTCACTATTAAGTACAGTGCTCCACTAATTCAAGACCAACTTTAGGACCTAAAAATTTGGAGTGGTTTCTAGGTTCAGTTTCCATTTTGAGGGGTTGTTTTGTGTTAATTAGATTGATGATTGTTAGTTGGTACTTCAAAAAAGTGGTATTGACTAGGTCATCCGGTCACAAGATGTACTGTTACAAAAGAATGGTTCTCCAACACGACTCTGGTTTTTTTTATGGTGCCAATTTTTATTGCCACAGGAAATCGTTCTTTGAAAGAACCGTTTCCATTCCAGGAAAAAACTTAAACCCAGGACAATAGTGAATACTATTTAATATCAAATACAATAATCATATTGTTTTAAAAAGTACTGTGGGTAGTACATACAAAAGTTCGAACCCATGACAAAATTCATTCAAAAATTAAAGAGAAAAAAGGAATAATCATAGAAAGATGGGATTCTTTTTTTGAGTTAATGTTAATTGATCTTAGGTGGATTTTCTGGAATCAAGACAAGACAAATTACCTGTTAATTTTGGCAAGAAATTGTTGAATTCAGAAAGATACAGAACTTTCCTCCCATTTCTCCAACTTACTGCTAGATCACTAAGATTGAGTAGTATGGTCAGAATCAGGCCATTTTCTTGTAAAAGATTGGTTTCAGAAATCAGCTATCCCTTCAATTGTTAAACTGTTAAATGATGGTAATATTTAATTCACATGATTTTATGAATTTAGTCCAGATTTCATTTTTACATTAGGCCTTATATATGTATGTACAGTATATTAGTTTCTGGGCCGAGAAAACGTAAAAACTTACCGTGGATTCTTTCAATTCTAGATGATTGTGTGTCAGATATGGAATTATAGATAACTGAACAAAAATCAAATAAAGGTTGGATAAGGGATTTATAAAGTGCAATTTTTGTGGTTGGAGGAAATTTATGACAATTGCGCCACATGAGCCCAAGTAACCTGTTGGCCTTGCCAACGACATGGTCAACATGAAAAGCAAACGTTAGTTTTTTGTCAATAAAAATTCCTAAGTCTCTATGCCATTCAACATTTTCAAGTACCTCGTTAGAAATCATGTATTTAAAATTAATTGGTTTAGTTTTAAGTGTACAAGAGAGCACTTTGCATTTCTCAGACTTCAGCGACATTTTCCAATTGGTAACCCAATTATTATTTCATTTTTACATATATGTATGTAGAGGATATTATAATTTTGATGTAAATTGTAAATTTTTAAAGGTTCTTCACTATAAATTTGACGTATATTTTTCTATAGTTATATTTATATATTTTTCTATATTTTGGATATATTTTTCTAGTTTGTAATACAAGCATATTTAGCTCTCAGCTATTGCTTTGTAATATATTTTATATTGTAATAAAAAAATAAATAAATAACATTGTGTGATGCACCTGTTGCTTTTCAATGGGAATAATCATTATAATGCTAAAATATTATAAAATAATTATAATGCTAATATACCATGATTTGTCCTGCAGAAAATTTCCATCTATAAAAAGAAAACCCCATAATAATAAGAAATAAGAAAAAAGTGGCATTTATACAGCAAATATAACAGAATGCGAGTTATTAAGCGTATTTAATTGTAGCATAAGATTATAGTGTCCTGGGTACAACATTATAAACTGCATCTGGTCGAGCTGCCGGCGACTAATTCTGGCAAACCCACTTGGTGGTCTTAGCAGTCACCGGTGGTAGGGTGGATGGACACCCAACAGCAAAAAAAAAGAGCAAAGGGTGGATGAACTCCTTGGAGTCAATGCCAACCATGCTTTATTTTAAAGAGTAGGTTTAGTTTTCTCGCATTTTCCAAATCCCAACTCGCAATTTCAAACTCGCAAATCGCAAATTTCCACCTCGCAACTCGCACTGAATTAACAGTCAGTTTTATCAGTACATCATTTTTTCACTCACTTTACCAAAATATCAAACTCGAAGAACTCAATCACCAAGCACATAAAGGCTTTTTTGCATGAAGCGCGCTATACAAATCCAACTATTATTAATGAAAATAAAATCAAGGGTTACATCAAAATATTATAGCTGACAGTGACATTGATCATGAAATATGTCATCTGCTGCCTGTAAATCCTAGCTTATACAGTAAAATAATGACATCACTTCCACAAACTCAGATGTCAAACTGCCATCGGCATCATCTTTGATGCCTCCTGTTTGTTTGAACATGAAACCAAAAGCTTGGTTTTTAAAAAATGATATGGTGCCTAAAGCAAAACTTGTCATAGAAAAATAATATGGAGCAAGTGTCTTACTACAGATATGTACTATGATTCAGAATTAGGTGTAATGATGATTTGTCCCCTGATTTATTTTTACTCACTGAACACTGCTTGATGTTGTTGTGGTTATGTCGAAATCAAACATTCGGCACTTTCTTTTGGTTGCAATCAGAGAACTTTTACAAGACTTTGATTTCTTCTTTACAGCAAAGATGTCATGTCTGATTAGATAGTCTTCCAGCGGAAGGATTCTATGGTTAAATAACTATTTTTGTACATATCTTCAAACACAAATGTTTCATCATTGCCATAAAATTTATCTTAAGGCCATAGTAGCATTAGATTATCACAAGACATAAATCATGGTGTTGTTAAAAACCAATTTATACTTTAGCCCCTATATAGTATACTGAATAAATCACCCATAGTTAGAACATCCAGAAACTGCAAACTTTTTTTTTACAAATGCTTAATTAATAAAAAATAATAAGTTTTTAAAATTATAAGGTAAATTCACCTCACACATGCTGTGATACAATACCCAACATACAACAGAGACAACTAGTGTACAAAGTGTATCAATGCACCATAATTGTTTATGCTAAAGTTATGTATACTAACTTTGGCTTTGTTTTGGTTGTGGTGGTAGAGCGGTAGCACATTATCCTATTATACAATAACATTGCTGAGGTTGTTCCCCCCAGTACTCAACTTTTAACATATGTCCCGCTTTTGAACAAAATGTTTTTGATTTCCAAATTGACTTGTCATCCAAACATTCTTGGAAAAGTAAGGTGGGTGTGTAGTTCTTTTGCTGGAGGCAGCCAAAATAGAAGCATGTTGGAGATTAAAATAGACCTAGTCTTTGTGAATTATGACATTATTATCCCAACCCAAGCAGGTTAATCTCTCTCTCATCATGGAAAAACAATAAATCAGAACGGTAGCGCTACTAAAGATCATAGACCAAAGGATCCACTGATTATACGTAATTAGAATATGAGTATGCTGACTCCGAAAAATGACAGACGTGAGACCATAGTTGATTCTACGTTTCGTTCTTTATTGGAACATTGTCATTCTTGACAATACATTACATTACATTACATCAATTTTAATGTTTCTTCCTCATACAAAACAAGTAATGTGTTTTTATGAGGGTGAGGATCACTGTTAAGGTGAAATGACCTACCCCTCGTTGGTTTCATTCAGAAGTACAACTCATAAATTGTGGGGTAGAAAATAATGTGTAAAAGTTAATTGGGTAAAAGTTAAAGAATTGTTCCTGCTTTCTGCATTAAGGCAGCAAACCTGTATCTTTGTATTTTTTTAATTTTTAAATAAAATAAATCAACCAACATAATTTAATCAGAACAACTAGGCTGCCTACACTTAAATCACTGCAACCTATTAAATTGCAAGTTCAAAGTGTATAAATCCACTACCCTTGTACACCAATTTGATTATTCTACACCCATCCATCCTTTTTCACCTGTATAATAAACACCACCAAAGTATCTGATGGGGAAATAAACAATCTCTATTTTACTCCAGGTTATGTGCATTTCCATTAATTATCCATTGGATCAGCTAACTACTAAATTACATAAATTAACCATAAAAAAGTTATTGACCTTATTTGGTGATGATTTATGGGAATAGGCTATACATACCCTTTAATTATTTCCTGTCCCAAACAATGTTTATCAATTAATTTGTTTTAAGGGGCTAAAGGTTGCCAGTCAGTACAAATTGTTTAACTATTTACGATTTGATGTGTAAAGGTGATTGAACACCAATTTGGTATTAACTAACAACTGTTTATAAGGAATTTTACAGCTGTTTAGAGGGTGCTTTCAGGAGGTTTCAAGGGTTTTTCATCAGTAGAAAACTAAAGGTTACTTGCACAATAACTAATCTTTAATTAAGTAATTATTAAATGACAACATGGATGAAGTGTCCAAAATTACAAGTGCTTAGTTTTAGACTTCACCCCTAGACCTTTCAATAGGAAGCTTGCTGCTTACTACGGTCTCAAACTTAACAACTGACCAATCAGAATGTGATATTTAATAACATAAGTTTTTGCCGTCATTTTGTATAACCTTACACTACTGTTTGTTTTAAAGTTCCAGCAAAACTATCAACTGCATATTTGTTTTGTGCAGGACTATTAAACTGTATATATTGTCTCAATTTTTATATTCATAATTAATTACTGTATATATTGTCTCAATTCTTAGATTTATATTCATAATTTATTTTTTGTATATATTAAATTATTACTGAAATTGTAACGCTCACATACAATTTGGCTTTTGAACCACGACTTGTGACTGCTTTTTATACTGATGTTTTCATTTATATGAATAAAGTGAAATGAAAGAAAAGCAATCTCTGAGTGAAAAAAAAAATTCCCCAACCATGATTCGAACTCGGGACCTTCTGCTGTCTATGCAGATGCCTTAAACTGTAGCCCAGCACTTTAAGTTGCCCCACTATTCTATTGACAATCTATCATCTCTAACTTCAGCTCCACTCATTTATTGCCACCTTTCAGAACTTTCCTTGATTATCAAACTTAAAACTCACATCCATGGACCTAACAAAGATCTGGACTTTTTAGCGAACTTCACCTTTCATCTCTGAACTCTTTATTCGTCTTAACTTTCCCACCACTCTAATGTTTCAAGTTCTATTAATTTCTACTTTATTATGCCGACTGTTTATGTACAATATACATCTAGGCCTATACTGCTTTAATTAGACATTAAGTGTTTTGTGTCATTTCTACTCTAACCCTGAAGACGGGAGCAGTTGCTCCAGAAAATTTGTTTTTTTAAAGATGTGTATAAGAGACAGCATAAAGGCTTTTTTGCATGATGCGAGCTATACAAATCCAACTATTATTAATGAAAATAAAATCAAGGGTTACATCAAAATATTATAGCTGACAGTGACATTGATCATGAAATATGTCATCTGCTGCCTGTAAATCCTAGCTTATACAGTAAAATAATGACATCACTTCCACAAACTCAGATGTCAAACTGCCATCGGCATCATCTTTGATGCCTCCTGTTTGTTTGAACATGAAACCAAAAGCTTGGTTTTTAAAAAATGATAATAAAAAATATATGATGGCACCTCTAGATGGCTGAAAATGGCACTCTCACACTCTTGAATATAAGTTTCTTTTTTCCCTTTTCTTTTATAATATTGAACAATTTGGGGGGGGGGGGGGGGGGGGGGGAGTTGAAAGCCAGGCCGGCTGCCTCCCATTAAATCCACCACCGGCTGCCTCCCATTAAATTCCGCCATTGATCTCGTTAATCAGCTTTCTTAACACATTAATATTAATTTGCTGTACATTATGATACCCATTGCCACTGACTTCCGTGAGCAATTGATAACACAGTGAAAACATGAATATGTTGTAAATGGGTTAATTTCTGGGAAATTCTTGCTTGCTTACGAGAGTGCAGGACAACTCCCCAATTTCCGGAAGAGTCCCGCGAGTTGTGGAAGACCATGGGACCCTTGTATGTTTGCTTTAGATGGTGTTTATTATAGACTAGCATTCATTATTCAACAAGTGACTAAGCACATGATGAAAGATATGCTATTAAAGCTCTTGCCCACACTATCAAATTTTCTTTCACAAAAAACTGTTGTATGCCCATATATGAACATGATGTGCCTATATATGGTTGTGATGTGATGTCATCGTAACCATATTTAGGTATGTCACATGTTTTTCTCAAATAGAATTTCATAGTCTTGGAAGGGCTCAAGTTTTATTCAGAGGCTTGTGGAGTTGTTTTATTAGACTGAGACAAGATTTGAGCCTAGTACCCCAAGATTTAAAGCAGGCATTTTAACCAGCAAAGAGCAAATGCATAGAGGCCGTTTTCAGCTACTGAAGTAGGCCAAGGCTGTTAATCCTCATTATCTACAACCATGATATGTTCACCTTAAAATAAACAAGCTTTCATGTCAGGGTTTTTCCGGGTGAAGTTTATTTATTTGATTTTTTGCAAGGGAAGTTGCGGTTTATTTATTTGATTTTGTGCAGGGGACGCCAGTGGCAACAGTTGAAACTGAGACGTCGATAATACTGTTCATTGACAGAGTCACAAGACAGGATGTCCCATCAAAAACAGCTGATTGGAATCAGATAACCATTGAAAAAAAAATCACATCACCTTTTTAGAAACACTTTGTTTTAAAGAATAAGAAACATGAATGGTTAGTTAAATTGAAGCGAACTAATAAAAGTAATAATAATGATGATTTTGTTTGGAAAGAAACTGATGATGACGATGAAGATTATGATGATGACAATGATGATTATGACAATGAGGTAAATGATGATGATGATTTATTCACAATATTTCTTATGGCTTTTATGCTTTGCTTTTTTATAAAGATGATTTTATTTTTGTTTCTATGGGGTTTTTTCACCTGATATTCATTATTTGTTATGTTCTTTCTGATTTCTGTAATTTTAAGTTTTAACATTAATTATATATATTCATATATTTATATTTTATTCTTAATCCACATTGTAAGTGGCGGGTTATCCGCTGTTGGGCGTGATTTGTAAAATAAAATAAAAAATAAATTAAATAAAATAATGTATGGCACCTTAGCTTATATAGCATCATAATAATTCTATCTTATAATTGTCAAGTCAACTATACTTTCTTTTTCTATTTTTAATATTTACAAACCTCGAATCCTCCAACGATCATCAGTGCATGAATGTTATGTTGTCGAAATTTTTCAGCCACTTCTTTTAAGTTTGTATCTGGTATGTTCCTAAAAACAAAGTAAAGTAAATAAAAAACACCACTAATAATAACCATGGTGTTAGTGGTTGCGCTTTTATGAGGCATGTTGAATTTTTCTTTATCCGCTCTATGTGATAAGAAACTACAATATGAAATTATAATACTGGACTGCACTATTTTTATAGTAGGGTAATTCTTACCTATTTGTTCCCAGATTTGATCCTCCTTCAGAAATCCAGGAGGATACATCCATCCACCCTAAAGGTTTCACCTGGAAAAATAATTTTTAAAAAGTGACAAAAAATATAATTATATAAAATCATTCATAATCTATTCTACTATATTGTTTACAATCTTGTACATCCT
The DNA here is from genome assembly GCF_011630105.1 of Anneissia japonica. NCBI lineage: Eukaryota > Metazoa > Echinodermata > Crinoidea > Comatulida > Comatulidae > Anneissia > Anneissia japonica. The sequence goes on from NW_022716829.1 coordinate 1,221,932, forward strand.
AATAGTGAATGTATTCCAACTTACGTCATCATTTAACAGACCGGTGAATCCATCAGCCACACCGAGAACCCGATACCCTTGCAGCAGACAACTCCTCACAAACCCACGTCCAGCGGCATTCATGCCAGCAGCTGGTGCACCAATGTTCATCAAGGCAATGTTGAAATTGCTCTGTTGTGAGGGGGACAATCAGTGAGGGGGCAAAATCAGGGTGAAATAATTTAATTTCATCAAATGAGTGATAGATTCATAAAAGCAGCCTAAATGTATCCAATTCAGTTGCATGTACATAGAGTATGTACACTTGCACACATAGATACAATTATATAATATTTAATTTCATTCTGTTTTCATTCAATAGTGAGAAACTCGTAACTTGTAGGACAAACTTCAGATTTAAACCAAGTGTAGTTATGAAACTTGTGGAAACTTTGTCCACACTTATTAATTTTTTTTTGGACAAAAATCTGTTGTATGCTCATATATGGTGGTCATGATGTGATGTCATCATGACCATATTTAGGCATGTCACATGTTTCCTTCAAATAAAATGTGATAGTCTGGACAAGGCTCTGGATGTAAGAAAAGATGCTGGCTTTGGTAAGATTTGAACCTACAGTAATACACTTGGTTAGATGGTAAGTATAACTGAACCACTACTAAGCTACATGTTCTCTCACAATTCAAAATATATCACATACAATTTATACATAGTGATCATCTTGCCCATCAGGGTACATAAAAATGAATTTACATTATAACAGCATCAAGAATATCATATATATATCCACATAATCTACCATTAGGACCAAAATCTCATGGGCCTCCCAGACTCAAACTAGAAATAAGACATGGATTTCTATTAATGCAATATATTTGCTTACAGAGCATATTTTGCCATCGATACTACACACATCTTCCTTTGGTTTCTTCTTACTCAGCGTGATGTAGGTTTTTAGGTTGTTTGCAAAACTCCTTTAACATAATGACAACAAAAGTGTTTACGAAAAATGCATTATTCTTGAAATTCTAATACTGTATACATGATATATATCACTGCAATTTGGAATAAACTTCAGTGCACATGGTGAGGATTTGACTACTCAAAGAAGACACAGTTTTTCTAGAGTTTAATTGTTTTAAAAACCTCCCCAAATTTTAACACAAGAAACACAGGCCAAAACAATTTAATCATCAAGGGCCATCTTCACTGGTACTGCTATACAACCAAAGGCTGTTTGTGTCATCGTAATTGTAATAGTTATGTTGGTTTAAATATACACAGTCTGCTCACTATCACCAAGTCATTAAATCGTCAAAAAGTGGGATAAAACATTAAAAAGTTTATTGCTGTGCTAACTAGCAAGGCTGAACATAGTTTGCATGACTAAACCCAGGGGTTGTAGAGCCGGCAAGAATAAGCATAGGCCAATACCAGTCTTGATTTCAAGGAATGTGAATTGCTGTAACCATAACAATTTTAATTGAAGTAGTCTCAGGTAAATGGACTTTGATCACTATTGTATCCCCCCTTGGGTCCTAAAAGAGTTCTCTCATATTTTAGCCAACCCCTTGTGCTCAATTTTTAACTGTTGTATAAGAGAGGGGTTTATCCCAGAGATATGGAGGTGTGCGGACGTAGTTCCGATTCCAAAGTGTAAACCCCCTAGGTCAGTTGAAAAAGACCTCCGGCCAATTTCCTTAACATCATGTACAGTTAAAATTTTAGAGAGGGTAGTTGTTGAAAGAATATGGGAGCAAGTTAAGGATAAAATCATCCTTAACCAGTTTGGGTGCTCTAAAGGGGTATCAACGGTTGACGCATTAGTTAACTTTCTCCATGAATGCTACAAATCTACTGATGTTCGCCAAGAGGTCAGAGTGCTCCTTCTTGATTGTAAAAAACCTGGTGGACTACAATGTCCTTATTGACGACTTGATGTTGATTTTGCCTCAATTTCCTGGGTGGCATCTTTCCTTTGTGACAGAAAGCAGCGTATTAAGCTTGGATCTGTTTTTTCTAGTTTGGTTTCCTTGAATGGGGGGATACCACAAGGCTCTTGGATGGGGCCCATACTTTTCATTGTCTTTGCCAATGACCTCATGGCCGGAGTGTCGTGCATCAAATATATGGATGACACTACCGTCTATGAGCGCGTTGGCAGAGACAGATCTAGTGGGCTCCAGTCAATTCTTGATATGGCAGTTGACTGGACTCTTGATAATCATATGGTTATCAATACCAATAAAACTGTTGAAATGCTAATTAGCTGCAAACCTAATAAATCCGAATTTTGACCCTCTCAGTATTAATAACAGTATAATTAACAACGTTAATTCGTGCAAACTCTTAGGTCTTAATATTTTGAGTGACCTGTCTTGGCAATTGCAAGTGGATACTATGATTTCCAAGGTTAATACCAGAATGTATTTCCTTAAACGATTACGTAGATCTGGCCTATGTGTCCCGGGTGTGTTTCGCTATTATGTTGCTCTTTTTATTTTACGCAACTCCAGTTTGGTGAACTTGTATCACTGAAACACAGAGTAAACAGCTTGAACAAATCCAAAGTAGGGCTTTAGGGGTTATTTTACCTGGCGTTAGTTACGAATGTGCAAGGTCCTTTTTAAATATCCCTATATTGTCAGAGAAGCGCACCCGGTTGTGCAGGGACTATTTCCAGAAGCTCAAAATCTCAACGCATAGGCTAAATCATCTTTTGCCTAAAGCTAGGGAGAAGCATTACAACCTAAGATGTCAACGTGAATTTTCTCTCCCTAGAATAAAAACCAAGCGTTTGAAGAATTTTATAACAAATATTGGTTTGTTCAATAACTGGTAGGTCGTCCCTGTACACCCGGGGTCCTCCTCTCTGGCGAGGTCTTTTTAAATGAGTTTTTCCTTATATTTTTCGCGAGTCAGTTTTTTTGGTTGGTTTAGGTGTCTGTCTAAATTTTTTTATAGATTACCTGTTGCAATAATTTTTTAACTTAATTGTAAATAAAATGTCATTTAAATTTTAATTAATTAGCGAATTATTTATTTTTGTACTTGAATTTTTAATTAATGTTGCCTAATTAATTGTAATGCCTTATTGTAGATTATTTATGTGTTTAGTGGGTTTGTGATGTTGTTTTGTAATGTTTTTTCTCCCCTTTTGTTAAACTTCAATTTTGAATGAGAGATTGCAATAAAGTTCTTCGTATTTCGTATGACTACCTTGCTGAGGCCCCTAGTTACTACTATGCCTACACTTATCACTCCATTTGATCGGCCAGAGTATAGTTAGGAACAAATTTGTTCAATCTTTAAATTTATAAAATAGGTTTTAAAAAATTACAAATCAATACATTTTGAGAAATTTGGCAACAACTATATTGGATTGAGGGATGACTGCTTACAATGCAAAAACAGTATCGTTTTGAATTTACAGACTTATACAATTTAGTCTATTGATGATTTTTTTCTCAAGCTGTTTATCGTCATGTCACCACATCTCCAGAACATTACCGAGCTTAAACTTAAGCCAGACTCATTATCATCTGGATTATCAACAAATCAAACTGCCTGTGATGACATTTAAATTTATCTTAAAAACTCTGTTTTTTTAAACTTAAGATGAAACAGTCTTCATCAGGTTATATCTGTGGTAATATCTTATCATCCATAGAGAGACAACACCTCCCCAGCTGTTCACTTATCTCAGGCTATCAGTATGTAATCTTCAACATTTATCAAACTCAATCAGGTAATGGTCGTTCTATTTAAGCCTGATGAACGCAAGGGAATTTGGCTCAGCTCCCAGCCTCGCGTGCAGACAACGAAATCCACTCGTGTGCACGTAATTTTCAGTGCGAATTCTGCCTCGTGAGGCAGTACAAGCAAAATACAGTATATGCTTTGCATGACCCAATCCATTGTGTATGCATTGAGAAGAGGTCAACTGGAAGCAGTTAATTGACCAATTAAAAAAACACATGTCCTCGTTAGAGTTAATGGCCACCACAGGCGAACATGATAATATTAAAGGCAGTTTTCAAAGCACAAAGAATTAGCCATGAGAATACACAGTCAATACTGCAAGAACATATCATTAGTAATCTTATTTATGTTTCATGTTTATTCACCAAAGGTGAATAAATATAATAGTATAATTTTTTTTAATGGTGTGTTAACACGTTGGCTGCCAGTTACGAGTATACTCGCCCACAGGGTGTTGCTGAGGGCACCAGGATCGAGTGTACTCGTCAAAATAGGGGTAACATTCTAGCGTTTATAACTTCTTTGTTATACATTGTGGAACCACAGACTCAACAGCTAGTAGTTCGGGCTATACACCTAGACAATAATGTATAAATGATGTATGCATGTTTGTTGTGTTGTCGGTAGTACACCCGGGCAGCACAAGTGGGGGCGCCCTTTGAACATATACCAACCCATGCAAAAAGTGGACGAGATAACTCGCACTTTATTTATTTTAGACACATAATTTTGATGATATATGACTAGATAAAATTTCAAAAAAATTATGCTGGTAAATGTAAACTTGGGAAGGAACCTTAAAAAGAGGTCTGGCAGTCACATGTTAACAAGTTAAGCAAAGCTCAAAGTTGGGTCACCTGGTAACTTTAATATCATGTGAATCTATAAAAGAGCTCAGCAGACTTTGCAAGTGAAACAGAGTACTCAATGCATCGTACAACGTTCATACAACAAATCCAACTCTGCTCCCTGTGAGCGCCAGATGATGCAACGCCGTCTTCTGATTGCCAGTGTCAGAACGGACCGTCATGAAAAATGTTCAGTTGCGTGTGCCTAATCGCGTTGCGTTCTTTATAGAATCGACGACAACTGTCTGGTGCAGTGAGTATTCGGCTTAAGTGGCAGGCTTCGGTGCCAGTCTCAGAAAATAGTTACAATATTTAGGATATTTACATTTTAAATGGTCTTAGAAGGATGAATTATAACATGTAGAACTGCCACTTTAAATGTGATGGGAAGAATGAAAGTTCTGTACAGACTGATAGAGGGTGATCAATCATTGGTCTAGCCTAGACATTTATGTTCTATTTTTTAATGATAATATCAGGTAATTTAGATTATCTAATGTTCCCACTGAGTCTACTTACTTTCCTCTAAGAGAAGCTGCAGTCTCAAATTCTTGTTCTTGTACAGCCTTCCCTACCTCTTGCGTCTAAAATATTACAAATATCATAATCACGATAATGCTACATAAATGTTTTACTCATCATAATTTATATCATCATCATATTTGTTTACTTTTCGTTTTTTTATTTTTTTTATTTTCGCGTTTTTGTTTCTTCCTTTATGATAGGTGAGATTAGTCACATGTATCACTAGAGCACCTGTGAGTACTGTTCTAGCTGGCCTTGTGTCTCAAATTGCTGGAGAACGGCTTAGTTCATTTTTAACTTGAATCTTTGGTAAATTGTTTCTGATTAGTTTGAGCATAGTTCATAGGTTAGTTTTATTTTTCATATTCTGTAAGCGCTTTGAGACAAATCCTAATTATGTATGGCGTTATACAAGTCCATTTCCATAATCATTGTTGCAATAAGTTAGCATAAATAAAGCCACTGGAATTTTCAAAATTAAAATAATAATCATTATTATTATCTAGATGTGCTTACTGACTTAATTTAACAAAAATTTAAAAAAAAAAAAAGTAATATTTATTCATCCAAAAAAACCTTGTTCATATACATAGTGTAAAACATTAAAATTATTTAAAATGTACAAAAGTTATGAACAACAACATATATATATATATATATATATATATATATATATATATATATATATATAAGNGAGAGCATCTAGCTTAGTAGGCTAAACTTGGTGGTAGCCACTGTGCATGCACTGAACCGCGGAGATCTTCTGGTCCCTGGTTCAACACCCATCGCTGCTCTCCTTGTGTTTCAGCTGGAGGGCTGAAATGCAAGTTTCAAAAGTGCACCATCTTTTTTGGATGAGACGTTTAAGCCGTTGGTCCTGTGTCCAAAATGGCTCATGTGCACATTAAAGAACGCAGTAGACTTGGAAAAGAGTAGGGGATTGTCTCCTGGTGTACTGCCCAATTCACCACAAGAAGGACCCAATGGAAAAGAGTAGGGGATTGTCTCCTTGTGTACTGCCCAATTCACCACAAGAAGGACCCAATGGAAAAGAGTAGGGGATTGTCTCCTTGTGTACTGCCCAATTCACCACAAGAAGGACCCAATGGAAAAGAGTAGGAAAGAGTAGGGGATTGTCTCCTTGTGTACTGCCCAATTCACCACAAGAAGGACCCAATGGAAAAAAAAAGTCGGACATTTCGTGGTTTATCCATCGTGCGTATCACACCAAAGTAATCTAATCCAATAAATATAAAGACATGCAACAATCATGGAACTTAAACTGCTCTCTCTGATGAATATTATCAATACTGCCCTCTTTGTTTAAAAAAAGCTTTTATACACAATATTTTCATATTAGTAACTGGTATGTTCCATTGCTTAGATTAATGTCTACTTTCACACTAATTACCAACCAGCAAATCCAAAATTAGCATGGAAGTATGTGCACATTGGTACAGCTTGTGGTTTACGATGGGGGTTTGTTCGAAACCACAAATGTGAAAACGCCTACAAATGTAATAACAACCACAAATGTACTTAAAAACACACCGCCTACAAATGTAATAATGCCCACAAATGTAATAATGCTCACAAATGTAACAACCAGCACCCGCAAATGTAATAACAATCATTGCCCACAAATGTGATAATGCCCACAAATGTAATGACAAAACAGGATATCTTCATCCACAAATGTAATAATTTTCTTTAAATTTTGAATGGAATAGCTAAGACCCCAAAATGGTCAAACCATGCATTTTGTGACAGAAGTATGACATTTTCTGACACTTAATCTATGAAGTGTGCGAACAGTGAGCCCTTTTCTAAATGTCTGGGAGGGGTTAAGGTTCATTTTACCTCAAATACTAATAATTTTTTAAAATAAATCATTATGCTCATTATGCATGCTGTAAAAATTGGTTCTTATTTTTCAAATGTGAACTTCGTTATAAGTCCTTGCACTGATGGAGAAGCTTACGGTACCAGATGTGACAGTTTTCAGGTTATTTAAGGTCAAATACTGTAAGCAAAATTATTGAATTTCCCTCGTTCATGAAATTCGCTCGAATAAGCTCAAAAATTCAAAATAGTTGCCATATTTTTTTTCAATAATCATAGTTACTGACGAAATGACAAATGTGTTGAAAAACGATGAAAGTGAATTCCATCCGTATTTCGACAACCGCTGGTTGTAAAAAGTTAATTTTCTCTCCGAAAAATACATAGCCTCTCCTATAACCTCGGATCAAACTTTAACCCGTCCCAGCGTTTAGAAAATAGGTCTCCCATTGTTTTTGTTGTTCGCACGGCTCGTATATCTAGCCCATGAAGTTCATGTCGGCAATCGGCAACTGCCGACCATATTGCCTAGCCAGAATTGCCACAGGACAGCAATTTTCTGCCGACCTAGGCCTAGATTTCTTTGCTTCAAAAACCGCCTGGAAAGTCAAAACTTTGACTGAAACATGCTATAGCAGAAACTAAATTTAACGTATGTTGTCAAACCAAGGAAACTGGTTGTTTGTAAAACAGATTTGTTTGTACAATAACTATTTTTAATAGGCATACGTACGAGTGTGCTAGTCTTTCTCGTCTAGCTAGGCCTAGTCGTTTTGTAAGCTAGGTAGGAAGGACTGACGCTAGCCAGCCAAGGCCTAAAATCCATCGCCCAATTGAAGACACGTGGGTTGTTTTTTAGTCTTGGCTCCACGTTCGTAGTTAAAAGAAAATTATTACATTTCAACAACAGGTCACATTTGTGGACGCTATCACATTTGTGGGCGATGATCGTTATCATATTTGTGGGCCCTGTTTTTTACATTTGTGGGCGGTGTGTTGTCACATTTGTGGTTGTTATTACATTCTGAGCGTTTTCACATTTGTGGGTTCAACAGGGTTTGAGATTGGGCACTTTTTCCTGGTACAATCTAATTTTCTGTTTATAAATCTCATAAAACTAAATGATTTTTAACATACCTGTTCTACACAAGACATGAGAGGTACACGGACTGCTTTGTTACCATAGAGCGACACAACACATGCAGGACTCTCGGGCTTAGCATCTGCAAGTGCTAACACTGCTTCAGCTCCCATTCGACAGCCCTGAAAGCCAATTAATAAAAAATTACGGTTAAAAATATCTATCACAAAAAAATACATTTCATTGTGTATGCTTCATCATTTAAATTTTCGTCATCATCACTACATTGATAAATTTCAATGTATTTACCACACATATTTAATTAAATTCAAATAAAAATACATTCTTGCAGAAGGGGCGAATGGCAATGGTATTTTACAATAGTTATATATATAAATACAACAATAACATACACAAAATCAAAGAAATGGATAAAAACATCAAATTACATTTTAGAAAAATAAACATTCAATTTAAGAAACATTAAAATTCAATTACTACAAAATTATTATCTCATCAATACTATATACAATATATAAAATAAAATTTGCATTCATAAAATTAATAATTATTTACATCAAGATTATAAAGAATATAGTATAATCAAAAAAAGACATTACATGCAAAAGAGAGCCAAAATATTAAATTCAATTTAGATATGAGTTAAACAATAAAATTAAAAGAAAAGGATTGTAAAAATATTAAACTTACAGATTAAACATAGTATATAAATATTCAAAGTATAAAAATAAAATATTTATGTCATGGATTAATAATTATATGCAACATAAAATTATTGATAAATGTGTTTACTGTAATAACAATAATAATAATAATAATAATAATAATAATAATAATAATAATTATAATAATATAGTCCATAATTTAAATATGATGACTAATTAATTTTGATTATTAGTTCTTATAAGAAATATGCAGTTATTATCGATGTAATTATTTGGCAGAACAACCACAGTGACAATGCAGCACCAGAGACAGAGGAAGTTAAAATACTTACACATTAATCAAATTTAAATTACATTCCACTAGCATTGCACAAATAATATCAAATGTTACTTATATATTCTTTGAATATACTTTTAAATGACTGGTATACATTTTAACAATTTCCATAAAAAACATTCTCTAAATGAGAAAACAAAATTGTATTTATAGATCTGTCTATATAATTTATTTGAAACGCTTTAAATGAATCATAGAATGTTTCATTTGCATTTTTGAGGATTTTTCCAGAATATATCACCAAAAAAATATCTTCACCACATCTAAACTACAGCTTCAATTCACCCCCTTACCAGAATTCTATCAAATGCAGATGGACTGCCTCCCCTCTGCACGTGCCCAAGGACGGTTATTCTTGTATCAAACTTCAGTCGTTGAACAATTAACTGAAAAGAAAAGCAACTGAAATATTGTAGATTATATATTTATCAATGTTACTATTTTGGAAACTAAGAAAGAATGACATTTTCACCGCAGGGATGATTATAGTGGATGAATGGGAAAAGATTGATACATTGTTGTAAGGATAGATGGATGGTAAATGGATAGATGGTATGAATGAAAAGGAAGGATAGAATTTGTGAGATAAATGAGATAGATGGGACAGAAATGTGGGATGGATTGATAAATCTACATGGATGGATTGATGGACGGACAAACAGCTGGATGAACAAAGGGATGGAAAGATGGATGGATGAATGGATGGATAGACTGATTGATGGGTGGACGGATGGACAAATGATTAGATGGATGGACACGTGGATGGATGGACTGGTGGATGGAAAAACGGGTGGATGGATGGTCAAATGGGTGGTTAGACAGGCGTCTGAAATGAATGGATAGGATGGTTGAATGGGATATGTAGATTGGATGAATGGCATGTGTTCAAAATAAAAAGGGTGTTTTTCTTGAGGGTCAATTACTATAAGCTCTGATAAGCTGAGGATTAGCACATAAATGGCAGAATGGAAATGAAGAATAGATGAATAGATTGATAAGCAATTTTTTTAAAAATAAAATATTACATACTAATTAATTTTGTGAATTTGGATTGAATGTTAATTTTCTCTACCAATACCATAATTCATATACTGTTAATTGGTATGTCTGCAAATTACTGACCTCTTTAACATACTGGGCAGTTATTGGATGACCTTTCAGATCAATAGCACCCTCTGCAAGGATCAAGATGTTCAAACGCTGACCATATCCGCGAGTCTGAAAGTTTAGTTAAAATTACAACCATAAATCTACAAATGATGGCAAATACCTTGAAAAAACATGTTTTAAATGAATTTCATTTTTAAATAGTTTTTCATAATTTTAAGAGATATAGTATATCTTTATTGAGTTAGTCTATTTTGTTTTTGACCATGCTCTTCTTGGTTTCCTATTGTTCTTGGCCTATCTGTTAATAGACCATTCCGTTGTTAAGATGTTGTTGCAAATGTCCTACTTCTTGGCCTAGACCTATAGCACAGATAAAGCAAAGTCTGTGCCATAGCAGAAATGCAAAGTTCTGCTAGCTCTTGCGATGTAAGAAGTAACTACAAAAATACTGATTCTGTGATATAGAATTAGCATTCCCTAAAAATATGGTCAAAATCATGCCATGGCCATGGTTATTGTAATGCAATTAGTACAAATAATCAAACAAATCAAATACTAAGGACCTATGTATACGGTATATATCAAGTGTTGTGCTCACTGTAATTCTGTAATTTTTTTAAACATAAATAAACTGAAAAATAAGATGCTCACTAACCTCATAGAGTTTATTGCATAAAACGTCTTCCCAGCCTTCCATTGCCGGTTTTTCTGGAATGAATATCCAATCAGCACCACTAGCCAACCCTGCAACTAGAGCAAGGTATCCACAATGGCGACCCATCACTTCTAGGATGAAAGTTCTCTGATGACTGCAATACATACACACATTAAATAATTTTCTAGTTCACGGATAAATAAACAAATGTTTTGTCTACAAACAGCAAAAAAGTTCAATTGTACTATGTGACTAATTGTTGTCGTCATTATTTAATTATCAGCAATTCACATCATCAACATATTAATTATTATTATTATCATCATTACCATTACTTCAACAACTAATCCCCAGCCTACATAATGCCATATTCTACAGGTTGTGATTAATCTTAGGTTTGCCAATAAGTTAATCGGAAATTTTGCCCCCAATTTGTTGAATGGATTAAAGGCTGAACTTCAAAGAGCACAGCGTCTGATGTCTTTAAATATGCACTTGTGAAGTCAACATTCCTTACAGCTTTCCCTTAAATGGATACTGGTGAGCTATGAGTACTAGCATGCAATTATAGTCAAGTTCTGAGAACCCAATAGAAAATAGAAGCCGAAGGAGCCATTATTTCAGCTTCAGGCAATTTTTGAAGAAAATCCTATTAACACGCTGGTTGCAAGCGATGAGTATACTCGTCCATAGTGTGTTGCTGAGGGCGCTAGTCAAAATCAGGGTAACATTCTAGCATTTATTTCTTCTCTATTATACATTGGAAAAACACTGACTTGACGGCTTGTAGTTCGGGGAAGATACACCTAGACGATAACATACAAATAATGGATGTATGCTTGTTGTGTTATCTTGCCAGCAGTACACTCAATTGCACAAGCGGGGGCACCCTCTGAACATATACCAACCCATGCAAAAAGCGGACGAGAAAACTCGCAATTTGCAAAATAAAAAATCCTGTCTCAGTGCCAGCAACCAGTTCAATTGTCCCCTAATATTTTCCCGCCAATTTATTAGACACACCATTTTGATGATGTATATGACTAGATAGAATTTCAAAAAAGTATGTTTTTACATGTATACTTGTTCTGGCACATAGGAAGGAACCTAAAAAAAGGCCTGGCAGTTAACAGGCTCCTATTTTCTATAGTGTCTGAAATATTACTAAATCCTTTCCGAGCCACAAGGGCTCATAGGGCTGGAGCTTATCCCCAGTTTCTGTAGTGTGAAGCGGATGAGAGTTGTACTCCCCCTGGATGGGACACTAGTCCGTCGCAGGTTAGTCCCCAGCAGTTTGCTAGTACCCATTGATACAGTGGGGTGGACTGAAGCAATGTAGCTAAAGTGCCTTGCCCAAGGACACAAGCGAATCTGCACAGCAGAGACTCGAAACCCCGACCTTACGATTGAAAGCCCGAACCTCAACCGCTGCGCCAATCTGCCGCTATCAGTGTCTGAAATAACTTGACTATAATCGTTTTATAAATGAGTCACCCTGTTTCATATAATTGTATTTATATTCAGTCAAACTGCCAGGTTGCTGTGACAGGTTTCTTACTGATCAATTATGTTAACTGAGCGTGTGCATTAGCTGCAAGTATGAGAATAATTTACTAACAGTAGTACATGCTCTGACACTCTTCGCAATATGTTGTTGTTGAAGTCTACGTAGGCCTAACCACCATTAGACATTAGCTTAATACTGTAGATTAAACTGTATTGTAAACACTATTATGAATTATTTAAGCATTGCCTTCTCTTTTCAGTCTATTTATAAGTTAATTGCCTGGTTATCTCATTACCATATGCCTTTTTAGGCCTTGCCTAGATTGGTGGTCTCGGCTTCATTCGTGTTTTGTTGTTGAGCATGATGTGCTAGGTCCGTTGTGTGTGTTCAGATCTAGGTTAGCAACAATATATACATCACGATGTAAAACCTCAGCGTTAATTGACCTTTTTGCACACAAGACGGGAACAATTGGAGGAACTACATCGAATTAGTGCTTGATTGGGGATACAAAAATGATGTGCAAATGAAAGTGATGACATCATAATTATTATTACTGTCATTAATCCTTACCTCTGAGCAGTAGTGCTGATTGCATCAACTGCCTCAATGATCCTATGTAAAGCAGTGTCAGTGCCAATGGTCATGTCAGTCCCACAAAAATCATTATCAATCGATCCAACCTAAGAATAATCAAAATAATAAGACAATATATATATTCCCCCGGACGTTCTGTTTTAGACCCCATTGAAAGCATAAATATCAACTGAAACTTTAAAATAGAGGGATTTAGCGATGGGCATCATGTTACTGAACTTCGGTGTTGGATATAAAAAATCCACTGACACAGCGGTGTTTTACATGGAGATTGCTATCGCGGCCATCCCTTGTTTATTGCTGTAAAGACCATCATAATTCCCAGTAAACTATACCAAATTGATTGGAAATTAAACTTAAGAATTTTGCCTTAATGGTTTGCTAATGCTGTAAAGGATACTAGCCAGAACATTGAGATTTTTTGACAAATATTAGGCCTAGGCCCCTGCACATCAATGGCATTCAACCCGCGAACTACGCTGCGATGTTAGGGCCAGCTAAGGTTTATGAAGGATCATTTAAATTTCAAAGCATACAATCCAAGGAAAATGCTAGGATAAGTAAATAAACACTATTTTAAACGAAAGTATTGCCTTTCCTAGCCATTTACTTCTCACGTTAACAGTGGGTGGTTGTTTGGATTGGATTGGATTTATTTGGTGTAAACACCAAGGATAGCCCACGAAAGTCTAGAAGAATACTTATTTCCAGTGGGGTCCTTCTGGTGGTGATTGGGCAGTACACCGGGAGACAATCCCCTACTCTTTTCCGAAGAGTGGACTGCGTTCTTTAACGTGCACATGGGCCGTAATGCAAACGGGACCAACGGCTTAAACGTCTCATCCGAAAGACGGTGCGCTAGTAACTTGTATTTCAGCCCTCTAGCTGAAACACAAGGAGAGGCAGCGATGGGAATTGAACCGGGGACCTAGAGATTTCCACGGTTCAGCGCACACACAGCGGCTACCACCAGATTAGCCGACTGAGCTAAGCTGCTCTCTTTCGCAACCATAACATCTTTTCCAATGCTATTGCACTGTAATGTTTTTCATGTATACCCAAGTTAGGTCACGTGACCGCCTGTAAACAATCATCGCTAAATCCCTCTTGCTGCTGCTTGCAGTTTTTGTGAATTTTCCATCTGTTGAGTTAGGCCTGCAGATAGAACTTGCAGCTGTAAATTAAGCTTACACAGAGGCATATCCAGCTGTTTATTAAGCCTGTACTCCAACATAATTGAACTTGAGCATAGCATAGGCGAGACATTTTGAATACCTTGTTTAGCAAACTTGTTTAAAGACCGTCATAGAGCAGAAAAAAAAAAAATTTTCTTGTTTAGCTAAATTATTTTTTTGTAGCAAAAGGTGCATTAAGTGGCCAAAAACAACATTTTATTTTTATTCAAAATCACCATTGCTGACAGTCAGAGGCTTCACTAAACAAAGTATAAAAAATCTCGCCATACTGTAGCTTGCATTTAGTTACTGTAGAATTTCACTATTTCCACATCTGTTGGTTCTTACTTTGGTACTTCTTTAAGGCCTACTGTGACTAAGCTTTCCAACCATACTATAATGTGACACAAACTGAAATACAGAAATACTCACCATTCCCACAACGTGTAAATGTTTAAACTTGGCAGCCTCCTGCATGCTGACTTTTCCTAGAAAGAAAATCGTAAAGTTTTATGGTGCCTCATAATGCACTGTTAATCCAAGTTTCAATTAAAAAGGGTATTACATTGATATAATGTCATGCTGTCTTGTCTCTTATACACATCT
>NW_022716829.1:1237896-1252327 GCF_011630105.1 Anneissia japonica
ATCCAGCTGTTTATTAAGCCTGTACTCCAACACTGTTGAACTTCAGCATAGCATAGGTGAGACATTTTTAATACCTTTTTTAGCAATCTCTTTTAAAGACCGTCTGAGGGTGGAAAAAAATTTGTTTTTCTTTTTTAGCAAAATTATTTAAAATGCTTTAAATTTATATAATTAAGGAAGAAATATGTACCATATTTTTTGTGATTTCAGGGAAACAGAGGCCTAATACAAATAAATTAAAATTGTTTTTTCCCGAAAGTCACATTTTTTTAGCAAAAGGTGCACTAAGTGGTCAAAAACAAAATTTTATTTTTACTCAAAATCACCATTGCTGGCAGTCGGAGGGTTCACTAAACAAGGTATAAAAAAGTCTCACTATAGCTTGCATTCAGTTATTGTATAAAATTTCACTATTTCCACATCTGTTGGTTCTTACTTTGGTACTTCTTTAAGCCCTACTCTGACTAAGCATTCCAACCATACTATAATGTGACACAAACTGAAATACAGAAATACTCACCATTCCCACAACGTGTAAATGTTTAAACTTGGTAGCCTCTTGCATGCTGACTTTTCCTAGAAAGAAAATCGTAAAGTTTTATGGTGCCTCATAATGCACTGTTAATCCAAGTTTCAATTAAAAAGGGTATTACATTGATATAATGTCATGCTGTCTTGATGTATACTGACATACCTGGTTATTTCTTTTAAAACTTTTTTACACCATATTTGGAATATGGTTCTCGAGGAAATGGCAATCCATTAAGTTCTTCCACTCTCCATTCTTAACTTGCTGTCAGTTGGCCAATTGTTTCCTTTTTTTGGGTGTTTTTGTATTTTCTTTATTTTGTATGTTTGATGGTTTAGATGAAGTAAAGCTCAGACCATCAAATTATATCTGATAAAATCTTTTCTTTTCTTCCATTCTAGCACAGACCTCCTATTGGTGTATTTTCGTACTGGGTAAGGGCGGGGTGTAAACCCATACTCGTCTCGAAAGATGTACTGGGTTCTTTATAGTACACATGAGCCAATTGTGTACACTGGGCCTATGGTTTATAGTCCTTATACGAGAAGACTGGCTCACATCCAGAGCCAAAGGCGAGCGTGCCTTTCAAACCAGTGCTGATATTATGGCTTTCGGTTTCGGGCCCCTGCCTTAACATCTCGACCATTCAACTCAAAAACATGTGATATGTCTATATATCGTAATGACATCACAACATGACCACGTATATAATTGAATCAAGTATTAAAACAACTGTTGTCTATTTTTGCATTCAGACCTCCGATCTAAAAGCTAATAGATTTATATTTTAAAATTTGATATAATTAGATTTGTATTTGTTATTCTGATGACGTTCTTGCATCAGGAGATTAATAAGGCCAAAAAAAAATGTTTGTGTTGGCCACGTTTTGAGAAAATCCAATAAATGTGTAGGTCGGTAGGGAAACTTTTTTTTTTTTTAACTAAAAATGTTGAAAATACACAAATAATACAACAATTTTGGATTCGCATCGCATACCATGCACCAAAAAAGGCTAGGCCTTGGGCCCCCTAGCCTAGTCCAAGGCTGTTCCAGCCTTATTAGCTCATGAAAAAAACAATATTGTTCCTTGTTGTAGTCAAAAAAAAAACAACTAAAATGCCGATCCTGAATTTGGCCTAATAGGAGTGATGTTTTTGCCCTACCTGACGTGTTATCATACCGAATGCTCAGTACATTCCTAAATACTTGCAAAAAAATACCTTGCAAGTGATTCAGAGGTTAATTGAGACCATGACCTTGATAAATTATTTATTCAATGCTACATTTCAATACTCTACCTTCTTGTACAAGCTCTTGAAGGAAACCAAACCATTCACGTCGGAAAAGGTTTGCACCAGTGAGACTACCATCTCCACCAATCACAACCAGGCTGTCAATACCTTTCTGGATCAGGTTGAATGCTGCTTTCTTTCGACCCTCCCTTTCTCGAAAGTCTTTACACCTTGCACTTCCAATCACTGTTCCACCCTAGAAAATATAAATATTAAATAATATAATAAGTTTATTAAAAGTTTTAAGTAAATAAACTGCGCACCCTCTAATCCTCGAGATCCCCTCTATTCCGAGACCCCTCTTATTCAAGACCACTTTTCCAAAGACCCAAATACCGATCTTCAACCTTCTAACATAAAGCTAGCCCTCTAATTGGAGACCAACCCCGAGACCGCCCCAAATTTTCAGGTTCCAAGGGTGGTCTCGAATAGGAATGCGAACTGTAGTACCTGACCAAATATAAACTTAGAAAAAAAGGTAACAGGTTACACAGTTTCTAACTAACTGTATTTTACTGAGAAACATACATACATGGAACTATAAAATAAGAATATTCTTATTGAAATATGCATGGATGGAATTGACAAATAATGTAAACAATTGCTTTACAAACAATCCAATCATAATAATGAATAAGTGTAACCACAGTGGTTGGCACAGCAGCTTGTGAATGAAGCTCACAACTTTTGTAGTCGTGGGTTTGAATCACTTGCTCTGCATTTTGCTTGTGTCCTTAGGCAAGACACTTTACTTATGTCTGTTTCTCTCCAACCAGTAAGCATTTGATAGAACAAAAAATTGTTGAATGTCACTATTGCTGTGTGCATGTCAAATATGTCATTTCACAAATCAACAGCTGGGAAAGGATCATTTTAATGCTATGAGAATGGACCTTATTTGCTTAAAGGATCAATTTTACATATGATAATCAATTTTAAATAATGATCGATTTTGCATTCTAAAACTGGTACTGATGCAAATAGCTGTTTTTTCCCCCAAGATATCTGGCAGACATTGTCTTGAGATTGTCATTAGTAGGACACTGCTTTTAAAACTATATAATATAAGGATGGAAATATATGATTATATTTCAACAGAAACTGGAGAATGAACTTGGCATATATGTCCTTACTAAAGATTTCAAAATCAGAATAACTACATAAACTCAGTTTAGGCTCACCCAAGTATTCATGTGAGGCTAAGTTAAGAACTGCAATTCTGCTTTCTTTTGTCCTCTTCCTGTTTAAATCCTGTTCCCCTCCCCAGTATTTATAAACATTATATCTACCCTTGATGTTATATTTTCCTTTACTCTTCTCTCGACAATAGTCTATTTCATACTCACAAGCTGCATGATATTAGACACCCCATTCCAGGCCGTCTCTACAATGCAATCTCCTCCATCGACCATACCTTGGTAACCCTGTTCAAAAATTAACAAAGAATTAGGTCTCAAATTTATTTACTGTATATTTATCACAACAATACAAAACAATACGTTTATATTGTAGAAATAAGAGACATCAGTGGTGGTAGATAAATCCATATTTAGTTAGAACTGTTTACCAAGTACAATAATTAGCATAATTTTTAGTTTATATTTTGGCTTAAAGGAAAAAGACCATGCATGATTTTTATTGTAGTGTTAGTAGGGATACTTGCTTTTACATATTTTTACTATTATTTATTCTTACCTCGTGTATACAGTACACCTTGAAGCCAACATAAATGCCCATTCGAACAACAGACCTCACAGCAGCATTCATACCTAATAGCATAAACAACAGATGTGCTAAGTAGTAGAAATTGTTGGTACCCTATACTCTTTTCTTTACCTTCTTTAGGCACACAACACATGCACCAAGGATTGTGCCCATTACAAGTTTCGTAAGGATGAATTCTGTAAATTGTCAATAGGGAATATATCACTGTCCTCTTGTGACAATACCTTTCACAAAACCAACATAACACATGATGCATTACACATTGAACTAAACCTCAATATGAGGTTTAGGGAGTGGAGTTGTTTTAGTTGAAAAAAATCCTGCAACACTGACAGGAATTGAACCCAGACCCTGGGATTGGGAGCACTCCAGCTCTATTCGTTGACTGTACAGGGGAGTGATGCAGCGAGTAAAACATCTATTTGAAACGTTGACATCTCAACACATAAGTTTTACGCAAAACACTGTTATTAATAGTCTTGGTAAGTATAGATTTCCTTTTATATTACATGCAGAATTCTAGGCCTAATATATTTTCCTTGCATATTTTCTGCTTCTTTCTGGCTGTCTTGCCAATTAATCAAAAAGATAGCAATACACAAAAGGAAGTGGATATATTTATCGATTCTGGTTGCATAGGTGGATTCAAGGGGGTGCCCAGCCAGCCCGGGCTTCCCTAATTTATCAAAGTTTATTTTTAAAAATTAAGAAAAAAGAAAATTTGACTAAATTTTGAGTCTAGGAGTGCCATTTCCGGCCATCAAGAGGTGCCACAATCATAAATTTTCTTACATTAGCCCAACCATGGTCGGCTGAGGTAGTACAGACCCCTCCACCTGTGAAAGTCCCTTTCTGGGCCCCCTCTATTTCAATTTCTGGATCCGCCACTGGGTTACATCCATGTACGTTAATTGAGTTCAACCAAAGAATATACTCGGCTTTCAGCACTCGAAATTAGCGTCGGCCCAATTAAATCATTATGTCTATGTCTAATTTGTTGTACAATAGTCAATCATCACAAAGTAAGTAACATTTTAATGATTTCATTCAAGCACATTTACCGCTATTGTCACTAACAAAAACAACATCGTTATATATAGTCTTTATTTAGTTGGGTCGAGCGTCAAGCCCCGATCGAGTGCAAACAAAAACAACAGAGTCTATTTAATGATTGAAATACATATTACTGTAGCAAATTTAATTTGTTTAATAAGCACGGTAAAATTATTATTAAAATACCTATTTACGAACGTCAAACCTCCCTGTTGTAAATTGTTTACAAAAATTTGATCAACCAATTCGGGGTTTCCCCATGTCCGTTGAATTGCCATCGATTCAATCGTGCGTTGTTCAATAATGGCTTATTAAAGAGTAGAAACTCCTTAGTTTTTACAAAAATTTGTTTGGTCAAGTATTTTAACATGACTGTAAACACTTACAGTACACATCTGGGGAAGATTTGATTTTTGTACACCGTGGATTCATGGTACAATACATTCATAAATTTAACTTGCCAAAAAAAGAGCCGCAGCAAATATCAGTGCCGTTTTTCAGCTTGAGCACTGCGGCTTGGCCAATGCTATTTTCGAGTCTTTTGAGAACATTTTCCAGAAAAAATTAATGTGATACGACCCTCCGTTATGGAGTTATGAATTTTTTGATAACATGAGGACAAAAATTCAGCCTCAAAGCTTATCTTATTTCTGTTGGTTACGCACCACTGACTTGGTTGGGTTGTTTTTTGTCATCACTTCAGAATGTCTACCGATTCGTGGAAAAGGCGTAGGGGCCTAGGCCTATATATATGGGGAGCTAGGTCTTGGTTAGGTCTGCCTATATTACTTTAGAAGACCCATGTCATGTTGATGTGACTCTTTGCTTGCAATGCAAGATACCGACCGATGATATGCGCGGGAAATCCATATGCGCCTACGGCCTAGGCCCTGGGTCCTACATCGTACTTGTTCTGGATACGAACCTTGCGAATCTCCTCCACTTGTAAACACAGCCAAAGACCGGCCGGTGCCGACCATACCAAATCCCTGACCGTCGGCTACGAACTTTGATACTGAATCGGACGTATCTTCTGAGCTCGTTCTCTGCATTGGAGACATCTCTAACCTTCGTTTAAGAGAATTCTCCATATCTTACTTTCAATTTTAATCAGTTTGTACGAATATAACAATCTCGTCCAGATATCATCAAAGCGCCTAGGCTAGGTTAGTAGGCTAGGTAGGTACCAACCTTGCATGCCGATACCTGGAGAAATAAAGCTATGAGAAGCAGACGAGCATAAATCATTTTATAAATTAAAATACTTTACTCCAAGTATTATTATAACCTATTAAATTAAAACTATGTATTGAATTATTTCTTAAATATACTAAAATATGTGTATATAAATACATTTCCAAAAATTAAATCTTAACATAGTACTTTAACATAATACTTTTATTACCAAGGAGCGCACCATAGAAAGAGCAAGCTTGCTGGGTATTGAACGTTGGAGGCAGCAACCCGGCCACACGATTTCAACAACTTCACTCAAATAGGTAGGCCTAGATATACAAAACAAATTAATGACAACATTAACCTACTAAAAATAATAAATAGATAAATAAATAATCATTAAAAATAAAAATAAGCCTACAGTAACATTTTGAATTCTTCACTCAAATAGGTAGCCCTAGATATATATAACAACCATTAAATAATAAATACCGTATACAAATTCATAACGAGCATTAACCTACTAAAATAATAAATAAATAATAGTTACTTTTAAAGATTTTTTTTTCAAATACTGTAAAGCCCCTCCATTGGGACACCTCTTGAGGGGACACCCCTATTATTGGGACGGGGACACCCCTATTAATGGGACGGGGACAATTTACGTATGTGCCACTGGTCAAATCAGCTTTCATATATGATTCTAATCAACAACAACAACAACAACTTTCCTTCATTGGCAATGTTTTCATTTGATGTTTCTGAAGTGGTTGCCAAGAGAATTTGAATAAATAAATAATAAATAAATAAAAACACCCCTATTAAGAGGACACATTTGTTGGTCCCGAAGATGTCTATTGAATAGGGGTTCTACTGTATGACATTTTATACTAAAAAATAACTAATGACTGTTAATCAACAATTTATAGAGATAATACAGATTAACAAAAATGAATATTTAATAAAACTACATGTTTTAAGGGTTGAAAACCAACTAGCCATCCTTAACGCATTAATGTGAATTAAAATTAAGTATAAAGAGAAGTGAAGCATCAGAGATGGCTCGTACAGAAGAAGTGTATAATTACAGCCTTTAACAGTTTATAAAGCAAGTACCGTAGAATCTTGAATTGCAGCTTGGGCTTTTGTTTTTCTTTTTTTTGTGAACTTTTGATGGGCTTCTTATTGAGATGGGCTTTTTCTCGAGGTCAATTTTGCAAAGTGAAGAGGGGGATTCTTTTCAAAATGAATGCTGTAAATTTAGGGAATTACTACTACAAAACAATAAATACGGCCACTGTAACATCATTCTGTATCATAAATCACCTAAACTATTGTATAAACCAAAGCTTGTTTTTAATTTATTTTGTTTCTTTGGTATTCATGTACAGCGAAAAAAAAAGCCCATGCTATCTTGAAAAGAAGCCCGTGGTCTTTTTTTCGAGGTTACTTTTGCAAACTAAAGAGGGGCTTCAATTCGAGATGGGCTTCTTCTGGAGATTAAGCCCATTGGGCTTCTATTCGAGGTTTTACGGAATATGGACAGGAACAAACAAGATATCTAAAGATCGAAGTTCCTTTAAAAAAAATATATCAACCCTGAAAAAGAATATCAACCCTGAAATAATTTACTTTAAATCATAAAAGGAATTGTAATTGCAAAAGCTAATTTACTTCTGGTTCAGGTCTGAACCCAGGCCCGTATTTAGAGGGGGGTTCGGTGTTTCGTCCGAACCCCCCGCGGGAGATGGAGTTCCGTGAAAATTAGGAAGATTTTTTCATTGCCGTTTTATTCTGTAGGTCTACAAAGGAGGGCTAAAACAAAAATAGTACATACATGTAGTTGGGATCGCAGGCCAACTATTTAAAATGAATCTTGGAGAATTTGATTGAGTTTACTAATAAAAGTTACTATTATGATAAAATCGAAAAAATTATGATAAACGATGCTTATTTCGTTAATTACAGGAAATTAAAGTTAATTAATTAGGATCACAAAATAATTAGAGTTCTCTAGAAATAAACAAAGTCTACCGCCCCCAATGGAATATTTATGAAAAATGACGTCATTTTTGCTAATTAAAAGTGCTAATTTATAAGAATCTAAAACTAGTAAATCTTTCGTACAGCATTTTTTTATCAAATGTTTTTAATGTCTTATTATAAAATAATGCTTTAGCTCAATAAATCAACGATAAAATTAGCGTGGGAACGAAGGTCACATGGCAAATTGATCCCGCGAAACTTTGGTAATTTGCTTTCACTTCGATAAACAAGGTATAAAAAAGTCTCGCCTTATTTAAAGCACTAAAAATGTATATTTATTTATAATGTAAAAAGGCCTGAGGCCTATCACACTGAATAAAGTACCCATAGCCGACAGGCGCATGTTGAAAAACGGTTTGTGGAAAACAGAAGACGACGTAATTTCTGTTGCATGAATATTGAAGTTTTTTTGAAAATTTGTATCTTCGAGCGTTGGAAGACAACAACACTTTGTTTGACAACATTTGCATTATACTGAAGAGGAAGGTAGGGCACATTTGTTGGTATATGTTATATGAGAACACAACATTTGTAGTTACGATTGTATGACTTTAAATTTTTTGTTTAACTTTGATTGAATTTTATTATTTTATAATATGCCTAATTTACGATCAGCCACTTCTAGTAGCACTGATGAAGGGGCTACAGATAACCCTGTAGACAAAGGAGATAATACTTCTTCCCAGGGTATGGATAATCCCTTTAGTGAAATTCCTGAAGATGTTCCTAAGAATATGTGGATTGATTATCTTAAGATGAAGCTAGATAGGGAAACTCACATAAAACTAGAAGAAATTAGGGTAAAAGAAGAAGAAATTAGGTTAAATAAGAAAGAGAAATAGTGCTAAAAGAAGAAACAGAACGTTTACGTATAGAATCTAATCAACACGTATTAGACAATCACGGGCAGGCTTTGGGACAATTAGGAACGACAGACAATTACAAAGATAAGGTCCCACGACTTAAATACTCGGATGATATAGATATCTACCTACGAACCTTTGAACACATTGCGACAGTAAATGAATGGCCTAAACCTAAATGGGCAGCCAGATTGGCACCAGAGCTGACTGGGAAAGCCCGGGAAGCATACGCGGCAATGGACATTAATGACTGCCAAAATTATGACGAATTAAAGACAGGTATTTTAGATAGGTATGAGTACAACGAAGAGACTTACAGACAGAAATTCAGGAATTGTCGACATACTCCCAAAACGACGATTAAGCAATGGCTTAATGAAAGTAGGCACTATTTTGATAACTGGCTTAAATTTGCTGACGTTCAGAGTGACAATGCTGCAGGCATTATTGACCTGATCCTGAAGGAGCATACCCTAGAAAATGTTCCACGTGATTTGCGACTATACTTAAAAGACAGAAAACCTAAAACTGTTTTAGAGTTAGCCGAAATGGCCGACACGTTTGTAGCAAATAGGGGTGGGTCTGATTTTTGGACGGTTCGAAATTCATCCCAATCGCCAAAAATGTCATATTCCCAATCTACTTACGCTCCAAAACAATATGCTAATAAGTATGTTCCGAACAACCCTAATGAGAATTTAAAGAACAATCAAGGGAAACAACCACCTAAATGCTATAACTGTGATGGATTAGGACATTTTGCCAGAACTTGTAAGGCTAGGCCCCTAAATAAACCTAAGCATGGTCCCAACCCAAAGTCGGCATTTAAATGTGACCGACAGACAAGGCAAGTTGATCCAGCCCAACTTAAAATGCAGAAATCCCGTGGTCTTTTTTTCGAGGTTACTTTTGCAAACTAAAGAGGGGCTTCAATTCGAGATGGGCTTCTTCTGGAGATTAAGCCCATTGGGCTTCTATTCGAGGTTTTACGGTATATGGACAGGAACAAACAAGATATCTAAAGATTGAAGTTCCTTTAAAAAAAATATATCAACCCTGAAAAAGAATATCAACCCTGAAATAATTTACTTTAAATCATAAAAGGAATTGTAATTGCAAAAGCTAATTTACTTCTGGTTCAGGTCTGAACCCAGGCCCCTATTTAGGGGGGGGGGGGGGGTTCGGGGGGTTTGTCCGAACCCCCCGCGGGAGATGGAGTTCCGTGAAAATTAGGAAGATTTTTTCATTGCCGTTTTATTCTGTAGGTCTACAAAGGAGGGCTAAAACAAAAATAGTACATACATGTAGTTGGGATCGCAGGCCAACTATTTAAAATGAATCTTGGAGAATTTGATTGAGTTTACTAATAAAAGTTACTATTATGATAAAATCGAAAAAATTATGATAAACGATGCTTATTTCGTTAATTACAGGAAATTAAAGTTAATTAATTAGGATCACGAAATAATTAGAGTTCTCTAGAAATAAACAAAGTCTACCGCCCCCAAGGGAATAATTATGAAAAATGACGTCATTTTTGCTAATTAAAAGCGCCAGTTTATAAGAATCTAAAACTAGTAAATCTTTCGTACATCTTAATTTTTTTTATTAAATGTTTTTAATGTCTTATTATAAAATAATGCTTTATTTATATACTAGTGTTATGAATTTCAATTAAGAAAAGTTGAAAGAAATGAGGAGTGGTGGACAATGAAAGTTAAAAATTTACTGTTCATATGGTATAGTTATGTTTGGAATATTCGAAATGTCCATGATAAATATACTTTTATTCACGAATTCAATTAAGAGTAACTGATATAGAAACACAAAAATGTTATGAAATAATGAGATCACAATCAAAAGTATTATTCTTTATTTAAACAAAGTATTACAACAGATAATCATCTTTTAAATATCCACAATTTAAAATATAATAATGTTAACTAAGCTAAGGCTGGGCACTCTAGAACTTGAAATTGAAACTGGTCATTGGAGTAATACTCCACAACAAAACTGTATTTGTAAAATGTGCAACAATGACTTAGTGAAAGACGGGTTTCATTTCAACATTAGAAAAAAGTTTATTCCGCAATATTATTTCAATTATCCATCAATCAAGAAGTTGTATTTTTTAATGTCTAATATTAAGTTGACAATTATTCAACTGGCACAATATACTCATCTTGCTTTTAAGAAACGAAAACTTTGGGCGAGACTTTTTTATACCTTGTTTCGCGAACTTTTTTTAGAAAATTTTCAAGAGGAGGGCGGAAAAGAAATACAAATAAAATTATATTTATATTTATTTCAGGAATATATACTTCGTGATTACATCACATATTACATCTTTTTACTATATTAAAAAGTATGCAACTTTAAATTTCGGAAAAAGGGATTCCACGTAGTGGAGGACAGAATAAAAATAAATATCAATTTTTATTTTTATTTCTTTTTTCAATTTTTATGGCGGCTCGTACGCTAACACACTAAAATTTTATTTTTATGTTGAAATCCACAATTTCGGAATCGGAGGGTTCGCTAAACAAAGTATAAAAAAGTCTCCCCTTATTTAAAGCACTAAAAATTTATATTTATTTATACTGTAAAAGGGCCTGAGGCCTATCACACTGAATAAAGTCCCCATTTAGGGGAGATAAGAAGAAGTATGTGGGTTTTGATAAGGAGTTCCGCATAGTCCCAAGCCGAACCACCCCCCCCCCCTTGAAATTCCTAAATACGGGCCTGTAACCATGAAGATCCATTGAAATTGTTTGGTACCCGGTTCAATTTTACACACTGCTCTCCTTGTGTTTCACCTGGTGGACTGAAATGCAAAAAGCAAACGCACGTCTTTCGGTAGAGACGTTTTAACTTAGGCATATCAAGAAAAAACTAAAGTAAATTTTTTTTTTTTTAAATAGTGCAATGTTGGTACTGAAGCAAGATTTTCTGATTTGAGGATCACCGAAACAATCGATGTGAATATTGCTACAAAGCATTACTAAGTACCCCTTCTCTTTGTTCAACCTACTCCCCAATGAAAGGCAACACATCAGTCGAAAGCTTAGCTTTAAAATAACCTGATACCTATTTTATTCCTCCATGCTGTTGCATACTCATTCACTGCCTGCCATTGTTGATGTCCTTCAATTTGGTATCGAGGCTAAAGTAACCAATGTTGGGGACATACTAAAATGTATTGTTTAACTTTGTCGATTATACGCAATACAATACACTTACAGCTGCCGCTCTCTCACATTAATTGATAACGCCACCACCAACATTATGATAATGGTTCTATCGGATTCTTCTTATTATGACAAAAAATAAACAATAATTATCACTGGTAATCATTTCTTTTATTTAATTTTTATTAACGAATTGGGGAACCTATTTTTTTACACTCGCAGATTCCTCTTCATTAACTTGACAATTTATCTATATACATTTATAGCATTACCGCAAGACGATTTAGAGATTATCTCTATTATATCTATCGATAACGATAATGTCGAGACCCTTGTATTTAAAAAATTTGACCTTTACTATCATTGCTTTACTAGTTGTTAAGGGGATTATACTGTTCTTTTTTAAAGAGAACGGTTGAACATTATTTATTTACAAATTGATCAGCAACAGGGGTGGCGCCAGCGCCCCCCCCCCTCCCCTCCGTCGGGGAGATAAAGCACAATTCGCCGGGGAGAAAAAAATTATATGTATTTTTTATATATTAGTAGACTATAAAATCGATTAAATAAGCCTTTTAAACCCCTAAATTATCAAAATTTTCGGGGTCCACTTTCGAAACCTTTTAATCGAAGCTCGACCGCACCCACTTCGTCGGGAAAATCTGAACCCTAGTCGGCTCCCTTGTCGGGAAAATCGCCCCACCCCCACCACCCGTCGGGCAAATCCTGGCGCAACCCCTGATCAGCAATAGGAAATAATTATCATTGGCATGGCTACAAACAGCAATGTCGACGGCATATCGGCAAAATTTAAATATATAAAATTATTTGGCAGTTTTTTAAACATTTAGCACGCTTATAAGACAAGTATTTTATAATCATAATTACAACTAAAATAAACTTCTTACTTATGAGTTATATGTACAGTAAAATTGTATACGATATTGAGTGCATGCGACTGGATTAAGATTATTTATCAGGTCATTTCCTCGTGGTAACTTCATATTTATGTCCGCGTAGTAAAAAAAATACAGTCACCCTGACAATTGTCTCTGTAGCGCGCAGTAAGCCTGATAATGCGATATAAGATCATTTTTTTAAGTTATTGTTACAAAGTAACATGGTCGATTGGGACGTACCCATTTTTAACTTTCTCTTCATAATTAATTTTATCATCTATCTGATTCTTAGACTTATTGGCATTTCTTTTTCCCTCTCCCCCACCAAGTGAGTCAATAGATGTGACACCTTGTGTCTGACAACCCTCCTCTAGCAGTGTAAAGCCACCACTGGTCATGTTTAGTTTCACGTACGAATATTGTTGGGAGAATGAGTCTGACATTCGGTCTTCAGTGTGTGTTGGAACTCGCTTGACGTCAACTGCTTTGATCGCGTCTCCATTCTGGAAGGGGGCATGCTCATATGGTTCCTGTACAGCTGTGATATCGGGAACAGATGATAATTCAGGATGAGCCACTTGGTGGGAGACAGCTTGAAGATGTGTAGACTGTGGATGTCGTAATTCGTTGTACTGCTCCTCGTCTATTTTGGCCGGCGCGTACGTCTACAAGAAACGTATTTAAAAACATAAAACATGACATTTCAATTCGGGTTAATTGCTTAATTTAGATCGTTCACAATGGTTTGAATGTATAATTCAACAGAGCGAAAAGGTAAAATATTGCACCTTTAAATTTAACAATAACAGTTAAATATAAAAGTACAAACGCATGGGACTTTGGTATTTATGGTAGCGAAATATTTTCCACCATGTATACAGTAGGTCAGTGGCGTATCTAGGGGAGGGCGCAGGGAGCGCACGCCCCCCCCCCCCCCCCCCAAATTACTCATTAATAATTACTCTGCCGTGTGCGTTTTGGGCAACGCTGCCTCGAATAAGAGACAGTAAAATTACGTTAACACACGTTCACGACGTTATTCAGTCAGAAATTACGCTATAAATAAGTATTTATTTCTAAAAGAAGGTTTTGTACACTAAACTGTAACGTTATAATAATGTAAAATTGTTAGCTAGGAATGCAACAGTAAGCTTGTTAAATGCTTCTTACCAAATTCTCCCATTTACGGACATACGAGAGAACTTCAGAGCTCGTATTCAAGTCAAGATTGTAACACTTCCTCTTGGTTTGAACGACAAACAAAATTGACATAATGACGAGGGCCATTCCACCAATAACGCCGATTGAAACATAAAGCCACTGCGAAAATTCTACAAAAACAATTAAGCCTTCTTTTATATTTATTTATAAAAAATATTTAAAAAATGTACCGTATTTATTACTAGGTCTAATTCACAAAATGTTCCAATCAACAAAGCATGATTTTTAGATGGTCTTCAGTGGCGGATTCAAAGGGGCCCAGACCCATAACGTCTTGTACTGCTGAATTGCTAAACCATATTTATTACAGTATTGTTGGGGTTTTTTTTAATTGTTTTTGCCATTGTCGTCATTTGTCGTTGTCGCTCTCGTTATTACTGTTAATTATTGCTATCGACAGGAATTCCCCGACGAGGGGTCAAAGCTCCTCGACAAAGG